>NC_056736.1:805502690-805650190 GCF_019279795.1 Protopterus annectens
TATTAAGGCTTCGATCCTATGTTATTTAACACTATACTTTATTTTTATTTTTTTTTGGGGAGGTTTGGTATATTTTTGATAGCAGTTCTAAGAACACAGAAATAAATTATTAATTAATGCCTGTAGGTATTTTAACTGTTTGCTAATAATATGAAAACAAATTATATGCCTGTAGATGATAGACAATATAATATTACAGTTCCACCTTTCATATCAGTTGCCTTATTGTTCTATGTTTAGAAGCTTCTAATACAATACTAGCATCATTTCCAGGAAATGCATGCTACATTTTAATAAAGTAGCTCCAGCAGTCAGTGCTGTCCTCTGTTAGTTGTTTTATAAAATGTCCTACGAGACTCTTCCTGCAGCTTTGCAATTTTTCTGGGCTATACTTAAATGCAGGAAATGTCATGTTCATAAACCATTTTCTTTTGACACTAATAGTGTCAAATGACATGTCTGGAGAAGCAAATGACAAACTGTTATGGGATGCTCACAAGTTATGACATTCAAAACAACAACAATTATTCTGCCTCTTAGCAGCAATACCTTGGTCTGTAACACTGTTAAGTGTATCATTACAGAAGGACATTTATTTTAGAACAAGCAATCAAAGGTCTGTTTGACTTTAAAAGCTTTTATGAGGACTGCTACACAGATGTAACCTTGTTCTTGTGTTAAGCCACAGCTTGCAAAGGAGCTATATCATTTTTTTCTTCCATTTAATACAACATACACAAGTAAAACAAATGTTGAAAATGTTTCCACCATAGCTTTCTGATTGCAATTAATCTGAAGAATAACACATACTGAAGGCTGTTAGGAAATCATTACAACATAGTTAAAAAATTTCACATATAGATAACCATGTCATTTTTTACTAAAGTTCATTTTAGATTCATGTTTTCATTTTTTTTCTTTTTACTTTCTACTTTACATGATTATCTGCAAACACAGTAGGCAAAGTTTACAGCTATATACCCACAATAATTTGATGTCATTAAGTATCATTAAGTGGAAGATTCTTTATTTACATTTTGATTATTAGAATGAACTGCAAACGTGTGCTGAGCACAATTCTTCAACATAAACTAATTTTGCTGCTGAGATACAAATGCAAGATGTACCTAAAGATGTTTGTTTAAAAATAAAAAGTAGCAACCTATATGCACATATATTTTCCCTTGGTTGAATAATCACAGAAGATAAATTTGATTATGTTAAAACAGTGTCATTATACCAGACCAAAAGAAACATTTCAATCAGCTAGATATTTTGCTTTGTAGATACAACTCCACTTCTGAAATGTTTATTGTGTTACCCCTTCTGATTGGTAGCAACTCTTCTGACCTATGTGACTGTCTGAAAAAACATTGTGTGGTGCATTGCTCTTCCCTTCTGGCATAGTTCTCATCACAGCAATCTAACAAATCACTTCTTCCTGCTCTTTCTCTAATGCATACCTCTCGATTGTACAGATTTTTGCAGAACATACAGATTTTTCCCTCATATTTTTGGCCCATTTTTCCATAAAATTGTGTTTTTTCTGGCCCATTAGTGACAAATCATTAAAGACTGAAGTTAGAAAATAGACAGACAATTGAGTTTCAGACTTCATACCCTTCAGAAAATTCATAGTAATGCAACACCTGTTATTTTATCAACATTTTAAGTTTGTAAGAGCAATATTTAATATGTGGCCCTATTTTTGGGCCTTTGTCCCACTTTCATTTATGGCTCTGTCCATATTTCTTACTCTAAGAGGTTGAGAGGTATGCTCTAACATGTTGTGTTCCTTTGCTTGCCTTTCAGCAACACTATTATCTTCATTGCTGTTATTACATAACTGGTCTGTGTGACAGGATTAAAGAGGCAATAGTTTATTTCTCTACTCCTAAGCTTACAGAACTCTGGTTCATAACTCCCATTGTTTTAGGATCTGTTCAGCTACAATGAATTAACCAACACCTCTTCTTCTTATGCTAACTAACTTCACTGTGTTCCTTTTCCTCTGCATGTCATTTATCCACCTTGTTTGCAGACACTTGTCCATTCCTCTTTCAGCTATCTTTTTCCAGTTCTTTTCATTCCTGATGCTGATTCTCTTCATGTTACTTTAATTTTGTATACACCTTCTTCCTTGTTTTTCACTACTGTGTCTTCCATGGAGGTAAGCTTACTTAGTTTTAATGCTGTCTTATAAACCTCATGTATACATGCATTTGAATGAGTTACCATCACAATCTTTAAGCTTACTCTCTTGAAATTCATAATTTCAAAACTGTAATATTAAAAGACCAAAATGCTGAAAGACCATAGTGTCTAAAATTCTTGAATATTGAATGTCCTTACGAGTGTGAAACCAGGAATGAATGCTAAAATGGGTCCTCAGGGGTGCAGACCAAAGAACAAGTGGCTAAATTAGGTCCAGAGGAGGGGGGGTTGGGAGCACATCCAGGACTTTGAAATTCTAGTCTTTCAACCTTTTTTGTCTTTCAATATTGTGGCTTTAAAATCATGGGCTTCAAGTTAGTGGGCTTCAAAATTGTGATAGTAAACCCATTTAAAATACATATGCCATCCATCCATCTTCATGTAAACTATTAGATTTATTTCTTGAATACATTTTTTCTTTCAATGCAATATGTACTCTTGCCAGACTTTAATAATAAGTCTAAACATTTCCTTCCATGCGTTAGCTATAACTTCTTTATTTCCAAATGTAAAACCTACTTCGGTCTTGTTTTGTAATAAAATATGCATCTTCTTTCCTATTTACTACAGCAAATTCATGGAACTAATGATTTTTTGACTCAGACCTACATTTTCCATTAAATTCTGCAAAATACACAAAAGAGTTAAATTTTCCCTAATTACAAAGTCATGACAATAACTAAATATAATAATTAAAATACACTAGTATTCTATTTCCATTCCTACTTATTGGTTTGTTCCTCACCTTATTCCTGTTTTCATACAGATTTTCCTACCTATATACTCATCGACATGCAAAAAATAAGAAAGTTAATAAAAATGCCTCATTGATAAAATTAGGATTGTAATACCTAAATCTATAAACATTCTATATGGGTAAGTATTTAGAATGTCAGTACTTGGATTGCATGTCCCAAATAATGGTGACTGAATGACCAAGAATGTTGACACACACACGTGCACACATATGTGCGCGTGCACGTGCACACACACACACACGCACATATGCACGCACACACACACACACACACACACACACACACACACGCACACACACACACACACACACATACAGACTGTCTAGCACTGACATCTCTCAAAATATTTCCCTCTTCCAAACTATGCTGATGTCAGAGTTGGTGCATATAAGTTTCTGGGATGGAGGTTGCATTTACTGCATATCCTGTAGTTGTCTTTCTGCATTCGCTATCATTGTACTGCCTATACTGTGGTTAATTCTGGTGTTGCCTGCTCACTGCTACTCTCATTATCACAGAATTTATCTGCCCTAATCTCCAGTCTGCTCCTTATTTTCACAGTGAACTAATACCAGAACCAGACATATGTTGCTTTGTCCCCTATTTTATACCTGCTATGCCCCTGCATACCCTCACCTAAATTAAACAGCACACTGTGTATGCTAGTCCCACTCCCTTACCTTTTCACCACTCACTCTCTCATTTTTTTCTTCTCTTACAGTTTGTTTTGAACCTTATACTAAGTGGATCGCAAGTCTCAGTAGTGCCCACTTGTCCTTATCCACCACCAGTAGGAACAGAAACCTCCAAATATGAACTACCTGCTAAAGACTAACTTTCTACCTTCCTCAAAAACAGCAAAACAAAGTATAGGTAAAGTCACACATTCTGCTGAATGTACTACCTACCCTAACATTATTTCTTGCATTTAAATTACCCTTGTAGTGGCGTGCACACTCACTGAGCTTGCTATCTCCTAAGGTCTCACTCCTAGTTTAGTCTCTTATCCCCAGCCCAACCTCCCCCTCATTTTTGCATGGTACAAACTATTTCAAATCCTATCAGTAGGTAGTCCTCTGGTCAACTTCTCTTACTGGCCTACAAATTGACACATAATCAAACTTTCATTTTCCAACTCAAAAAAGCTCACTTAACTTAACGTACATAACATCTTGGCTTAGTCTCTGAGGTCATTCTAACTGGAAAAACTGCTAAATTTTATATCTGGTCTCACTGTAAGCTGATTGCTTTATGGGTCAAGTCTGAAAACCAGGTTTCATCCCTGCTCCGTTCACCCTCACTTGTGTTCAGGCTCATTCCGCTCCACTACCCTACCCCCATACCCACACACCCCAACATCAATTACATTTATACCTAACCATAGTCACACCCCTTCCCTGCACACCTGTCTAAACACACCCCACCCCTCCCTCTCCACTACCTCCCAAATACTCACACTAACTACTTGACACTAGCAACCTTGAACATACTCACCTAACACTTAGCTTTAATTTCTTCCTAGCCTTCTCACCTGTTATTCCCTCACTATGCTGTGCCACTTTACTAACCACTTTTGCTATATTGTAGTATGCTTTCTTTACCTAGCCTGTAATACCATAGATCCTCTACATGACCTCAGGATTTACCATTCCCCTTCAGCCAAAACACTAACATCTTACCAACAGGCACTTACACCATTCAGAAACATCTCTCAACAATTATACAATACCTCCTCTGCACTACAATATCCCTTTAGATACATACTATCCTCACACCCTCAACCAACCAGATTCAAGTACTACCAGGCTATCACCAAACTAAAAAAACTATTACTGCACTCCTTTACACATATTAAGTTACTGTCTGACATCCACCCCAACCCCAGCCCAAGCAACATCTCACCCCAAAACCTGACACCCCCAACCCACTCCCAAACTCATTCTCCTAATCACCTGCCCCCCCCCCAGCTAATCTCCATTCCACTCTACCCACCATTTCCAAATCTGTCCTACTAAAAAACAACTTTAATCTTAAAATCCTTGTAAATAACATTTTAGAATTCTATGCTATCCTTGCCACCTATTCCCCTGACATAGCAGTTATAACAGAAACCTGTTTAAAGCCCCGCATAAAAGACTCAGAAATCACATGTAATGGATATAATGTAATTAGACAAGACAGAATTGCCAAAAGAGGTGGTGGTGTAGCAGTTATGTTTAAAGACTCTCTAAGAATTTATAAAACTAAACCATCCAACATCCGACATCCCTAACGCAGAAATATTCATTGCCCATCTTCATTTAAACCTCCATAAAACCATCATAATTATAGCTACTTATCTGCCCCCTGGAAGCAATCATCCCAAAATTGAACTCCTACTATCTTGGTCAGCATCTACTTTCACTCAAAAGACTATCATCCTAGATGACTTCAATCATGATTTGTTCACATGCTCATCTAACTACCCTTCTAACTTTATAAACCTCTATAACTTCTGTCAAGCTATAAACTGCCCCACTCGCTCAGGAAAACACTCCAAAAAGGAGTCTCTACTAGACTGGGTATTAACTAGCAAACCAAACCTAGCCTATCAAGTTGGCTGCCTACCCATAAACCTTAGTGACCATGCCCCTACATATCTGCTCAGGAAAAAAAGTCTAAAATCAATACATTAATACCTTCAAATACATCCGCAGTAAGAAACATGTTTTCCCTGATCTATTCAACCAGCTACTTCAAAACTGCGACTGGTCACCCTTAATTAACCTTCAACTTGACCTTGCAGTTGAATTCTTTAACAACAAATTCCTTAACATTCTAGACAGTCTAGCCCCCGCAAGAAAAAATATGCATCAAATCAAAGCAATTACCATGGATTCCACAAGACACAAAATTATTAATCAAAAAAGAGATAGAGCCAGGGCCCTATACCTATCTACCAAAAATGCCTCCAACCTCACAACCTGACAACAATTATGAAACCAAAGAGACAAATATACAATGATAAGAAACTTTACTACCAAACCTCTCAACAAAAATACCTCCATAACCCACAGACATTCTGGCAAACTATCAACCAACTCCTCAGCCCTGGGAAAAAAAAAACACTCCCACTCCTTCCACATAAAACACCATTGAACCCATATGCTAACAACTTAATTCAAACTTCATAAACTCAATCACAAGCCTCCTAAATATTCACCAAAAGCTACCACTCACTACCCCCCCGAGACCCTAGCTATATCAATCACTTCTCATTAAAACCTATTCAAACCTCCTACATCAAAAAACTCATATGCAAACTGAAACCATGCTGCCTTACAGCTGACTTACTTCCAAATGAGTTCCTAAAAATGGCAGATTCATCCACAGCCTACCCAGTGTCCATACTAATCAATGACTCAATCACAGAACAATACGTCCCTCACCTCTGGAAAATCTCACACATCACTCCCCTCACAAAGGTGGAACCTCTAGAGATATCACAAACTACTGCCCCATTGCTATCCTCCCACCCATAGAAAAACCTTATAGAACTGCATCCATCAACAGCTCCCAAGCCACCTTACCACAAATAACCTTCTATCCAAAACCCAGCATGACTTTAGACCTAAGCACAGCACAATCGCAGCCTTAGTATCCTTCACCAATGCCATCTATCACCTTATGAACAACAGGCTACTAGTATCAGACATTTTCCTGGGTATGTCAAAAGCTTTTGACATCACTTCATGCAGTCTTAACTCAGCAACCCTAACCTGGTTTCACAGTTATCTGTCTAACTGTCTCCAGACCACTAAATGAGAAAGCCCTCTCTTCCTGCTGCTGCCAGTATCCCCTGGTGTACCCCAAGGATCCATACTCAGCCCCCTACACTTCACCATTTTTGCCAACAATCTAAATTCAGCAACCCAACATACCTCTATCGTGCAGTAAGCAGATGACACATCCGCAGTAAGAAACATTTCTTCCCTGACCTATTCAACCAACAACTTCAAAATTGCAACTGGTCACCCTTAATTAACCTTCAACTTGACCTTGCAGTTGAATTCTTTAATAAATTATCTGTTCTGCCCCTTCCCAACCTGAACAACAAACTAAGATGCAAAAATCATTCCAAAAAACCAAAACGTACCTATCAAAGCACCAACTCATCCTTAACCCAAATAAGGCCAAGCTAATAATCTTCTCCTACAAACCCACTGCACAGAACTGCCCACCCCTAAGCATTAAATCAGCAAATTGTACCATAATTGAGCCTAGTAATCAGGCTAAGCTCCTGGGTGTGACAATAGATAACAGGCCAAAATTTGATATTCACATCTCTCAAACTATCAAAAAAGTCCATGCCAAACGCTACCTAACACCCCAATCCAGAGTATCCACTGCTAGATCACAACTTCTGTCTACCCTTCTCTACGGCTCACTTACATTCACCAAGCTACGCCACTCCGACCTTCATAATCTTGAGTCCTGCTATAACAAAAATCACAAAATTTGCCACCAATCTCCCCCACAAGACCCATCATTGCAATGCTCTTAAACAACTCAAATGGTGAGAACTCCTCAAACTATTAGCTCTCAATCAACTTACCTTCACCCACAGTATCATCCACAACCCAAAAACTGCATAGCCATATCAACAGTAGTCCAACTGCAGGTTAACAGCAGGTTCCTTAGGTCATATAAGCCATTGCTCAAAATTACACAATCTCACAACTACCATGGTGACTCTCTATAATAAAATAGTTAAGCTCGGGAATGCTTTCCCACTAAACATTCAAATCACTCCATGCCATTCCTCCTTCAAAACTAAGCCAAAGGATCCCTTCATAGACAACTGGCTCTGTCCCTGATGCTCACTGGGCTAAACCGAGCTCTAATATTATCTCCCACTCCCCATGCATGTTTCATGGATTTTACTGCTCAACTATCTTCTAAAAGCAGTACAACAATGCCTTTTTTCCTCTCTATGGTAATTCAAGCCACATACATCATGTACAAGATGCACCACTCTCGATTCAGGTTTCTCCTATGAGTCTAATGTTTTCTAAGTTTGACACTGCTTCTTCTGTATCAGTATTGTCTCTTGTATTATTTGTAATAGATTATCAATATTGTTTCATGTATTATTTGTAACAGGTTATATCAATTATTGTATGCTGACAACTATTGTATGACTTGGTGATTTGTTCAATATTTCAATCCTTAATTCTATGTATCTATGTACCTTAACACTGGAATGTTTCTCTGCGAGTCTCCACTGAATACGGGCTATGTGCCCAGTTGAACACTACCCAGTAATCAAATGTTAATAAATAAATAAATAAATAAATAAATAAATACATTTTGTGAATTGAAGAGGAGCTTGCCCTCCCCTGCAAAAAAAAAAAAAAAAAAAAAAAAAAAAAATTAAAGGAGAATGTTCGATATTCACCCTGCTGCCATATTTCTGGTCTTTACTCGTAGTAAGTTCAGACTTAGCAAAAAAAAAAAAAAAACTTAAACAGTATGAATAATTGAGTTGCTTTTCATTCCCTTATAAATATCATGTCTAATTTCATCCAATTTAGGTCACTCTATTTTTTATTTCCTCTATACTTGGATCTGCATCTAGCTTTTCATTTTTCTGTTTATTTAAATTTTAATGTCTGCCTCCACCCTAACTGATATTCTTTACCACCATATAGAAAACAAATATATTTTTTAACTCTTCCCTTAATCTGTTTTTGTGTTATAAAACAATTCTCCATACTCACACTATTTCTCCGTATGCATTCTGAGTTTATAATCTTAATGTATTAAGGGATTATTAACTTCCTTATACTTTAATTTTAAAATTAGTATTTAATTTATATCCACTTGTTCATGCTATATTCTTTCTTCTTTTAAAAGTCTCCTGTCCTTTTGAAAATATTACAAATATTTACTATCATTCTACTTATAAAATCTGCTTCTGATTTTTAAAATATTCTTAATCATCATCTTCCATCGTCATATGTAAAGTTTCCATCTCTATGTTATAACTCTTAATCTTCTCTATCTTTATTTATTCAAAACAAGCATTTCCATCTTAACTTCAGTGCATATGCTTTTAACCATTAACCTCAGTTTTTGTATATTCACCTCATATAGAAATGATTACTGCATAGGTAAGTACTAAGCTAGCTCCCTTTGTAGGCCATTTTACAGCTAGCTAATTTTCTTGTAAAGGTGAGAAACCTTTTTTTGTCTGTAAGGTAAACACCTTAACCATTATGCCAATCCCCACTCCAACCCAATTTTTTTAACATAAGACTTAACATGCTCTCTCTGAATAAACTCTACGCTTTACTACATATACATCCACCAAACTTAAGGTAAACGTATTAAAAATGCTTTTCAAGGCTCAAGGATCAATTCAAGGATCATAATTTGGATTCTTAGCTATTCAACAGGTTAATGCTGTCCCACAGGGTAGAATAGTTTCAGAGCATGTAGAGATATGTGAACTTAGATGGCAATTACATTTAAATGCCACTATGGCCCCAGGATTAAATGAAAACATAAGTATTAATAGTGTTTAAGGTTAAAGAATTATGCTGGTTTTTTAATCTGTATATGGTTATTTAATTTTTATTAAGGTTTTTTTGATATGTTTTTAAGCTTGTTTCCTTAAATTTATGGGTTGTTAATTTAATAGGATAATTGTTAATTGTTTTATCTGATGTGTATTTAAGGGAAGCTATGATGTAATTTAAGGTTCTGAAGAAGTCCCTAATAGTTATTGGGATGAAAATGTTTAACCAAAGTATTGTTCAATAAAGTGGAAGTTGGTATTATCCTTAGGTGGCTGTACCTTCTTTTCTGTATCGTCTTGGTCATTTTTGGCATCTGGTTAATAAGTAATCAGTTGTGATTTTAACTGACTTAATCAGCACTGTCATTCTTCCCCTTTGTTTATCCAAATGATCTAGCTTTAGCTTTACATTTGATCAAAGTGCCTTTTCACTCAGTCTAATACACTTTGCATGGCAAACAAAATTGCTTCTGTTTTTAATTGCACATAAAATATTAGGGCAATGTAATTGTAATGTCACAATTTTCAAATAATTCTGAATGACTTTAAGATAGTTAATAAAATGTATATTATCAAGGGGACTAACTACAAAGATGAATCTCTGAAGTGTTAGTTCTACTAACAAACACTTTTTATTGCTTTTATAATCCTTTCTTCACTTTCTGCATACCTCATTGTCATTTGTTTCTAGCTTACCTACCCATTAGAAGGCTACAACATAGATCCCAGTGTGTTTACATAATTCAGGTACACTACAATAATACCATACCTTACATTATGTAGGAGACCCTGTTATATTTAATTTTCATAAATATAGTCACATTCAAGGATATTCTTTTTGCCTCAGACCTTTCAAGAACTATATATGTTTGTCTTCAATAACATACAAGTTAAAGGCTCCCTATTATGTAGAAAAAATATTTAAATTCCTAAAAAATATAAAGATGCTAGAAAAATACTAAATTATTCAAATACATGCCACCATTATCTCAAGATTTCTAAATTATTCGGTTCTTAGTAGGGCTTATTCTTGAACTGTACCAAAGAAGACATCTAAGAATTATTCTTCTGTAAGTAATGAGTTTTACCAACTGTTATGTATTTTATTTCTCATTTAAACTTAGTTCACAGTCACAGCAAAATTACAAAAATGTCTTAGTCACAACCTTTTAACTATACAACAAAACAGAGGTAAGGTGCCTGAATAGACCAGGAAACCAATTTCAAAACCAAAACAGGCATCAATAGAAGTGGAATAAATGAATGAAAAAAACTTTTTATTGGAAGTGACAGCTGATTTATTCAATACATAAATGCACAAACTTCACAGCGTTTTCATCAACCAGACTTCATCAGATGTATCAAATATTTTAAGCTGTAGCTTACCTATTTATAACCCTTCCCACCATTAATTAATTAATACCATTTAATAGTTTACTTCAATAACTAATTAAAAACAATTAAAATAAGCTCATCTTACATAATTTGTTCCTATATACACTTGCTTTAGAATGTAATGTTATAATGTAATCCAAGTGTATAAAAACTTTCCACTTAAAAACCATTATAAACAATCATACAAACTAATATGAAATTAATGAACACATAAAAGTACTAACAAAAAAATTGATGCATTTAAAATGTCCATAAATGTTCCTTTGAAAGTTAATTTAAAAGACAATTGAAAAGAATTTCATACAAGAAACATGTAAAAAACATGTTCATATTAATATACTTGTCCATAGAAATATGTACAAAATATTAATATTTAAAACCTTTTGGTATAAACAATGAATAGAAGGAATGCTTTAAATCAAGTTTATGTAACAAACCCTATAATTTAGCTGCCCTCATCCTTAAAATGGGGGTAATAGATATATGCTCATTAAGACCTGGGAGTCTGTTAGCTTCCAGTAGTAACAGCCAGTATACTTCCCTAACTTCAATCCTATTCTCCCAAGGTCCCCCCTATTGTCTTGGTGTACCATTTCCAGAAAATGCATATGTCATCAAGGTAGCGTTTATAATGTACCCAATATTGAGAGTATTCTGATTCAAACACAAATTTCTCTTCCTACATCATAAGAACTATATTAGCATATGTAGGGGCACAGCATGCCCCCATAGCTACACCTTGTATCTGCTTGAAAAATTCACCCTCAAAGAATATAAAATTTTGTTGCAAGACCAAATCCATGAGCTCAGTGTATACCAAAAAGGCATTGTGGTCCAAATTCCCATATTTGTTAATGGCATCTTGAAACCATTCAGAGCCTGTGGAATAAGGAATCACATTAAAAAGGTCCTGTATATCCAAGGTAACAAGTTTCAATCAAGTATATTAATAAGAACATGTTTTTTACAAGTTTTCCTGTATGAAAGCAAGTGTATATAGGAACAAATGATGTTAGATGAGCTTATTTTAATTGTTTTTAATTAGTTATTGAATTAAACTATTAAATGGTTAATTAATTAATTAATTAATGGTGGGAAGGGTTATAAATAAGTAAGCTACAGCTTAAAATATTTGATGCATCTGATGAAGTCCGGTGGATTAAAACACCGTGAAGTTTGTGTGTTTATGTATTGAATAAATCAGCTGTCGCTTCCACTAAAAAGTTTTTTGTTCGTTTATTCAACCTCTATTAGTGCCTGTTTTGGTTTTGTAACATTTTAACTATGTCACTATAACAAGTAATTCTCAGAGCTTATTTTAAAGCACTGACAAGTATCTAACAACCTCCATTTTTCCAAAAAAATAAATATTCATATCATGCTATGAGCTTTAGGCATTGCCCCAGATCGAAACACAACAAAACAAATAAAGTTATTATCTATAATATCACCTGGGTATGCAGTATTAATTAAACCATTAAACTTACAAGACAGTTTCCAAAATTCTTATACTTGGGGATATGAAATAAAAATACAACTCTATTATGCAATTGTAAAGCAAAACACTTTAACTGTTAACCTTTGATGTAAAACATCCATATATTATTCTTCATATAAGGATTTTTTGAATAATATTCAGTCATAATTCTTCTTAACAGTGGCCAGTTCAAAGTTTCTCTCCAGGTTCATAAAAAATTGGATAGCGATAATGCAATATCCTATTGGAGGTTATCTGACTTCCAAAAATAGTCCTTTTTTTATTTTCTTCACAAAGCTTGTGATCTGACATAGCAAAATATTTCCTTTGAAATCTGCCTTTTCTCTTCTATATGCCTAATAAAGCTTCATAGCCTTGTAAGCAAGAGCCAATAAAAGTATTCTGTGCACAATTAACAAAATATCCCTAAAACTGTAATCTAAACTAACTCAGGGTGAATTCTCTTTACTCCTCCATTTGTACTATGTTATAGTTTTTAATCATTTGCGTGAACCAATTTCCTCACACTTCATTTAAGAAAAATATTTCTAAGTTGTATCTCCAAATATGATAGAAAACAAAATGCATTTGCTAAATATGGCCCTAGCTACTGACACTTTTCTACATGAACACCATTTTACCTAAGGTCAAAGTAAAGCTTTTCCATTTCTAGACAGTTTGATGCATATCATTTTTTTGTATTCACCAAATTCAAATTAGAACATCATCAAATTTAGTCCCTAGAAAAGAAAACCATGTCATTGAAAAACCAATACCTCCTTAACCCACTTCTCACCGCAAAACTTTACTTTTATCAACATTAGCTTACAAGTTAAATTATGTTAAGCAACACAACACCTGCTTTATCACTTCAGATAACCTCAGTCTCATTTCCCACATATAGTACTATATCATCGACATACACTAACATAGACACTGTCTTGTAATCAATGCACTATTTTTACAATTTCCATCTCTAAAGGAATGCAAAGTCCAAACAAGAAGTTGCTTAAATGGCACTTATGCTTTACTTCTCTACCCAAGAGTACTCTAGAACATAGATATCCTCAATATGTCTTTGATTAAGAACAAAATGTCATAGCTGTATGCCGTTCTTGAAGTTGTGAATTCAAGGAATCATTTAACATGTACTGGCATAAACCTCTATGTTCACCTAAGCATATATTAACATACCTCTCTGTATTCCATTGATCTTATATTGACACACCACTCTGTTCTCCACTGACCATGTACTGATATCCTACCATTTTGCACTGATCACCTACTGAAATACAACTTTGTGGTTCACTGACCATGTACTATCATACTCCTCTATTGTCCATTGTGCATGTTCTGATATATCCAGGTGTTGATCACTAAGCATGTATTGACATGCCCCTCTGTGTACCACTGAGCTTCGACTGGCATACCACTCTGTGGTCCACTGGCAATTCCTGACAATTTTGCACACATGTTTTTAGTCAGGATGGCATGCATTATCACGGAAGAGAATTTTTGCAGCAGATATTTTGCAATATTTGACAAACAATGCAGGATTTTTGCCAGGACGAAACTTTAAGAATTCACAGATAGCAACATTTGAAACATTTCTGATGGTTGTTAATGCTAGGAGCATTAATAGTTAGTATTTTATTGGAAAATTTGCTACATTCCCACAAGACTGGTGATGTTAATGTTTGTGAAACATGGCTAATGAACAATTACTGGAGACCAGCAATGTCAGGATTTAAATGTTTTTACTGTAACAGATTTTCTAACAAAAAATTGGGTTGTGTTATTATAGGGATTAAAGATAGTCATGAGATATGTGATTATTACATGTTCAATGATAACCAATACTACAGATTTTGTAACTGTGACAATAAAGACAAACATTCAGCATATAACAATTGTTGGAATGTACAGACCACCAAAGTAAAGTGTTGATGACCCAAAGGAATTTGTACATTTCTTGCATGAAGCACAGGGGTGATAAATAATAGTGGCTGTGGACTTACATTTACCAGAAACAAACTGGAATAATATTGATTCAACAACATTTGCAAGGAAATTATTCACAACATATGTTCAGGAATAACAATTGCTTCAGATTGTAATTAAAAAAAATACCAGGGAATGGAATACACTAGACATTGTTTGTGTTCTTAAAGAAATTTCTGTTACTTCAGATCAAATTTTACCACTGATGTGCAATAATCATGGGGTTATAAAGGTTAATTTGTTACTAGATAATTCTGCCAAATTGAAATCTAAACCAATGCACAGAAGATAAATTATGGACTATATGGAAGCAAAACATTTACTATGTAATATTAATTGGAGTGATACCTTCAGTGGAAAAACTGTAGGAATGTGAAAAATTTTGAAAGTGAAATTGTTTAAATGCACAAAAATGTTTAACATCAGAATCTAGGCATAAAACATCAAGGGAATAAGCTTCTCTAAGAACAAGATACCATATTAAGATGACAGACAAAAATACAAGAAATGGAAAAGAGGTCAAATTACAACTTTGAACACATAAATAAACAAGCTGGACAAACAAATTAAGCATAATGTGAGACAAGATCAAGAAAATGTTGAAGAAAATGTATATATAGATATTGTGCATTAAAGGAAACCATTTTATAGATGCATAACAGATGGAAAGAGTAAAGAAATATAAACTGATAAACTGTATGTAGATTCTAAAATGTATTCTCAAACACAACAGATTATAGATGTCTTTACAAAATGTTATCCAAAATAGTTTGGCTCCACAAAGGGGGAGATAAGTTGTCCTAGTAATATCCAGGTATCCTCAGATACTGGAATCAAATTAGATTATATTGAAAAGGAACTATGTAAACTGGAATGACACAAAATTAGTAATAATGACCTGTCAACCCTTCAGCAAGAACTCATAAGACCATTATATCTATTATTTATTAGGTTCTTCAAAATTGGAGACATGCACTTATTAAACCCATCTTTAAAGGAAAGGGGAGTAGGACAAACCCAGAGTTATAGGGATCCTTAAGTCTACTTTCATGTTGTAAAAAAATAATGGAGAAGGTAAGATTGGATAAGGTATTGTCAGAAATGGAAAGTCTGGGACTTGAAACCACGTCAGCTTCCATATGTTGAAAAATAGATCTATTACCAATTACAGCATGATGTTCTATAACAATACAATAACAGGTATGAATGAAAAATTGTGTTGTGATGGAATTTATGCAAGTTTAATTTTAACATTCGATAGGGAAATAGACAGAACACTGGTCAATAAATTAGAACAACTAGGTACTGATTTACACTTGATAAGATGGATAACTGCATAGCTTACAAATAGGACATGTAAATTATCATGCAGCAACTGGACAGGTGAAATTTTTGGTTACAGCCAAGGTGTCCCACAGGGCTCTGTCCTAGGCCCTTACTTGTTTAGACTGTATTTTTCATCTGAGGTGTTTTACAGTCTGTATGCAGATGACCTGAAATTGGATAAACTGATTGCACATGTTACAGATATGGCATGTCTGCAAAAGAACTGGACAAAATTTACCATTTTGGCATATGACAATAATATGCTGATAAATACATCAAAAGCTAGGCATATGAGATTTGGGAGACATAAATTGAAAAGTAAATATTTAATACAGTATCCAGTGATTGAAACTGTAGAGTCATTTAAGGACCTGGGTATATGGGTAAATCCAGTTTTTCTCATCATCTCAACCATTTGGTTAATGATAGTTACAGAACTGTAGATTGTATAAAAAGATTTATAAAGTCTCTGAAATCAGAAATGATGAAGTCATTGTAAGTTACATTAGACCCAAATTTGAGGAGGGAATGACAATACAGAAATCTTATAAAAAACAAGTAAACAGGAAAGAGTACAGTGAAAATGTACAAAGGGAATCCATGGATGGGGATAATTAAGTTATTATGAAAGACTAAAATATATGAATTTGTACAGTATCACTTACAGATATTTAAAAGTAGACCTTATTCAGGTATATAAGGCATTTAGAGGCAACTACCGCTGGGAATGTTTGGGGTTATTAAAAAATAATAGATAATCATCAGACAACCTATGTAGAAGACTCTTAATGAGAAATGTACTAATTGGTTCTGTGAGAGAGAGCAGCTGATGCATGGAATCTACTACCAGATTACATTAAAGCATGCACTAGTTTAGATAATTTTAAGAACAATCTGGACACATATTATGGCAACAACGTTTTTGGTATATTGGCAGGCTAGAAGTGCATTAATGCCTTTAATTGACATATTTGTATGTATGTATGTATTCCTCTGTGTTCTACTAACCATATACTACTGATATACCTTGTTATGCTCCTCAGATTATCAACTGAAAGACTGATGCTCTTCTAGCTGTAGACGTTTTGCCTGCAAGTAAAGTTGCAAAGATATTTTCAGTCTGTCATTCGGTATTCTCTATAAACAGCTTCTATGTATATGACCATTAAAAAGGATAAAAAAAGAATTACAGAATTGTGGAAATCTTGATATTTTCCAGCAATCAAAAGAGATAGACAGAAGCTTATGATACAGAGTGATAAGCTAAAACAAGGGAATTCGTGAACTCTTTCACTCTGATGCAATAGTCCCATTGGAAAAGTGAGAGCAATTGAAAAGGAGCAGAGGAGTAAAATACATAATTCTAAATTGTAATATTGTTATATATAAAAATAGATATTGGGCAGGATTCACGATGGCTTGCATGGAGTCTAAGAGTAGTGTAAGACTCCATGCAGCCATCATGTCCGACGAGCGATCCACGAACAGCCTGTAGGGGCATGTAAGAGAGCTCCTAAAACGGCTCTTACATGGACAGGGCTTGGATATGCAAATTACCTCACTTGCAGCCGAAAGGCATGCAAATGAGGTAATTTTGCGATCCAGGAAGCACAAACCTGTCCGTGTAAGAGCCGTGTTATCTGCAGAAATGTACTCAGTTGACAACTGAGTACCGTTCTGCAAATAGCACAATGGAGCCTTGTCAGCTACATATAAAGGTTGCATATGTTCCAGGAAGCATGCCAATGGCCAAATATGTGGCCACTGGCAATGTACCCCCATGCAAAATAAAATAAAAATGTTTTTTTTTTTTCAGTGATCACTGATGTTTAAACATAGTGCAGCACTGCGCTGTAAAAAACAGAAAAATAAAAATTTAAAACCCACAAACATGGGTATTATGCAAACCATGAATTTACAATGTAAGGGAATAGCAGGCTGAAAACAACAGGGCCACCGACTAGGGGTTGCTAAGGGGGAAATCTCAGTGTAAGACATGTAACTAAGCATTAGTAGGCAATCCTATGTAAATGAGTGTTAGGATAGTGAATCGCACTTTTACATAGCAAATGAGCACAATCCCTGGAGTGTAGGAGTAGGATAAGGGGGAGTAACAGAGTAAGAGATAGGTGACATCACAGGGGGGTATGTATGAAAGAAATGCAGCTCAGTGGAGCAGAGTGGCATGTGAAAGCTGTCAGTCACACATCATGGAAAGAGGTGTGTCAAGAAGTAGACATCGGAAAACCAAGAAATGGAAGGTGTACACTGTGGATAACACCAAAGTTTCTTGCTGGACGTGCATGCCCACGTGTGTGCGCTCGGAGGCCCGAGTAAGATAGGGTGCGCGCGTGTAAGTGCGAGTGTGCGCGTTTAAGCTGGAGTAAGCATGTAGAAGCTTGTTTAAAGACCTGTTAGCTTGTTTACACTGGTGCACATGTGTTTTAACCCAAATAAGCAAGTTTTAGTCCATCTAAGCATGTGTGTGTGCGTGTTAGCTGCTGTGAACATGTTTGCTCTTGTTTGCACGTTGCCCCCCCCCTGAGGAAACAGAAAGGAAAAAGGAAGCAGAAGAAATTGTAGGAAGCTACCAGGGAATACTAGCAGAGGTAACAGGTGTAAACAATCAGAAGCAGGCAATTACACAGGCAGAACAGTAGCCCAGCCCAGCACTTAAAACTCTGCAAACAACAGTGCAGTATGTTTCTCTCAAGAGACACTGCAACACTGGAGTAAGCTATTAGAAGTGAAAACTGAAAAAGCTTCACTCAGACAAAAAATGCTAGGGGCTGCCATAGCTGTTATAAGGCGACATATGCAACATGCTGAGGGTGGTGACAATGCAAATACTGCCAGACAACCCACAGTGAGGAGACGGAGAAGAGTGTACAGGCCCAGGGTCACCTACCAGGGGTTACATGAGCTGGAGATAGTGGAGTGCTATAGAGTGGACAGAGACCTCCTACAGTAAATTGTTGAGCTGTGCAGGCCACACCTCACACACAGAACCAACAGAGGGGAACCCATCCCAGTGGAAACCAAGGTATGTGTTGGCCTAAGAATACTAGCAACAGGTACCTTCCAGAGACCAACTGGTGATATGATGGGGATATCACAGGCATCAGCATCCAGGGTACTGCACCAGTTCCTGGATGCCATGTCAACACATGTCGGTGATCATGTATATTTCCCCAATTCCCATGAGGTATTGGCCAACAATATGCGTCTCTTCCAGCAAATAGCCAAATACCCTGAGGTAGTGGGTGCAATAGACTGCACGCATATACGCATCAATGCACCAGCCGGTGAGTGGGGTAGGGCCTACATTAACCGCAAGGGCTTCCCCTCCATCAACTGCCAGGTCGTGTGTGATGCCCAGGGCATACTAATGAATGTATGTGCTGGGTGCCCTGGAAGCTACCATGATTCCCATATCTGGCATCTGACGCAGCTGTACCAGACATTTGCCAATGGGGACATCCCACATGGTCACCTACTGGGGGATGCTGGCTATGCACTGGAGCCGTGGCTGATGGCACCCATCAGAAACCCACACACACCTGAACAGGAACGCCATAATGAGGCACACGCACAAACACGTAATGTAATAGAGCGTGTGTTTGGGCTGCTCAAGTCATGGTTCCGGTGCCTGGACATGTCTGGTGGAGCCTTGCAGTACTCACCAACTACATGTACCCAAATCATCATGGTATGTGCTATGCTACATAATATGATTCTGCAAAAACAGCTGCAGCAGGACCAGCATAGGCCCGGGCCAAACAGCCCCCTGCCATTGTCAAGTCCATCACAGGCAGAGCGTGACTCAGAGGAGGAATAACCTGAGCCTGCCCCAGTAGGCAGAAGGAGGCGTGCCCAGTATGCCTTGGTCTTGGCAAAGAGGCAACGCATAGCACATACACTGGCTCAGTAGGAACCCTGGAAATGATACCTCTCTCTGACTCACACATATAGTAAAAGGGATGCCTAAGTTGACACAACCTGCTTTCAAACATGTACAGGGAGTGTAGTATGTGCATCCAACATAGGCAGCCCTGCAGCACCACCTGAGGCATGATTGCCATGTGTTAAGCAATGTAACACCATGTAGTATATGCAAACTTGATGACCCTGACTAACATCCTACCCTCACCAAGCATGATGCCACAATATGAAGACAAGATGATCAATTACAACAATTGGCTTAAGTATTGCTGTTAGTCAAAGGGGATCCAATGCCTGTCAGCCTGGGATGACATGCTGAGCAAGACACGATGTTCCACCCACTAGGGGTGGCTTGCACCTATCACCCCTGGCCTTTTGGATACTGGCAAAGCCTGTTGTCACCCCCATAGTGCCTTGAATAGGTAAGGCTCAAAACACAAACCCACCTCCATAGGTATCACAAGGGATAAGAAACTAGAAGTAATGCTACCCAATGCCAGAAGTCTAAACTGCAAGATGCATGCAGTCCAAACTCTCCTCAGCATGGAGAATGTTGATATCTGTGCAGTAACAGAAACCTGGTTCAAGGCTCACAAG
Source organism: Protopterus annectens (assembly GCF_019279795.1). Taxonomy (NCBI): domain Eukaryota; kingdom Metazoa; phylum Chordata; order Ceratodontiformes; family Protopteridae; genus Protopterus; species Protopterus annectens. The sequence goes on from NC_056736.1 coordinate 805,522,960, forward strand.
AGCACCATAACACTACCAGGTTACACCTCATACCATGGTTTACAGCCCCAAAACATGGAACAAACTACAAAAGGAGGGTGACTATCAATAATTGTCAAGGATAACCACACCCCCAGGTTGGTGCCACAGCAAGAAGCAGCACAGTCTACCCACGGGAAAGTAACAGTGGCTAAAACTGCCTCCCAGTTTGTAGCCTGCTACAGACCACCCTCCTAAATCCAGGAACCGCACTTGGCCTACTTGAGAACACATGAAAATATGAAGGTCTCATTATATTGGGCGACTGCAACTACCCAAACATAGACTGGGAGCATTATTCTAGCTCCAACACCCTAGGGCAAAGGTTCCTAGAATTCATAAACCAAAATGCTATGGAACAACTTACCACTCCCACAAGAGGGGTAAGCATACTGGACGTGATAATCACCAACATGGGGACTCTATGCCCAAGACGAGAAGTGTATCCCTCACTGGTAAGATCAGACCATAGAGTAATCTCACTGGATATTCACATCCGACCCCAGTCCCTGGCCAGAAAACCACAGTGAAAAACATGTGTAAGGCAAATTTTGCACTCCTCCAAACTGAGGTGGAATCCATTAAAGCCCTTGTGCCTGTGGAAAATATGGCCCAGACCTCAGAACCCTTTATAAATGCATTCTATGAACACCTTCAGGAATGCATGGATTATGCAATCCCAAATAAAACCAAGACCCAATCCTCCAAACGCAGGCATCCAGCCTGGTGGACCCCAGCCATTACCAAACCATGCAAGAGAAGGAGGAAGCTACTACATGACAGAGCAAAACCCAAAAAGGGAAGTCATCTCTGATCAGTATTATGACAAAAAACTATGGCCACACATAAAATCCTCTAAGGCCAGCTACAAGATAAAAATTGCACAGGACACTAAGGATAATTACAAGACTTTCTTAACTGATGGTAGGAACCTGGGTGGGAATTCACAGATATGCTCAGAATTAGTCCAAAATGACAAATAATACACCAAACCCACACACATTGCCAACATCTGACCTGACAGGTTCAGTGCAAAATCCCCTCCCCCCACCAAAAGGTCAAATATCTATCCCAGCAGAGTGGTGGCCTCCTGACATTGCAGATGCTCAGGTAACAGCCAGCGTCTCCAAAGCAAAACACACAGCATCAATGGGACCAGATGGTGTCCTGGGCTGTGTCCAACATGAACTCCAAGAAGAATTGAACACCAAATAAAACTACTGCTCAGTCTCAGCCTTACCACAGGATATGTACCCAAAGAGCAGTGTACAGCAACAGTGGTCCCTCTCCACAAAGGTGGTGATTGAATGGATACTGCAAACTATCACCCCAGAATCCTGACTAGCTTGGTCTGCAAAGCTATGGAAAGGATCATCATGGACCTCAGAAATAAAGATATAGGGGACCTACAGACACAGTGTGGCTTTCTTAAGGGCAGATCCTGCCCCTTAAACATGGTTGAGTCATTTGAAACAGTCACCAAAGCCATTGATGAGGGGAAGTTGGTCCACACAGCCTATCTGGACCTTGCAAAAGCCTTCCATACAATACCCCACTTGTTCATTATAGATAAGCTCACCCGCTTAAATATAAACCCCTATGTCCGTAGATGGGTTGCAAACCAGCTCAAGGACATAACTGATATGGTCAGAAATGCTGCAGCCATGTCAAACTCCAAACCAGCTACAACTGGCATCCCACAAGGCTCGTTCCTGGGACCTCCCATGTTTGGTATATATTTCTCAGAGGTACAGGCCAACATGAAAGGACTGTGTCTGAACAAGTTTGCAGATGACTACAAACTGGGTGCCATATCTGACCCTCCAGCTGGCACAAGCATCCTACAAAAGGGCCTCATAGAAACAGACAACTGGTGCCAGAGCCATGTCATCAAGCTAAATGCAGAAAAGTGTATAGTCATCCCCTTTGGAAAAACAGTAAGTGCCCACCAATTACCACATAGGTGTTAACCCATTAAGTACTTTAGAAGTAATAAGAGACCTGGGGAAACAAGTTGATAGAAATCTTGCATTTGACAACCATGTGGCCATAGTGGTTAGAGAAACATTTCATATACCCACCTAATCATGAAGGTATTCACATCTAGATCAGGGGAGGTCATCGTGCCTCTTCAGTCATCCTTCATCAGGCTCACAATTGAGTACAATGGCCCTTGTGGGATGTACCTTAGCAGACACCTCCAGCAACTGGAAAGACCCCAAAAGTACCTCAACAGGAGGATCAAAGGGCTGTAACAGATGCCATGTGTTGCCTGATTAAACAAACTGCAGCTCCACACAGTGGCATACTGCCTGCCCAGAGGCGATCTGTGCCTGATGTATAAAGCCATGTCCAACCTGGAATCAATGCACATGCTGCACCTTGTAAAATCTGAATGCCATTGAGCTATGCACATGAGAGACCTGAACCTCATCACTGACATAAATAGGACATGCTGTAGTGATTGATCCATAACCCAGAAGCTCCCTCCACTCTTGAGTAAACTCCTAGTCCAGGTTAGCCAGAGAGTCCCTCATTGACTCTCTTCAAGAGGAATCTTGATGAGTGGATGGGAGATTGTAGGTTTACCCTGGGTATCACTTTTATGTCACGGTTACGATTATGTCGTTATCACGGTTATGTCACGAGGCACAGTATACTAACCTTGAAAAATGTCATGGCAAACTCCAGTTAAAATGTGTGTTGAAGGACAAACACACTCTCTGACTAGGATTAGAAATGGCCTAGGGCACATAGCCTAGTGTTTGTCAATGTCCACCCAAGTTGCGGAATACACTACTAATGTTGGACAAGCCTGGTTTAAGTAGGCCATAGCTGAACAAAATGCAACATGGTCATATTTGCACAACTGGCCCTTAACCAGTCTGGTGTGCTCAGTATGAATATTTAAAGCAGTGATAGGACTGAAACCCAGGATACTGTCCACCACAGTGAAAGGACTGAACCAGTACACTATACAATATTACAGTGTGTGGTCAGTGTGAAAGAATGTTGACAAGTGTATGCAAACTATCCCATGGAAACCCTGCAGGCACAACATAATCCCTGTTGGGTTCAGGCACAAAGCAGTTGGGCAGTAAGAACACAACATGACTTCCAACACACAAATATAAATGTCAAATATTGTTCAAGTTCGCACACAACCACAAATGTGGTGGACCTCAGATCTCAACATATGGAAAGGTCACACTGGGCATGCTCACACATTTTGATAAATGAGACATATGTCAGGCAAGAAACCATGGAAAGCCTGAACTGGGCATGCTTACACACTTAGGCCATGTCTCAATATAGCAGTTGGCCACACATATCTGGCATTTGTATGTGTTCAGAAACCTACCACAATACAGCAATCTGCCCAGTGCACACAGTTAAATGACAACAGAGACATAAGTAATATAGCGGAACCCTCTCATATTCAAACATCTTCCACAGATACACAAGTTGTTCATAGAAACAGGGAAAGCTATGGCAATAAAGACCTGCAAACAGTTTATCAGCAATAAATACTGTGCATCCGAAACATAAACATATGGGTGTAGAGGTCAATACTAGGCTGTTTGCCCTAGGGAATACATAAGCCTAGCCAGAGTGTATTTGGCGTCTGCCTCCCCAGTACAGTAGCCTACTGTGCCTCTGTAAAGTAGGTCACAGAAGGCACCGTTTAAGGCTAGTGTGCTGTGCCTCCATCAAGCAGGGACACAGTGGAGATCCCAGGGGTTGAATTTGCAATGTCACATCCATGTGGCTGGAGATGGCTGGAAGAGGGTTGGCGAGGGGCTATGTCTAACATTAATTGGGATTCAATTCCAGACTGAGGGGAGCCTTATCTGCAGTGTCTGGACAATTTCACTGTCAAAACTTGAAAGTGATGATTTTGAGGGATTGAAGTGTCTTGCCAATACTGTTCAGAGATGTCCTCCTTCTGTGGGCTATTGCTCTGTAATGTATTAGCTCCCTCCTTCTGTTGTACAGCTTATATATGGCTGGTGTACACCAGACAGGTCTCCTGTTGTGGAGGAGTCTTGGTTTTATTTGGGATAGCATGATCAATGCAAACCTTCCGGATGCTCATATAATGCATTTGTAAAGGATTCTGCAGATTGGACTGTATAATCCTCCAGCATGGGGCCTTTGAAGTATTCCACCCCAGTCTTTACAAGTGCAAAGTCTGCTTTTGAGAAATACTTTGCCTGCAATGATTTCCTTGCCTGGGGGTGGGGATAGGATACGGACATCCAGGGAAAGTTGGTTATGGTCAGATATTAACAATGGTGGTCTACCTCCGGTGTGGAACATAGAGTCCCCATATTGCGGATGGTCAGGTCCAATATGTATTCCCCCTTGTGGCTGTGGTGACTGGTTCTGCCATAGCACATGGATTCACAAATTGTAGTGGCTGTAGGGTGATGTTGTTGAGGACTGAGTAGTTCCCCCACTCAATATTCCTGTACCTGAAGTCAACCACTGTAATGGTGTATGTGAACACCTTCATATCCTACACTGTTCCCAGGTAAGCCAAGTGTGGTTCCTGGATATGGGAGGGGTGGTCTGAACTACACACCAAACCAAAAGTCAGTTTTGCACAATGCTAGTTGTATATGTATGGCCTGTCATGCTTAGTGCAGTGGTAACAACCGAGAGGTGTGTGTATCTGTGATGTATATGGATACACCCCCTGGTTGTGTTGTGTGTTACAAGTCCTGTGGTCATGAAGCATGGTATAAAACATAACCTGGCAGTGCTGATGTGCATATGTGACCCTGAAGTAGGCATCTGTTAATGCATATATATTCTATCCCCCATACTGAGGGATAGTAATAGATGTACATACCTCTTTCTAAATAATGATGTCAGCACCCTATAAATACTGCAGGAGAAGAAAAGCCACCCAGTAATTCGAATAGTGCGCTCCGCTAATGCGTCTCTCTCAAGTGTCATAACATAGTTAGGTAGGGGTTTGAATGCTGCAAATGCTCAGTGTGTGTGTGTGTTTGGGGGTGGGGGCAGGGTATGGGCAATTCTCTTTGAAAGAAATGGCCCTTTTGGCAACTAGAATAACACACTACATGATGTACATTCCTCTTTGTAAAGATTGATGATGTCAGCACCCTATAAGTATAGCAGGAGAAGAGAAACCACCCAGTAATGCAAATAGCGCACTCTGCTAATGCGTTTCTCTTAAGCGTCATAACATAGTTAGGTAGGGGCTTGAATCCTGCAAATGCTTAGTGTGTGTTGGTGGGGGCAGGCTGTGTGCAATTCTCTTTGAAAGAAATGGCCCTTTTGGCAACTGGAATAACACACTACATGATGTACATTCCTCTTTGTAAAGACTGATGATGTCAGCACCCTATAAGTATAGCAGGAGAAGAGAAACCACCCAGTAATGCAAATAGCACACTCTGCTAATGCGTTTCTCTTAAGTGTCATAACATAGTTAGATAGGGGTTTGAATCCTGCAAATGCTTAGTGTTTGGGGAGGGCAGGGTATGTGCAATTCTCTTTGAAAGAAATGGACCTTCTGTCAACTGGAATAACACACTACATGATGTACATTCCTCTTTGTAAAGACTGATGATGTCAGCACCCTATAAGTATAGCAGGAGAAGGGAAACCACAAAGTAATGTGAATAGCGTGCTCTGCTAATGTGTCTCTCTCAAATGTCATAACATAGTTAGGTAGGGGTTTGAATTCTACAAATGCTAAGTGTGTTTTTGTCAGTCAATGTGTGGTGGGTGTTGCTTTTATTATTGTATGACATATAATTATAACAGTAATTTCAATGCACACATCAGGTATGTGTGTGCCACATAGAGATATGTACTTGTGACTTTAAATAGTTCCTATGTGTGAAGCCTGCCTCATGTGAACACAGTTGTTACATGTGCCAACATGTCCTACAGATTCCCAGACTGTACGCCATACATGTATGTTGTTGACAATGCAGGCTACTGCAGTGATCTGTGTCCTAGGCCAACTGGATGACACACACTCATGAAAGCTGTGATATATTAATGTGGGTGAGGGTTCATGTCTGGAGTATATGTCATACATGTTATAACACAGCAAAGTCTGTGAGTAATGGACATCCAGTGTGGGTGTATGGCAACTGTTGCTGATATGCATAAAGACACCTTCTTGTTTAGGCGATACACCAAGGGACTGCACAATACCTTTGGAAATATGAATATCACAGGATAGACAAGAAAACACTTGTCCATATGTACACACCATTACCCATTCTACATGATGGGTGCTGCCACCTACATGGTACTACTGGAATACTATGTTAAGTACATGCTGATGACAAAGTTACAGTTGCGTTACAGTAATAGAGCATGGCTTGGACAACAGGGTGTGTGCAATTCTCTTTTAAATAAATGGACCTTTTGGCAACTGGAGTAACACACTATATGATGTGCATTCCTCTTTGTAAAGACTGATGATGTCAGCACCCTATAAGTATAGCAGGAGAAGAGAAGCCACCCAGTGATGTGAATAGTGCACTCTGCTAATGCATCTCTCTCAAGTGTCATAACATAGCTAGGTCGGGGTTTGAATCCTACAGATGCCATGTGGGTTTTTGTCAATGTGTTGTGGGTGTTGCTTTTATTATTGTATGACATATAATTATAACAATAATTTCAATGCACACATCAGGTATGTGTGTGCCACATAGAGATATGTACCTGCGACCTTAAATAGTTCCTATGTGTGAAGCCTGCCTCATGTGAATGCAGTTGTTACCTGTGCCAGCATGTCCTGCAGATTCCCAGACTGTACGCCATACATGTATGTTGTTGACAATGCAGGCTACTGCAGTGATCTGTGTCCTAGGCCAGCTGGATGACACACCCTCATGAAAGCTGTGATATATTAATGTGGGTGAGGGTTCATGTCTGGAGTATATGTCACACGTGTTATAACACAGCAAAGTCTGTGAGTAATGGACTTCCAGTGTAGGTGTATGGCAACTGTTGCTGATATGCATAAAGACACCTTCTTGCTTAGGCGATACACCAAGGGACTCACAATACCTTTGGAAATGTGAATATCACAGGATAGACAAGAAAACACTTGTCCATATGTACACACCATTACCCGTTCTACATGATGGGTGCTGCCACCTACATGGTACTACTGGAATACTATGTTAAGTACATGCTGATGACAAAGTTACAGTTGTGTTACAGTAATAGAGCATGGCTTGGACAACAGGTATCCATCTGTATGATACCCATGTGGTGGTCATGTGTGTCATGTGCAGAATGCATTGTAGGCCACTGTATACATTTCCAGTCATGGATTAACATATTGCTAGTGTGTTGGCATGTACGTGAGACTGCTATATGCCAAACAGCATTCTTCACAGGGATGTGTGTGGCTCAGTAAGAATGGCTACTGGTATAGTGTAGTACTGCAGGGATATCACTGACACTGGGTTTCCTACATCTGTGTATCAGTTGAGGATACATCATGTAATAGGTTCATAGGTTCATACTAGGCTATCTGCCCTAGGGCAGTTATAAGCCTAGCCAGATGTGTTTGTCTTTTGCCAGCCATGTTAAATTAATTTTGATATGGCCTTTTTCCAGGTTAGTATACTCAGCCTCTGTGTAACAGTGACACAGAAGTGATACCCGAGGTAAACCTACAATCTCTCATCCACTCAGCAACATTCCTCATGCAGAGAGTCATTAAGGGACTCTGCCTAACCTGGACTGTGATTTTATTCCAGAGTGAAGGGAGCCTCTGCGTTATGAATCTGTCCCTCCAGCATGTCCTATTTATGTAAGTGCTGAGGTGCAAGTGTCACGAGCACATAGCTCCGTGGGATTTGGATTTTCCGAGGTGCAACATGTCCATTAATTCCAGGTTGGACATGGTTCTATATGTCAGGCATCTGTTTGAGCCCTTTGATCCCCTTGGTAAGGTACTTTTGTGGACTTTCCAGTTGCTGCAGGTCAGGTGTCTTGTAAGGTACACCACAAAAGAGGCATTGTACTCAATTATGGGCCTGATGAGGGATGACTAAAGAGGCACGATGACCTCCTGTGATCTAGCTGTGAATCCTTTCATGATTAGGTGGCCTATATAAACTGTCTGTGTAACCAATACAACCATGTGGTTGTCAAATGACAGTTTGCTATCAACTCGGGTCCCCAGGTCCCTAATTATGTGTACAGTACTTAATGGCTTACCACCTATGTGTTAATTTGTGGGCACTTAGTTTTTGCCAAAGGGGATGACTATACAGGTTTTGGTGTTTAGCTTGAGGCCATGGCTCTGGAACCAGCTGTCTGTTTCTATGATGCCCTTTTGTAGGATGCTTCTGTTGGCTGGTGAGTTGATTATGGCGCACAGTTTGCAGTCATCTGCGAACCTGCTCAGCCACAGTCCTTCTGTGTTGGCCTGTACCTCCGAGAAATATATACCAAACAAGAGAGGTCCCAGGACTGAACTCTGTGGGACGCCACTTGTAACCGGTTTGGAGTGTGACATGGCTCCAGCAATTCTGACCATGTGTGTTCTGTCCATGAGCCAGTTTGCAATCCATCTAGTGACATAGGGGTTTATAGTTATGCTGGTGAGCGTCTCTATAATGCCTGAGTGGGGTATTGTATCGAAGGCTTTTGCGAGGTCCAGGTAGGCTGTGTTGAGCACCTTCCCCTCATCACTGGCCTTGGTGACTGTTTCAAAGACATCAACCAGGTTTAAGAGGCAGGATGTGCCCTCAACAAAGCCAAACTGGGTAGGATCCAGTGTCTGTAGGTCCCCAATAACTTTATTTATGAGGTCTATGATGATCCTTTCCATAGCTTTGCAGACCAAGCTAGTCAGGAGTACAGGGCAATAGTTTCCAGGATCCGTTGAGGCACCACCTTTGTGGAGAGGGATCACTTTTGCTGTATACCACTCCTTGGCTACATATCCTGTAGTAAGGATGGGACTGAACAGTAGTTTTATGTTTGTGTTTAGTTCTTCTTGGAGTTCATGTAGGATGCAGCCTGGGACACTGTCTGCTCCCATTGATGCTGTGTTTCTGCTTTGGAGAGGGTGACTGAGCATCTAAGATGTCAGGGGGGCATCACTCTGCTGGGATATATATTTGCCCTTGTGGTGGGGAGGGGGGTGAGATGTTTGTGCTGAACCTGTCAGCAATGATGTTGGCAATGTATGTGGCTTAGGTGTATTCTGTGTCATTTAGGACAACTTCTGAGCATATCTGGGTGGGAATTCCCACCCAGATTCCTAACATAAGTAAAGAAAGCCTTGTGATTATCCTTAGTGTCTTGTTCAATATTTCTTTTGAAGCTCGCCTTAGACGATTTTATCAGTGCCCGTAATTTTTGTCCAAATACTGATCAGTGATGCCTTCCCTTTGTGAGATATTGGTCGATCATGTAGTAGCTTCTTCCTTCTATTGTTTTCTGTTATGTGGCTGGGGTCCACCAGAAAGGACACCTGTCTTTGGAGGATTGGGTCTTGGTTATATTTGGAATTGTATGATCTGTGCATTCCTGGAGGTGTTCATAGAATGCGTTTATAAAGGATTCAGCAGTGTGGGCCGTATTTTCCACAGGCCGAGGGGCTTTGAAGAATTCCACCTCTGTCTCGGTTTTGAGCTGTGTGGAATTTGCTTTACACAACTTTTTCACTGTGGTTTTCTGTGCAGGGGCTGCGGTTGGTATGTGACTATACAGTGAGATTACTCTATGGTGTCATCTTACCAGTGAGGGATACACTTGTGGTCTGGAGCATAGAGTCCCCATGTTGGTGATGATCAGGTGCAGCATGTTTTCCCCTCTTGTGGGAGTGGTAACAGGTTGTTCCATAGCATTTGAGTTTATGAATTCTAGGAACCTTTGGCCTAGGTTGTTGGAGCTACAGTAATGCTCCCAGTCTATGTGTGGGTAGATGAAGTTGCCCAATATAATGTTGTTTGGAGACACCTTCATATATTCATGTGTTCTTAAGTAGGCCAAGTGGGTTTCCTGGGTTTAGGAGGGTGGTCTGTAGCAGGCTATGAACTGGAAGGCAGTTTTACCCACTGTTAGTTGCACGTGGATAGTCTGTGATGCTTCTTGCTGTGGCACCAACCTGGGGGTGTGGGTATCCTTGACATATATTGATACTCACCATCCTTTCATAGTTAGTTCCATGTTTTGGGGCTGTAAAGCATGGTATGAGGTGTAACCTGGTAGTGCTAGGGTGCTCTTGGGAGCCTTGAACCAGGTTTCTGTCACTGCACAGATATCAACATTCTCCATGCTGAGTAGAGTTTGGACTGCATGCATCTTGCGGTTTACATGTCTGGCATTGAGTATCATTACTTCCATTTTCTTATCCCCTGTGCTACCTATGTAGGTGGGTTTGTGTTTTCAGTCTTACCACCAGAACGCAAAGATGTGCAGACATTACACTGTTGGAATTAACACTGGTGTATAAAAAACTACAATGACAATCATACTGTTAATGCATCAGGCATGCTGGGATATACCCACAATGATATCATTACACTGTACTGTTAACAACATGATAATATTACTACAGTTCTATGTAGTCACCCTGTGCATCAGCACCATGCTATCCTGTTCCTGCATCAATGTTACAGATTGCAGGAGGTGGCACAGTTTCATCATATGCACAGGGTGTGTACTTGGTATGCCAGAGTCTGCCATTGACACATCCAATCGACATGTATGTGTATGTGTATTAGTGAGGGACAACAGTACAACATGGGGCAATGTTGATGCAGTGTGTGTGTGTGTGTATGTGTTAGCCCTAGGTGTTAGCATTATGCATGTGTGTATGCATGCACACAGTTCCACCTCATGGCTGCCATATATGGGTGTTTGTGGACAGCCACAGACTGTACCTGCCAGGTCATACAGATCACTGTCTCTGGCCACGGACACGGTACCTGTGCCTGGCAGGGGTGCTACAGACAGTATCAGGTACTAAGCCAGATTGGGTACTGTCATCAGAAGCAGTTGGTTGATGACTGGACACATGTCCCTGCTGAGACTGTCCAGAGCCACGTGCACGTGGTCTTCTAGGGCGGTTTGATGACAGCACAGACCCAGCATTGCTGGGGCTGGTACTGGCACTATGGGAGCGGCTGCGGGTTTGTTGTCATCTGCGACAACTGCCAGCTGCTGATGTTGCTGGCATACGTCCACGTCGACGCCTCAACCATCCTGCATTGCCTTGGCTCATGGGCATGTAGTTGTGGAACAGATCTAATGTGTCCCCCCAATGTCTGTCAATGACCTCGCCGACAGTACGGATGGCAGCCGCTATGTCACGCATAGTGTCATTCATAGCAGTGCGATGTGCTCTAAGCTCCCTCAGACCCTGTCTGGTGTACTGTTCCATACATGCCTGTGCCTGCATCACAGCCCGGAACATAGCTGAGGTTGAAAGACCTCTGTGGGCACATCTGACAGGGGCAGTATGACCACGGATGCTCCCACGAGAACCCCTGGACATCTGCCTGTGTGGTACCATGTCAGGAATCTGGCCATGGCTGCTGTGAGGGGATGCATGTGCCACTGATACCACATTACCCTGGTCAATGCCCGCTGTATGCTGTCCCTCAGCTAAGGACATTGGTGACAATGGATGTATCGGCAGGATGACTGTGTGCATTGATGGGGTTGACTGCTGTGTACTGTCGATTGGCTGACCAACAACAGACCCTGTCACACCTCCCTGTGCCATTACACATGTATCATCATTATCACTATCCCCAGCAGTGGCTTCAGGTTCCCTGCTGCACGCCAACAGAGCAACATCAGAACCTGTGAGAGGAAGACAGGAAACACATTTTACGATGTGTACACAATGTTACCACAGATGCACACAGGCACATGCACACATGCACATGGGCACATGCACATGGGCACATGCACACATGCACACGGGCACATGCACACATGCACATGGGCACATGCACACATGCACACATGCACAAGGGCACATGCACACATGCACACATGCACATGGGCACATGCACACATGCACATGCACACATGTACACGTGCACACATGCACAGTCCTCAGTACATGAGATACAAACACACACACACCTGCAATCCAACACATACACAATACTGTTTGAGGGTATTATTACTATTATTATCATTAGTATTAATCATATTGTTATTACACACTCACCAGCATGGATTGGCTGCCTTGCTGTTACTCCAGAGGGACCTGCACAAATAAGACAGTTATTGTCAGTGGGCACAACTGTGCCATTGATACTGTGAGTATGATACAGTACAGTAGTACAACAGTTGGCTTTCACAGGTGTACTGATGATATTCAGAATATCAATCTTGCACAAGAATTTCCAGGATAACAGCTACACACACAGTACACATCTCACACATGCATAAACTACCAGTGCAGACAACACTCAACTACAGATATGGCATGTTACCTGCACACTCCATGTCCACATGCTGGGTGGCTCCAGCCTCCATCATGACACATGTCTGTGGATGTTGTTGTTGTTGGCCTGGAGCCACAACACTTAGGAGGAGCTCCTCCAGTCTGGTGAGGGGGGGTGGATAGGTACCCCACCTCCTGTGGCAAGCTGTTGTCTGTGGATATCAGACACACGCTGACGGACATTTCTAATTAAATCACTGCAGTGATGGCGTACCTGCTCATATGTCCGATTATGCATGCCTATGTCATTTACCCAACGGACAAGGTCTTGCACAGTGCAGCCCTCTCCTGCTGGTTCTGACTGGTCCAGGAAAACAGTGTGGAAAAATCCCGCACCAGGCTTTGGTGTATCTCCTCATCCTCTGCAGCTGAATAACAGGGGTTGCGCTGATGCACCATCACACTGTAAGGAAAAGAAAAATATGTGAGCAAGTAATATGGCACACATAATACTCTACTGTACTGATATCACTGAACTGCCATATATAGCATATGTCTGTCTATCAGGGGATACACATGTAAATTAACACATATCAGTGCTCAGCCAACAACTGTGTGACAGTGCCTGCCACACTCCATACAACAAACTAGTATACACCAGCACTCGGTACACTGTTTGAGATCCAATGCACAACGTCACACTGGGGGTATGTATCAAGCTAATGGATGGGGAATATTGTCATCCCATGCAATGCATGCAATGCACAGTTACAATTTCAATGGTAATCCACCCTAGTCTTTGCTGCCATACCCCAACCTACACCGCAGTCATATACAGGGAACCACAGCACAACATATGTCAATGTAGTATGTTTGTATCCCAATAACTGACACATCTTTCTCTGGCCTCACACCAAGGACACACACTACCATGACAGACACAAAGTCATGCTGAGCAATCACACCATTACAGACCTTGCACACAGTCAGTGGCACACTCATTCCACCTCACATAGTTGGTATTGCAATGACTACATGTGTGTGTGCATTGTGTCATAGGTAGGTACTATGCTATTGGCCCTGAGCCTACGGCAGCATAGTGTTATGCTACCCTGCCCCTTGGGACACATGTAATGTGATTGTACTTGCTCCTGTCACACAGTTACACAGAGGTGACTCATACAACATATTACCTATCTGCATAGCATTCATCACGGGTATGTCTGACATCTACTAATAAGGAGCCTTGCTTGTTAATGTTGGGTGGTTTAGTCCAGGGTATGGCTTATTTGTGGATAGGAACCTGTACCTCCAGCATGTGCTCTTTACTGCGGTGACAAGGATGAGGGCCATAGGTCATTTAGGCTGGACAGATTGTGAGGTGTTACCATGGCGGTTGGACAACTGGTATGGGTATGACATAACTCTGTATATCCAGCAGTGGTAAACTCTGTGTAGGTAGTATGAAAGGCACTCTATCTGTGGTTTTGTCAGTCACTCTGCATAGGGAATGTGTTTGAGGGCATTATCACTTTTTGTTAGGTATGTCTGTGTCCTTTTCCCTTGCTGTAGTTGTCATGGGAGGTACATACCGTGTAGGACATTGTGAGGTGTATAGGGGTACAGTGACCTAAATTTCCCTAGCTGACACACCATTTGTGATGACATGTACCATGTACAGGGATTACAAGACTAGTGGGCCACTGTGAATATCAAAGGGGAGGCTATTGTACACTTGTTTCCCATGTTCCCTTCTGACACATCCAGTAGTGGGCAGGCAACCACCTATGTGGTGGTTAGTGGTTAAAGTGTTTTAGAATGGGGTATGGTACTCCAGTATCCACACTGGTGTTCAGTCCATGCCTTTGTCACCAGGCACCTGTTGCAATACATCTGCCCACATGTGCCTCTCTCAGTCTATATATATATATATATATATATATATATATATATATATATATATATATATATTTCTAGAGAGAGAGAGAGAGAGAGAGATATTTATATTCATACATATCTATAGACATTCATATCTGTCTGTATATGTGTATGTATCTATAGATATCTATATATGCATGTGTCTATTACATATATATGTATATACATATTCTATCTATCTATATATGTCTATCTATTTATACATACCTCTCTATCTATGTATATATATATATATATATATATATATATATATATATATATATATACACACATATACATATATATATATATATATATATATATATATATATATATATATATATATATATACACATACACATACACACACTAACATACTTCTAAACATCCTTTGTACGTTGGACTACAACCTACATTGATATGTGCACATAGCAACCTTCAACTACATATGTATATCTAGCCTTCACTAACAGTTGCAGTATGTCCCTTGCCCTATGCACATCTTCATATACATATAGATACAGACTGCTAACACATATGGAGGGTTCACAGTATGTAGATTATTAGATTATGTAGTTTACATTACCTTTGTTTCTGATAGCTTTTTTGGATGGCTTGCTGCTGGCTGGCTGGCTTGTTGCTGGCTGGCTGGCTTGCTGCTGGATGGCTTGCTGCTGGATGGCTGCTGGCTGGCTGGCTGCTGACTGGCTGGCTTGCTGCTGTCTTGATGGCTTTTTTTTTCTTTTTTTTTTTTTTTTGTCTCTCTCTCTCTCCCTCCAGTTGCTGCAATGATATTATTGCATGTGTGGACTGGGAGTACAGGCTGCTTTTGTAGGTATCTGCACATGTGCATGTGATGGCCTCTGCACCAATTGTTGGCCAGCATTTACTATTTGCATGCAGCCTGCTGTGTGGTAATTGCAGTTCTCACTATGATTTCAGGACAGTGCTATAAAATGTTAGGTTAGGTAGGCATAGGCCTTTCAGTTTTTCAAGGTGGGGACCATGCTGGTTTGCTGTGGACACTGTTGTGTGAGTCAAAAGGTTGGTATGTCTCTCATATCTAAGGCTGTGTTGTAGCCACTGAAATTCATGTTGTACTGAAACCTGACTGTTGCTTCTTCCAGTTCATTCTTCTCATTGTGTATGTTAACTCACACCTAATAATGCTAATACTGTTTACATGGGAGTATGTACTTTTCTGTGGGACTTGTGGATTAACTGGTATACAACATTAGCTCTTGCAATTTCTTGCTATGGCTTCACTATTTAGCCTTTACATTCACTCCTTGAAGGCCTGCTATTTGTCTTTACTGGAATGTGTTGCTATGCCTTCCCTATTTTCCATTTACATTTACTCCTTGTAATGCATGATATATTTCTTTCAGCAGCAATTTCTTATATGTTTGGCGTGGTTTGGTGGCACTGCATGCAGTCTGATGAGGCCAAGGTGTGGGGCTTGACACTTACAAGGGTATCTTATTTTGCTGCTGAGCAGTAGTGGGGCCTTGTACTTTGTACTAACAGTTATGAATATCAGGCACATGCAGTGCTTGTAAACTGCTATACAGTCCTTAGTTTATTAGATGGCTACATCCTTTGATATTTCTGGGTTGTACTCCTACATGAGGGTGTGCTTGTGAAAGCAGTTCTACAGCTATTAGCAGAGTGTGTAACAGCAGACAGGCTGATATGCCTGTGTGTTTCTGACACTTGCAGGCCTCAGATACTCTCAGGTATATATTTGAGCAGCCTCAGGGAATGGTACATATCAGTGGGATACACCCGTGATATATTTCAGATATTCTGCAGTTGTGACTGTGGGGTATTTTGAGCATATGTATTACTACACCATTTCTGACATGCAAGTAGTGTCTACTTTAACTTATTGACAGTTACCATTACGTGGGATTCCCCACCTTTCTGCCAACTGTTAGTACATTTCACAGGGAGTCAGTGGGGCACAGTTAACATTTGTTTGGAAATCAGGGACATCCATGTAAATCAGTCACAGTTGGGAGGTCTGGCCTCTTACATATTCAAATATGGCGGTGTTTATCCTGCTCTGATGCTGTGTGGGGTTTGCAAGGTGCTACTGTACATTATTACCTACTAGCATGGCTGTTTCTCTTATCACACTGATGTAATGCAATTCCACAAGAATTGCCAGTAAAGATACAAGAAACAAGATTTGTGCAATAGCCTTCTTATATTCCCTTTACATTCAGTCATATTTCATGATATATTGCTTTCAGCACAAAGCTCTTGTATATCAGTCATGGCTTAGTGGTAAGTCATGCAGACTAGTGTTTCCAAGGTCCTGGGTTTGAGACTGACAGGGGCATTTTATTATTCTGCTGAGCAGACTACAGGCCTTGTCATTCAGAGTGACTAAGGCACTTTTAAGCAGTTGTAAGCGGGTTTGCGCTGGTTTGCACGATGCTCACGCATGCGCACTGTCGCTTAGCTAAGCGCACACAAGCGCACACCCACTGACTACTGCTTAAAAGTGCTTATTCTCGCTAACACCTGCGCTGATTTCTTTTAAAGAAAAGAAAATGGGGAGATATGAAAGTGGTGAAAAAGGGGGCACAAAGAGGGTAGGATAGTAGGAAAACAAGCTTGGGATTTGCAGGAAGGATGCAGGGAAGGCCCATAGCTGCCCATTCTTTATCAGCAACAGCTGTGCATATGTGTGTAATTTGGTGTGAAATTTAAAACCTTCCACCCCTGAGAGAGGGGTGAGGACAACAAAATATGTTGTACAGCCAATTTCAATTATCAGTTGACATGTCCAGCAGACATGTCTGAAAAATGGGCAGCTATGTATGGGGTGTAATTTTTTTGTGGGAACAGAGTGCCCTTTTTAATTTTTTTTTCAGGTGAGAGTGGAATGTGAGGTACAGGAAGTAGGTATATTTGGGGAGGTAGGTTGGGGAGGTTAAGAGACAAGACAAACAAGATGCATACAGGGGCGATGTATGACACATGTGGGGGGGGGACACAATTGACAGGGATGGATGTTTGGATATCTCGAGCCCATGAGCCCACAGATGGCAACAGTGGAACTGAGATCCCCACCCATGGGCAGTTACCACTGCGCCTTCACTGCCCAGGACAGGGCTGTGCTGGGGGCTGTATAGGATGGGCAGGCACACCCGTGAGTTGCGCCACCCATGCCTCAAGCTGACGTAGGGGTTCAAGCACAGAATGCCTGATATCGCTACGCACCACAGACCAGACACTTTGGAGGGTGAGTGGACGTTCTCCTCCGGCCATGCTTGCAGAGGGGCGACAAGCCCTATCCCCTGCAGCGCTTCCACTCGAAGGTGGCACAGGGCCACCGGAGGAGGTTCCGGCCTGGGCACTAGTGCCAGGTGCACTCGCCAACTGAGGTGGGAGAGGTGGGTCCGCTGGAACCCACCTTCCCTGTTGTCCTATGTTTAGCAGTATTTTATGACATTTTGGGTTAGTAACAAACAACACCATTCAAAATTAGTTGTAACAGCATGCATCAGTATTCCCATTAACCAAACACCCATGAATTCCAAACATTGAACAGCAAGCATAACACATGCATATTTAGAACAGCATGCAGGGTTGATTGATGGCAACAGGCCATTAGGTTTGGATATGTGAACAGGGCACATGCATCAACGTACATGCAGATATGTATGAACCAAGAGAGCAAATGTCCATGGGAATTAATTGTGAATACACATACCCAGTTTGGTGTGGAATGGCATTATTTGTGAAATAGGGTAGGGTGAAGAAATATTACATTAACAACTTAAACTACCTATACATATGCTGTACATTTCTAGCAGCTGCAGATATATATACCCTACATGTCTTAGTACAGTTTCCTATATGTAACCTTAGGAATGTTGGTGATGGGAATGTTACTGCTACATCAATATACATTCCAATTTTATTCATATATGTTCATATCTGGCTGTGTTCAGGTACAGCATCCTGTTACATTTGATTTATATGGCTCTAGACAACTGTGGATGTTCAGTATTTCATACAACCATACTATCTCCATATTGCAAGGCTACAGCAACATATCGAAATTGTGGGACAGACACATTCCAGGTTCAGTACTTTATTAAACCCATTTCACTCTTTGGTTGTGGCTGTCTCATTCATTTCATAATGTAATAACTGCAGTAAAACTTTATTCCAGACTTATTACAGCTTTCTTGGTCGATTCATACCTCTTTCTCACACTCTCACTTGTCTTATTTTTACAATTCATGATGGTACTGAATTCTAGGCATTATTAACATTTCTTACTTGTTACAACAATCCTTTACATCAGACTCACTTATTTCATATGGCAGATTTTAAAAGGGGATGTATTTGACACATGTCTATCCTCTGTAGATTGTTCACCAGTCATTTTCAGGCTGAAGCAGTTATCTGATATTACATTACAGGTGGAAAATCTCTATTTCACACTTGTTTAATGTTTATTTCTGGAGTACAGGCTGCATCACTTATCTAATCATACAGTACTATCAGAATATTTCTTCTAGGCTTATTTGAACTTTATTAATATGTGACAACACTGAACTCTTTTACAAGCTGTCTCACTTATATTCTATAACAGTTCCAGCAAAATAATTACTAACCTGCCTGGTGGCGCAACTGCACCAGCCTGTCAGCATAAGCTCACCGATTCATAGAACGGACACCTGCAGCTGTGATATAAATGAAGTAATATTGGAACATACATCTCCATAATATAGGCTAAGATAATTTCTTACATACTTAATTACATGGATACTTACTCAGTAGTGGGGCATTGGGCATTTGCCAGGCCTCCTGGACCCAACAATTCAGTTGGTCCTGCTTACGTCTCTTCAGGTCCACATGGTGGTGATGGACCTGTTCACCAGTCCTTGGTATGCCTGTGGCACTGGTGAGATCATGTGCCAACCGGTTCCACGCCTCTGCCTTGTATGCGCCCTAGTGAACCTGGCCCTGCATGAGTTGAGTCTCATGATCGTGGACTAGGAGCCAAACCATATATTTGGACTCCTCAACACCCCACCTCTGTGCTCAGAAGCGACTGCCCTCTCCTACACCTGCCATCCTGACTGCAAATGGGTTCCACAATCAGTTATGCTGTGTATTCCTGCCTATGGGGCTTATATATGCCGGTTTTCCCACACTTATCTGTGATTGGTCATTTTGGACATGTATCAGCTTATAAAAACCTGCTTTGTCATGTTTCTATTTCCATTCATTCCTATATATATGCTAATACTGCATTTTTCAGTACAACTGTCATAGCTTAGTGGTTTAGCACTTTGACTATGGTGCACAGTATCCTGGGTTCGAGTCTGGCCATTGCTTTTTTTTTATTTTACTACTGTCTAGACAGGCTGGGAGGTGTGTCTGTGTAAAGGCAGTTCATAGGTTCATAGGTTCATAGGTTCATACTAGGCTATCTGCCCGAGGGCATTTACAAGCCTAGCCCATAGTTTTGTGGCTTACGCCACCCCTTTAGTATGGGGAACTATATCCATTATTTTGCTGTGCCTCTGTCGAGCAGTGACACTGAGGTAATCCCTGGGGTATATCTGCGATCTCCCATCCATTGGTCAAGATTTCTCTTGAACAAGGCCAGCGAGGTGCTCTGCCTCACATATACCGGGATTTTATTCCACAGCATAGGGAGTCTTTGGGTGATGAATCTATCCCTCCAGCACGTCCTATTATGAGCCGTGTCGAGGTTTAAGTCTCCCGCCCTTGTGGCTCTGACGGATCTAGATTTTTTGAGGTGAAGCATATTCATCAAATCTGGGTTAGACATGGCCTTGTGTGTTAGGCAAAGGTCACCTCTGAGCAAGCGGTAAGCGACTGAATAGAGCTGGAGTTCTTTCAGTCGGGCAGCATAGGACAGATGTTTGAGACCCTTTATCCTTTTGGTGAGGAACTTTTGTGGCCTCTCCAGCTGCTGCAAGTGTCGGGTCAGATACATTCCGAATGGGGCATTGTACTCAATCATTGGTCTGATGAGTGATGAGTATAGGGAGACTATGACCTCCCTTGTTCTAGATGAGAATCCCTTCATGATAAGGTGGGCAATGTAGAAGGTCTTCCTAACTACTTTAGCTACATGGGTGTTGAATGACAGACTACTATCAACCTGGGTCCCCAGGTCCCTGATAACTTCTTCTGTGCTCAGTGGATTGCCACCTATTTGGTAGCTAGGGTAACCTTGTTTTTCCCGAAGGGTATGACTATGCATTTTTAGGCATTTAACTTTAGGCCATGGCTCTGGCACCAGTTATCCGTTTCTGTGAGACCCTTCTGAAGGATATCTGTATCAGATGTGTTTTCTACTATGGCCCAGTTTGCAGTCATCTGCAAACTTTGTCAGCCATAACCCTCCTGTGTTTGCTTGTACTTCGGAAAAGTAGATGCCAAACAAGAGTGGGCCCAGGACTGAGCCCTGTGGTACACCACTTGTGACAGGCTTTGAGTCTGACATGGCGCCAGCAACTCTGACCCTGTGGGTTCTGTCACTCAGCCAGTTTGCAACCCATCTTGTGATGTATGGGTTAACATTTAAGCTGATGAGTTTTTCAATGATACCCGAGTGGGGTATTGTATCGAAGGCCTTCGCCAGATCGAGGTAGGCTGTATGGACTGCCTTTCCCTCATCAATGGCTTTGGTGACTGTTTCAAAAAGTCAACCAAGTTTAGAAGGCATGATCTGCCTTTGACAAAGCCAAACTGGGATGGATCCAAAGTCTGCAAATTCCCTATGTCTTTATTTATGAGGTCCATTATGATCCTCTCCATGGCTTTGCAGATAAGGCTTGTCAAGCTAATGGGCCGGTAATTTCCAGGGTCGGTGGAGGCACCGCCTTTGTGAAGTGGGACCACAGTTGCAGTGCGCCACTCCCTGGGTACATATCCAGAGGTAAGACTATGATTAAACAGCTGTCCTAGTTGTGGGTTTAATTCCTCGTTGAGTTCGTGGAGCACACAGCCGGGGACACCATCAGGTCCCATGGATGCTGTGTTTTTCGCTTTGGAGAGAGCAGTTCTCACTTGGGCATTGGAGATGTTTGGGGGGCTGCAATCGCTTGGTATAAATATCTCTCCTTTTGGGGGGGGGGGAGAAGTTTGCACTGAACCTGTCAGCCAGTATGTTGGCAATGTCTGTAGGATTAGTAATCTTCACATCATTTTGAACTAGTTCTGAGCATATCTGGGAGTTTCCTCCCAGGTTTCTAACATAGCTAAAGAAGACCTTATGATTGTCTTTTGAGTCTTTAGCTATTTTTCTCTCAAAATTTGCTTTGGATGATTTTATGAGAGCTCTTAGTTTTTTACTTATAGTGATCAAGGGTGTCTTACCTTTTAAGGATTTTGCTCTATCTTGTAGTAGCTTCCTCCTTTTGTTGTAGAGTTTGTTTATGGCTGGGGTCCACCAGACTGGACGCTTGCCTTTGGTACAAAGAGTCTTTGTTTTGCTTTGGATTGCCTTATCCATGCAGTCCTGCAGGTGCTGGTAGAAGGCATTTGTAAGTGATTCAGCGGCTTGAGTACTGTTGTCCGCCTGCTCTGCGGCCTTAAAGGTGACTACACTAGTCTTTAGAAGTGTGAAGTCGGCTTTCAAGAAGTTCTTTACTGTGGTCTTTTTATTTCAGGTGGGGTGGGATGAGGACCTCCAGCGAGATTAGTTTGTGATCTGATCTCACCAGTGAGGGGTATACTTCCGGTGTTGAACATTGTGCTCCCATGTTCGTGATGATGAGATCAAGTATGTTTTCTCCTCTTGTGGGGATGGTGACTAGTTGTTCCATGGCATTTGAGTTTATGAATTCCAGGAACTTTTGGGCTAGGGTGTTTGGGCTTGAGTAGTGTTCCCAGTCTATATTAGGGTAATTGAAGTCACCTAGTATGATGGTGTTTGGTGATACATTTATCCCCTCTAGTGTTTTCAGGAAGGCCATGTGAGGTTCCTGAGTTTGTGAGGGTGGCCTGTAACATGCTACAATTTGCATAGCAGTCTTGCCTATGGTTAATTGCACCTGGATGGTCTCCGATGCATCGTGCATTGCCACCAGTCTTGAGGTGTGGGTGTCCTTGATGAATATGGATACCCCCCCTCCTTTCTTGGTATTGTCCGGATTTTGGGGCCAGAACGCATGATAAGAGGTAAAACCTGATAGTGCTGGGGTGCTCTCAGGAGCCTTGAACCAGGTTTCTGTCACTGCACAGACAACGATGTTCTCCATACTGAGAAGGGCCTCGAGTGCGTGCATTTTGAGATTTAAACTTCTGGCATTGAGCAGCATTACCCTTAGTTTTTTTCCTTTTTTGTGTTCTAGGGTGGTAGGTTTAGAATTTGAGCCTTGCCTAAAACAGGCACTATGGGGGTGGCAAGAGCCTTTGCCAATATCCGGAATCCCAGGGGTGACAGGTGCAAGCTGTCCCTTGTGAAGCAGCGTGGCTTGTCCAGCATGTCATCCCAGGCAGACAGACATTGGATCCCCTTTGAATGACACCAGAGTTTAAGCCAATTGTTAAAGCTGATCATCTTATCTCTGTATTGTGGCATCATTCTTGGTGAAGGTAGGATACTGCTCAAGGTCAGGGTCATACCTGCCTGGGCTAAATAATCAGAGAGCTCCTCAATGTCTCTTTTCATGTAGTCCAAGGAGGTACGTCTCAGGTCGTTTACACCAGCGTGGACAATGACTGAGTCGTATTTGTACCTGCTGTTGAGAGACCTGACTGCTTGCGTTATGTGGTGGATTCTAGCGCCCGACAGGCAGCTTACTGTGACCTTCTCCTTACTCAGTCTGGAGAGCGGGACGTCAGTGTGTCTGACTATGGAGTCACCAATGACTAGTGTGTCTGGCATTGTGTTTGGCCTTAAGGGCTGTGACTGTTTGACACTCTGACTGTGAGGTCTATGTGTTGCAGGTGTTGTGTTCTGAGGTGGTGGTTGTTTGGTTGTCTGCTTTGGTGGCCTCTGCTGTTTTGGTAGATTTTTGATCAGAGCCATGCCCAGTATGTCTTTGTGTGTTTATGTGTATGATTTGAGGTTGTGATGGTACTATGTGAGACTGGGTCTATAGTGTGTGTGGTAACCTTCTCCTCCTGACGGGTCTTGCCAGTCCTATGTTGAGAGAGCTCAGCCTCCAGTTTGGCCATATAGTTGCATCTCTCGCATGTATTTGTGTTTTGTGGGAGGAGGAGAGGGTTGTTCAGTGTACATGAGGCAATTGTAACATTGCCTCAATATTCCCAGGTTCACCAGCTGAGCAAGAGAGGACACTAGCAACTGATCCCTCGACATGCTAGAAGGACTAGACAAAAAAACTTTAAAAGAGATTCTGGGGGACGTGGGTGACCGAGAAATGGGGTTTGCCTTTTGGGGTGCTATCTATAAGAGTGCCGTATCAAGGTAATAAGTACTGTAGGAGCAAGTGCTAGGTTTAACAGATAGAGAAAAGTCTACTTGGAGTCAAGTAGAGATGATCTTTTTAGGTATTAGAGAAAGTGCTAGTAACAGGGATGCTTAAAGGTAAGATTGAAAAGAATGCACTCTGCAGTGTGCACTAGAGAAGTTAGATATGAAAGTAGGTAACTTGAGTTTTACCTGTTTAAAAAGTTAAGGTTTAGTGGAGAGTTATTATTTTTAAAACAGCAAGATGGACTGAAAGGGGTGGTTACTTTGATACAGCTTGCTCAACGTTGCCCGTCGGTAAGCCGGTTGGCACGCTGCGCAGCTCCGTGCAAATGGCTTACACTGGGTAACGCATTATTTGGCTATGAGCATGCATATTACGCTGTGTGAAGTGTTGCTCAGCTATGGGCACCCATTTTAAGCATGTTAAACCACTGCTCACCTGAGGGCAGTCATACTCAGCTTGTTAGAGTGCTGCTCAGCTATGGGCACTTATAACATTTTTTTTTTATTTTATTGTGTTGGATTTCTTCAAAAATACATGGCCCATTTCATTACATTTTACATAAATTATAGTTTTATATATATATATATATATATATATATATATATATATATATATATATATATATATATATATATATATATATATATATATATATATATATATATACATATATGTCAGGGGATTGTTTCATGCTTATTTAACTAAAAATAGAAAATGAAGTTGTGGGGGCTCGAACCGTGACTACCTCCTCTTTGGCCAACGTCTCTACTGCTACGCTATTGCTACTTGGCTTAATTTGCATATTTAGATCTTATATGCTTTTCAATGACTGCTAACTGAGGCTGAGCAGAGGGCATACCTGCGCAAACGAGCGCAACTACGGGCAAACATTTTTGAAATTATAAAAAAAAAATTAAACTGTTATTTTTACGTTTTACATTACAGTTGGGTTTATAGTCTGTGGGGAGCATGTGTGGTGTTGCGTTTCTTGACATTTCCGCGGACTCGCTCGTGGGAGTTTACTTTCAGGACTCTGACTCTTCTGTGGGCATGTCCCTTTGCAGAACTCGCCATTCGGATACGCCCCCTACTTTCCTACATGGACCGTGTTAGCCTAGGGTGTGATTCAGCATGCCCTCATGAATATGCATGGCATGCTGATGTCATACCGTTTAACTGCAGCCTCTGTGTAAGACATGTTAACTCTTACATGGAGGTTTTGTGAATCCTGCCCACTGATTGGCATATCTGAAATGTATAATGTAATTATTACTTAGCATGCTGATATAATTGAAAGTTTGAAAGTTTGATGTACTAGCAGAGTGAAGATAGTAATGCCATCAGATGCTTTTCATAGTAACTTTATATATAAACTCACATATGTTATAGTCCTGTCATTTTTATAAATCGCATATAAAGCTTTCAAATTTGAAAACCCCCTCTGATGACCAACACATCTCTAAAATGGAGTCTTTTTGTTTGCAAGTGTACACAAAAGCTATTCTTGACCCCAATCATAATAGTAGCTATATAGGTAAAATGCATCCCGAATGCTAGCAATAATAAAATACACTATAATCCCTATCATGGGAAAATATAATCTAAAGTTGCAACAAGCTCCAGAAGTATCAGATAAATTTGTGGGACCAGACTGATAACGTGTTATGCAGGGGAGTCTAACAGAAAAGATAGTGCACTCATTGTAAACCTTCCCTGAAGTATCAGAGGCAAAACTGTTAAATATTATTTTATTAGCAGCCAAGAAGGCCATCACACAACACTAGAAAAATCCTAACCCCCCTACTAATAACTGAATGCTGGCAAATAGTCCAAGCCACATGTAATAATGAATTGTGTAGAGATAAACAGAGAGGCATCAAATTCACTTTTTTGCTTATTTGGTCCTCCTGTGACCAGGTTTTAAGTCCTGTCAACACCATATACAATAAAGTACTTGTAATAATAATATTCTCTATAACAGCCTTTATTCTGTATTTCTTACTTATGTTTTATCTGCTTGGGGTAACGTACGTGCAAAAGCTTAAAAATGTTAAGTTACAAAAGAAACAAACCAGGCTGGAAAATGTGAAGGTTGACCTAGATTGGAAAGTACCAGAAAGCACAGGAAATGTGAAAAGTACCGACAGCCTAGATAAAACACCTGTGGAAAGTTCCAGCAGGTGTTTGACCTTTAATGTAGATCATGTTTGTCCAGAAAGTACCGTCTGCGTCTTATTGCTGTTAGCAATGTGGGTAGAGTGTCTGATAACAA
This sequence comes from Protopterus annectens, assembly GCF_019279795.1. Taxonomy (NCBI): domain Eukaryota; kingdom Metazoa; phylum Chordata; order Ceratodontiformes; family Protopteridae; genus Protopterus; species Protopterus annectens. Next base: position 805,549,040 of record NC_056736.1, read on the forward strand.
GCTATGTTAGATGAAGCCTTAAACTGCTGACAGGATGTTAGATGAACCTTTAAACTGCTGACAGTTGGAAATTATTTTTCTTTGTTCTATGTGTAGAATTCACTATAAAAACATGAGTTAAACAGTGTTAGACAGACATTTTCTTTGCTACTACAGCTAGATATTTGATGTCTCCTTGTACAAGTAAAATAAAGGAAAAGTTCTTACCTTCAACAGATGTGATGTCCTCATAATTTTTACTTAACATTTTGGCGCCCAACGTGGGGCTACCTCTTCGAAGATACGAATCAGGAGACAAAGAGTCTGTAAACCCGTGCGGGAAGGGTTTCAAATCTACGGCTCCCTTATAGCGAAAGACCTCCGACTATTTTGTCGTTAAAAGAGGCCAGTCACTTTCTGATTCCTATCCAAGAGACGGTATCCGAATTAGGACAGAGGACACACGCCTGAGAAAGGTAAGATTTTGTCTCTCTCTTTTTCTTTTAGAAAAGAATATTTAAAGGAAGGACTAGAAAACCGGTTATTATGCGTCAGGTCATTTTTAAATAAGACCTTAACAAAAAAACTTAAGACAGATCTGATTATAAGGAAGGACTGAAAGGAATTTTGATATATATATATATATATATATATATATATATATATATATATATATATATATATAAATGGGATCAGGATGTTGTAAATGTCATGCAGATTTAAATCCAGATGAAGAACACACGAGACAACTAGGTCATAAGAATGTGCAATTTCTTAAAAAATGGAAAGTCAAATATGGCTTTAATGGAACATTAGACAAAACGTCATGTTTAACATTACTGAGAAATATTAAAATAGATGCAGGTAGTAGTACAAAAAAACAAAGGCAATTGGGGTTTCCCCAAGCACAAAAATGGCTGGAAGAGGCCAATAAAATATTTAACAAAAATAAGGCAATAAAGGATAAGGAGGACAAAATAAACAGGCAAAAAGAATGTAAGAAGAACACAGATGATAAAAAGGTGACTCTTTTTGTGGACAAGGAAGATGAACATACGGTATGTGCAGTGACACGAGAAGCCACAGCTCCACCATATGGAGCAGTAGGAAATGAATTAAGGAATAGACCCCCTCAGTATGAGGTCAGTAGACCGGACCCAATTGTCCAACAAGAGTCAAGTCAGGGACAACAGGCAGGACAATTGTATCCGCCTATTCCACTGTCTTGGCAGACACATGAGGCTCCGTTGGTCCCAAAAGTAGTATTACAGAAGGTTGATTCTCCTAAACAGTTATGGTCAGGTCCAGTGGGACTAGGACAGTGGGCATTAAAAAAAGAAGGAGACCCTACAGAATGTTTTCCTCTTATACAAGTTGCAAATCCTCAGGCAGGGGGTGACGGACAACAGCCCACTATGTTGGTATTCCGTCCATGGGCAAAAAAAGACATAAAACGAGCTACAGAAGGAATACCTCATCCCAAGGTCAAGTACCGGAAATTTTCCGAGGACCTGGTTGGAATGAGGTTAAGTTATCACCTAAATGGCTTAGAAATTGAGCAAGTTATATGACAGATTTTAGGACCAGATTGGCATTTAATATGTGGAGATTGGTCACCCAGGTTGGACACTGGAGCCATCCTGGAATATAATTCAGGCACCTTAGACACAAGGGTCACCGATATTCTAAACAGAATATCGGATAAGTGGCGTCCACGGGCGGATTGGACACGTATAAATCAATGTACTCAAGCTGATGATGAAAAGATTGACCATTACATTGTCAGATTAACTGAAACATTTAACAATCACTGTGGCATGGCCATACCAGAGAATCAAATAAACGATACTCCCTATGAGCAACAACTTAAAAAATCCTTTTTAAAAGGTTGCCGTGGCCCTATAAGTAGTTTTATAACCAAACATATGATAGATCACCGTACATGTCGGTTGCAGCCCTTACTAGAATATGCTAGACATGCTGAACATCACCAAGAACAGAAAAAGAAAAAGAAGGGACAGGTATTTGCTTTTGTGGATAATGGAGGAACATTTTTACTACAGAACCAGAGGGAAAGAGGGAGAGGCAAACAGAGGGGACGTGGAGGACGTGGAGGAAGTAGAGACTCTGAAAATAGACAGGGTGGACACTCAGAAGATTATGAAGGCAGGGCAAAGAGGGGCAAATGTTTTAGGTGTGGGAAGAAAGGACATTTTTCTGCAGATTGTAAGTATCGACAACAATCTCAGGAGGAAGGTAAGCACAATTCTGCATGACTATATGACAGTAAAAACTGTTGTGGTCATTGTGGGTCTGTAGTTGGAGGACAAGAAAATGAGAAAAGTAATGAAGAGGAAGACAGTTATTGTGATAATTGTCAGGGGAAACTTAACCCCTGCCAATGCATGAGGGAAAAAAACGAGGAGGGGGAAGGTGATTGTGTAAATTGGGATACTGAGTCAGAAGACTGTGAGGTCATTAATCTGGCAGCCCTAGAGACCACCATGCAGTTGGATAAAAAGCCTGTGATACAGCTTATGGTGGAGGGCCGGCAAGTAGAATTCTTATGTGACTCAGGGGCCTCACGGACCCTGTTATGACCAACGGACCTGCCTCCTAACTGTGAGACAGAAGAGTTCGTTTTTGTCAAAGCAGCAAATGGACGTGTGTATAAGAAACCCCTATCCTGTCCACTTTTGTTCACTGACCCACTGATGGATCAGGCAGTTCGGTACAGGGTAATTATTTCAAAAGTATGTCCGGTTAATTTGTTGGGTAGGGACTTAATGCATACCTTCGGGATAGCGGCAGTACCCACTACACGGGAAATTAAAGCCAAAAGAATAGTGATCACCCAAGAACTAATGGTCCAGGGGACACGGGAATTATACTACTGGTACAGCCAAGACCTAATAGCCACCGGACCAGAAACTATTACCCAGGATCTGATTAACTTGGCCCTAAGTAAGCATGGGGACCAACATCCTACGGTGGCAGGGCAATTACATTGCACCATGTATTACCGGGAAATGGCAGGGCCTGATAGGGAATTTGAAAAACAGTTTCTGAGACATAGGGTGACTAAGATAGTGCTGAACAATCTTTTCTGGGACACGCAGGGCAATGCTGTGGCAACTTGCACCTTGACCAAGGAGATGGAAAAGTTGTTCCGATCTCACTATGAGCCACATGTCTCAATTATTAAGGCGGAGGGCACTAAATGGGTAGACTTAGGAAAAAAGGTCACTGATTGGAATAAGATGTCAGAAAGACAATTGAAAGAGCACCAGGTTCAAGTTCAAAGACTAAACTGGGTAACACAGGCTAAACCGACAGTATACATGAGAGAATGCAATTCTCCGCCTAGTTGAACTTTCCTCCTCACTCAAGAGGAAGAACAAGTTTTAAAGGATATTCCACAATGTCTATGGTCACTCAATAAGGGGGATGTGGGCTTAATGAAAATGGCAGGAAAGGTACATATAACTCCGAAATCAGGGTTTAGGCCACGCAAACACCAATATCCACTTAGCAAACAGGCGGAAGAAGGCATAGCACCAGTGATAAATTCTTTAAGAGAATCCGGAATTTTGATAGAATGCCCCGACTCTCCATGTAATACGCCCCTGTTTCCCGTCAAAAAACCTGACGGAACGTGGCGAATGGTACAAGACCTACAGGCAGTAAATGCAGTGGTAGTTCCAAGAACACCAGTAGTACCAGACCCTCACACCCTTTTAAATAATTTACACCCTGAAAATAAGTACTACTCCATTATAGACATTAGTAATGCCTTTTTCTCCATACCTCTGCATGAGGATAGTAGGTTCTGGTTCGCGTTTACCTATCGGGGAAAACGGTATACCAGGCTACCCCAAGGATACTGTGAAAGCCCTACAATATTTGCCCAGGAAATGGCAGCCAATTTAGCTCAGTACACACCCAGGGAAGGAAGCCAAATTCTGCTATACGTAGACGATATCCTCTTGGCTTCTCCCACTTTAGAGGGATGCCAAAAGGACACGGTGGCACTACTTAAGTTCTTAGCAGATGAAGGCCATAAGGTAAATAAGTCAAAACTACAATTGTAAAAACCACAGGTTAAGTATCTGGGATACTTAATCTCACAGGCAGGCAGGCAGTTAGAACAAATGCGAAAAATGGCTATTATTCAGGTCCCAATGCCTCAGACTAAAAGAGAAATTATGTCATTTCTGGGTATGACAAATTTTTGCAGGAGTTGGATCCCTAACTATGCTGAGGAAATAGAGTCCCTAACGGCTCTGATTTACGGGACCCCTATGTCGGCTGGTGATCGGCTGACTTGGACAAATGGGGCCATACAAGCATTTACACATATCAAACAACTTATAGCGAGCTCATCGGTGTTAGGGCTCCCGAACTACTCTAAACCCTTTTTGCAAATGGTAGACTGCAAAAAAGGCTATATGACATCGGTCCTGCTTCAAACACACGGGCTTAAACAGCGGCCTATTGCTTTTTACTCCGCAAAACTGGACTCAGTAGCAAGGGCACTCCCACACTGTGTACAGGCAGTAGTGGCGGCCGCTATGGCGGTGCAAGCCTCTGCCTCTTTGGTACTATTTCACCCACTGACACTTCGAGTACCACATTCGGTGGCCACGATTTTGTTGGAGGACCGGATTACATTTCTGTTGCCCAGTAGGCATCTCTCCTGTATGACAATATTACTGACTCAGCCACATATGACAATTGAACGGTGCACCACACTCAATCCGGCTACTCTCCTACCCACACCAGGGGAGGGCATACCTCATGTTTGCCTGGATGCTATACATAAAAAAATTCTTCCCCGTCCAGATTTGCAAGATGTGCCCCTAGATAAAGCAGATCTGACACTTTTTGTAGATGGATCTGCAAAAAAGGACATGACAGGGAAAACATTGGTAGGGTATGCAGTCACCACAGGAGACACAATTTTAGAAACAGGGCGACTACCTGGGCACTATTCAGCTCAGGCAGCCAAATTGGTAGCACTGACCAGGGCCTGCACACTGGCACAAGGGAAAAGAGTTACATTCTATATGGACAGACAATATTCTTTCTCCACTGTGCATGTCTTTGTACAACAATAGAAAAATAGGGGAATGATAACGGCGACAGGAAAACCGATCAATCATAAGGATCTGATTCTGGGTCTTCTAGACGCTGTCCACCTACCACAAAAACTGGCCCTATGTAAGTGTTCTGCACACACCAACAATAAGGATCCCATATCACTGGGAAATGCACTTGCAGATAAGGCAGCAAAAGATGCAGCGCAACAGGAAGATCACCTTTTTAACAACTCTGAGTTACAACCTAGTGATACTTTAGATCTAGAAATGTTAAAAGTCATGCAGGGTCTTACACCAAATAAAAAAAGGAAGAGGTGGATAAAATATGGGGTAACTCAACAGGAAGGTGTATATAAAGCCCAGAATGGTAGGTTAGTATTACCTTCAAATCTTTTCAGGTATGCAGCCTTAGTAAGTCACGGAATTACCCATGCAGGACCATCAGTCATGACACAAGTAGTGTCGAGGATTTTCTGGTGTAAGGGGTTCTCTACCTATGCCAAATGATTTACCCTCTCTTGTCTATTATGTGCACAGTATCATGGACAAGGGGGAATACGAAAGCCTACTCAGGCCTTCCCAATACCTCCGTACCCTTTCCACACCATATGTATGGATTTTATAGAGTTGACACCATCCCAAGAAAAACGATTTGTTTTAGTCATAATTGACTCATTCTCTAAATGGGTTAAAGCTCATCCTGTAAAACACCCAGATGCCCTGCCAGTAGCAAAAGTACTGACCAAGAAAATAATTCCACGTTTTGGTATTCCCAAACGCATCTACAGCGACAATGGCTCGCATTTCGTTAACCAAATTGTCCAAAGGCTTGGCCAAGTGTTTCACATTGACCTAAAAAACCATTGTGCTTACCATCCACAGTCAGCAGGGTTGGTTGAAAGACACAATGGTATTTTAAAAAGTAAACTACGAAAACTCATGGCAGAGACACATACTACATGGATGGACTGCCTACCACTAGCTCTTCTCCACATGACAATCACACCCTCCTCCAGGGGTCTGGCACCATATGAAGTTCTCTTTGAAAGACCATATTATGTCCCGCAGTGGCATGGTATTCTGCCAGCAGAACGTGAGGGGGGTGAGGAGCTAGCAGATTACATGAGGAAAATGCTGACCAACAAAAAATCTCTGTTAACTCATGATTGCTTTGCAGGGCCGAAAGTGACGGAACCAGTGGGAGTGGGACCCGGAGACTGGATCTGGGTTAAAATCGTGAAGAGAAAGAACTGGGCATCGCCCAAGTGGGAAGGTCCATACCAAGTTCTTATCTCAACCCCCACAGCAGTAAGAATAACAGAACAAACATCGTGGATACATCTGACACACTGCAAAATTGTCAGAACTTTCCAGATTGACAAAGACTTAGAGCCGATATCAGAACTCTCATCTGGTAACGCATAGTTACATAATCATGGAACTGTGGGCAATCAATTTTACATTTTTCCTCGTAGGAACAGTAAAGAGCGCAGTTCTTCACCAAGGTATGGTGACCAAACAAAATTATTATGCCTTACTACAGACCCAGGTAGGCGTTAGTACCAACTTTTACCTTAATGTCTGTGACACCAGAATAGACTGTGCAGCATTTTCTACATATGAAAGGGCCAGAGCCATGGGAACAGACGAAGTAAAATATCTCTGCAATGTAAACTGTGCCTCCTGGGAAAATGTATGGTGGACTTCGGAAGGAAATTGGGAAACCAGTGCAGCGCAAATCCCACAAAAAGACCGAAATTGACAGAGAAGAATAAAGATTGTTGGTCAGGGCTCTTCCCCATATGTCACCATTACCATTCTCAACCCACAGCTCACTGATTCAGGACTGTATGGACTAGGAGTCTCAATAACAGCAGTAACCAACCCACTGGGAAAAATCAAGATCAAAATCCAAACCATAGCAAATGCAACCCAGGCACCAATGACGGAAAAAGAACAGCTAATGGTAGAGACAGGGTTCGCACAGAAAAATGCCTGGATGCAATGGGTAAGATTTAGCACTAAGGAGACTCAACAGCAGGACTGTGTTGCCTGTGCTGAAGGCAGGCAGGAACTGGCAACTGTACCACTACTCCCTGAAGAAGCGAACTATACTTGCCTGCTAAAACTGTTCCATAACCAGACTGACAAGGACTGTAAAAATGAAAGTCAACGATTCCCGTTGACAGCACTGTCAGTAAAGCCACCTGCGGCACTTGATTATCCAGGCTCTTACACTTGTTTCTTTAGAAATGGCACTGGAAAAGACTATGGTATCCTCTCCTCAGGTTATTGCAACAAAACCACATTCGGAAATGACAATAAACTTCTGACAGGTCAGACGCACACTCTGGCAGACGTCTGGTGGTTCTGCGGGTACAATAGACTGAGATCTCAGCTAATAGAGCCCTGGAAAGGAACATGCACTCTAGTAAAATTGATTTTGCCTTTCTACATCTTACCCATTGCAGCTGATGAACTTCCCACGATGGCCCTCAAAACAACTCAGCAGAACAAAAGACTTAAAAAAAGACAAGCTCCAAAACAAGCCTTTGATGATGGCGTATACATCGATAGTATTGGGGTCCCGAGAGGAGTTCCCAATGAATATAAAGCCATAAACCCAATAGCCGCAGGTTTTGCTTCCATTTTCATATGGGTACAACCTAACAAAAATGTGGACTGGATCAACTACATATATTACAACCAACAACGCTTTGTGAATTACACGAAAGATGCGCTGAAGGGTGTGGCTGACCTCTCTAGTAGCCTGGCAAAACCGACTCGCTCTGGACATGCTACTGGCAAAGGAAGGAGGGGTGTGCAAGATGTTCGGAACTTTCTGTTGCACTTATATTCTGAACAATACTGCGCCAGATGGAAGTATCACACGAGCTCTACAGGGACTTGAAATGCTGTCCAAAGAACTTGCAGAACACTCAGGGGTAAGCAATCCCTTTACTGATTTCCTACAAGTATGGTTTGGAAAATGGAGCCACCTCATCGGAAGCCTGTTGATATCCATAGGGGTTGCTGCAGCCATTCTTGTGACATGCGGATGCTGTTGTATTCCCTGCATTCGAGGACTACTGCAAAAACTGGTTAAAACTGCCATCACAAAAACCATGTATCAACAATTGCAGCCAATGGACAGTGATGCGTATGCTGAGTTGTACGATGATGCATATACTAGCATATAAAGTTGTAGAGTAACCTTTGTGCAAGATCATCTGTAACTCACCTGAAATAAAAATGAAAAAGGGGGGGGGAGTGAGAGGATAGAAAAGCCAGTGCAATAAAGAGGTGCACAACAAACCAGAACGAGCAAAGGAAGAAGTTAGAAGAAAAAAGTATGAGTGACCCAAAATCCGAAAGGAAAGAAAAAAGGGGTTGTAAAAGTGCATTGAAGAACACACCAGAAGAAAATTAAGTCTGGCATCTTGAAGGAATTGACCTCCTACATAAAGACTGGCATTTTCACCTCTTGCATGAAATTGGCATGCCTTGGTTGTGGCAGAAACAGGATGAGTTACGGGAGGTAATGCACAAAGGCTCTTGTTTTACAAATCTTACCATCTAATCAAGGGTAAATGTTTTTATGAATCTCCTGAACGAAAATCCGTTGGAAAAGTCAGGTGAGGATGTTAATAATCATTTACCAAATAAGAATAAAAGTGTTAATAGGGGGGAAATGTAATAATAATATTCTCTATAACAGCCTTTATTCTGTATTTCTTACTTATGTTTTATCTGCTTGGGGTAACGTACGTGCAAAAGCTTAAAAATGTTAAGTTACAAAAGAAACAAACCAGGCTGGAAAATGTGAAGGTTGACCTAGATTGGAAAGTACCAGAAAGCACAGGAAATGTGAAAAGTACCGACAGCCTAGATAAAACACCTGTGGAAAGTTCCAGCAGGTGTTTGACCTTTAATGTAGCTCATGCTTGTCCAGAAAGTACCGTCTGCGTCTTATTTCTGTTAGCAATGTGGGTAGAGTGTCTGATAACAAGCTATGTTAGATGAAGCCTTAAACTGCTGACAGGATGTTAGATGAAGCTTTAAACTGTGACAGTTGGAAATTATTTTTCTTTGTTCTATGTGTAGAATTCACTATAAAAGCATGAGTTAAACAGTGTTAGACAGACATTTTCTTTGCTACTACAGCTAGATATTTGATGTCTCCTTGTACAAGTAAAATAAAGGAAAAGTTCTTACCTTCAACAGATGTGATGTCCTCATAATTTTTACTTAACAGTACTTGAGTTAGCAATAAAGCTAGACAGTGAGTTTGTGTGTGTGAGAAAGAAAGTGAACTGTGAGTAAATGCATGTATGTAAGCAGAGGAGACTGCATGTGAGAGAGATCGAGAGAGTGAGACTGAATGTGTGCATGAAAGCAGCTGGAGACTGTGATAGATTGACAAAGAGGGTGAGACCAAATAGTACAATGCAAATACTAGGAATTATTATATACTAAAACAAATCAAGATAATGAAGACACAAGTTCAGGTGGGAAAAGTAAGAGGAGTGGGAAAAAATTAAGCTGGAGAGTGGCTAGAGCACAGACAATGACTGATAAGGTGTTCGTTTAGGAGATATTTGAACTGATTGTGTATAGGGTTTTTGCTATGGTCTCTGGAAGTGTGTTCCAGAGTTTGGCTATTTTATTTTATTTTAATTTTTATATATGTTTGATGTAAAATACTTCCTCAAACACCATTAACATATACTACCGCAAGTTTGAAACAGTAGGTGGAGGAATTGTTTTACATTAAAAATATATAAAAAAATATAGTACTTAAAAAAATAAATAAGCAAGAAAAACACAACAATTTTACAGAGAACCCATTCTCTAAGCACAATAATGCCCTCCAGTGTGTGTGTTAATGTGTAATTAACACCTTTCCAAGGGTGTAGAGGCCCTACATCTGTGGTATTGGGCCTCATAACACCCCTGTGCAGGCATTAATTCCATATTAACACACACCCTGTCAGGCATTATTCCTTGGAGACAGAACCAAATGTTTTAATTGGGCCAGGGTTACCCTACTTTTCTTCCTCTTTTTTACAGTTATCCATGTCTTTTCCTTCATTTTCTAGATGAGTCCTGATTATTATCAAAATGACATGTCTCTACTGATATGTTAAATTGCAGCTCAGCAGTGTGTTTTGTTATTGTGGTGCTCCGGTTTTCTCCCACATCCCAAAGACATGCTGTAGATGGATTGGGCACTCTAAATTGGTCGTAGGTGTGAGTGCATGCATTTGTGTACCTTCTGTGGAAGGTTGTGTGCCGGGATGGCAACTCGACACTGTAAAACTCCACTGCCAGTCATGAGCAGATGGGTGATCCACTGTGGCGACCCCTAACCGGGAGAAGCCGATAGAAGAAGAAGTGTGTTTTGTTATTGTGCACCCTAATTTTGAATTCATTAGCTTCGCTTTATAAAGTAATTCAAATAATTTTTGACAAGAGCTTTTTGTATAAACTCACATGTTATGATCCTGTAGTTTTCACAGACTGCATATACTATACTTTCATTGTAAATATTTGTAATCTATAATAGTTAATCAAGTTAACTGAGATAATGAATAACTTTTTTTTTTCTTCAGACTGTTCTTCTTTGAATTATGTGGTGGTGTATATAAAAATTCTAAATAAAGTATGCAAAAAAGGAGAATATTTTATATATTACAATCAATCAAATCTTTTAAATAATTTTCAGATATCCAATAAATGTGTTAAAATAAGCTTAGACTACTGTACTAAATTATCACATGCTTGGGGAAGTGTGAAACACTGCTTATTAGGCTAAAAGGAATACACAGTTAATTATCTAGCATATTACCATGACTATCATAGTAAATATGAAGAGCTAAGATACGAGAGGATACAAAATAATGTTTGATGCTGGTGGAACTTCACTCTATCCTTATGTTACACTTGTGATTACATATCCATGTGGGGCTAGCTGACACTGCTTGGTTTCTAATGAAGAACTGGGAGATATAAGCAACTACCAGCTTGACAACTCATTGAAGTACAAGTTATCACTTGTGTAGTAACTGCTTCATTGAATGGCATATTGATTTGTAACATTGGTCAATTTCTGTCATATGAAATGATTAGTTATGTGAAAGTTTCACTTCCAGCAGCCTCTTGATAATCCATGTTTACCTGGAATTATATTGGAAATGCTGAACAATTGTGAGAACTATAAAGCAAAGTGCTTTGAAATGCACACTCTGGTTATCAATAAACTCCTGCAAGATACTACTGCCCTGCAGGTGGTAAAAGATCTGCAAATACAGAAGCACCTAGTGAATAAGTAGATGTCAGCAGCAGTAAAAATGCAGGAACCAGTATCCCTGCTAAGATGGCAAAACATATCAGGTAAAAGAAATCATCACTCCTAATAGAAGTAAGGGCCTATGAACAACAACACAGTTATAATAAACAAACTAGGATCTAACTGCCATTATACCTTGGGGGTGGACATAGTAAATGCTAGCCATTAAGAGCCACTCTTTCACATCTACTCTTAATGGTATTAAAAGTATTGGTATACCAAATGGTGTTTCTTATACTGACTATATATGTATATACAACAGAGATTTTAGTTTTATCTTGAAAGCAGTGTAACTTGTACTTTTTATCTGCACAATTTAATTTATTGCAACTGGAAAGTATATTTTGAAGATCTCAATTTTCAAACAAAGAAGAAAGTTCAAGTAGTGTAGAGAGGCATTAGGAGTGGTTTGGGGGCTGGGGTAATCCCAAAAAATGGCTGCCTTTCTATTGTCAATGGCTTTGTAAAATATTATGCATGTGTAAGCATAAGAAAAAAAACACATGCACACACACACATATATGCACACACACACACACCCACACACACCCACACACACCCACACACACACACCCACACACACCCACACACACCCACACACACACACACACACACACACACACACACACACACACACACACACACACACACACACACACACACAGTAATTATTGTATCATTCTTCCTGAACCTCTGTGTCTTGCTCATTGGTTTAATTAGCTCTCATATTGGTTCTTATTAGATTATTTGACTGTGACCAAGTCATTTAAGATTAGGAAAACCACACATTGTCTCACAATGCTTCAGTATAGTTAGTGTCTGTGAAAACCAGCGCTCAGTAGTATACTAAAGCTGCAGATCAAGATGTTGGGTAAAAATGACTGAAGTTCATCTTTGAATTCAGGTCGCATCAGTAGAAAAACTACATATCAGGTGAAGGAATCCATTGCTTTTTAAAGCGCAAGATGCAAACATTTATAATTTCAAGACCATAGTCATGCAGATTAACCTTCTCATGCTTGCTGGAGTGCATTAAAGGACCTTAATCTATTACCCTTATTCCTAAAGAACCAATCATAAGCACTCAGCCATGGAACAGGCATATCATATTATGGATAAAAGCTTTTCCACATCAGCTCATCTACTGTGTGCTTTCCTGAGCTTCCACAACAAATCCTTCCATCTCAGTTTAACTATGCAAGGTGCAGCGTAAACATAACAACTGATCATAAGGTACAATGTGTTTTGAACTTTTGATTAAAAAACAAAATTATTTATAGTGTATATGGAACAATGTCAAAATAAGTTATTACAGATCAGCTTGAATATGTTGCCACTCTTACCAGAAGAATCTGAAGAAAATGAAGACATTGACTTCAACATTTTTCTTGTTATATCAGGGGATTCTGTCCCCAAAAAGGACTTACTGCAGTTATACTTGAAAACCAAGCTAGTAGCTGTGATCACTCATCTGCCAACATTACTGTGATCTATAATATGGGTTACAGTAGGGTAGCTGCCTTCTGGTCCATTTTAAGCCTAGACAATTTCCTAAAGGGGAAAAAGAAACCCTGCACTTTGCGTCTGTGAGGATCAAACCCTCAACTTTGTGTCTGTGAGGTAAACACCTTAACCATTAGACTCTATTACTGTGTGTTTTGGTAGCACCATTATACTACTAAAAATATGTTTCCTGATTCTGCACAAAACAGCTATACATTGACTGGGGACATGTCAATAGCTGTAATTTAATTTTTATATCTATATCTGTCTCTCTACCTGTCTCAAACTCTCTCTCTCTTAGCCTCTGTCTGCATAAATTTATATATATATATATATATATATATATATATATATATATATATATATATATATATATATATCTAAGAACACACAGTTTGCTAGGATTTATGCCTTAAATCTGAAATAGGACTGGGGTGGCTTTAACTAAATATTAACACTATTAAATGTTACTTTTTTGTTTTTAAAATAATAACCTTTCCAGTGATGTTATAGAATAGGAGATATCCTACAATTCTTTGTCCTCAGATTTCGTTACATTCATCATGAGACACAGTTCCTTGGTATACTGTTTTATTTAGTGGTTACAATACACCTGTCAAGAACTCTGATGAGTGTTGAGAGTATAAAGTTTGAGGACAATAAGTGCAGTATTATACTGGTATTTCCTCAGGACTATAGGTAGACACATGGGTTAGTGTGTGCAATAACAGTACCACAGAGAGATCAAGTTTCTCTCACCAGCATTAATCTTTTAACAAACCCACCCACCAAGCACACACACACACACACACACACACACACACACACACACACACACACACACACACACACACACACACACACACAGCTATCAAAAGTATTACTTTTGCATCCATATGATCTATTTGGTACCTTATTCATTCTATCCTTTGAAAATTTGCTGAAGTCCAAATCTATATTATTATTATGACTTACTTCGGTATCTCTTTTTTAACAAGAAAACCTGCTTCATAATTACATGGCAGTTTTTATACTACATTGCTACAGAGACTGGGTCTCATAATCTTGGCAAAAAGTCTGTTATCCCAGAATGATTGATACTGTCCATAATTGCACTCTCATGGGCAGATTTCAGAAGGCATTCAGACAGGCTTATCACTGGGCACCTATTTTTTAGTCATTTCTACAGCAAGTCAAATCTAGTACCCTGGAGCTGCGGTTCTTCAAAGTAGCTTCATGCAAGTTTGTATATTAGAATCATTGTTATTCTGACTGTTGGATGAAAAAAAATGATGGTGTTATCAGTCATAATTTTTCATCCAAGCTTTGAATTGCTGTCCAAATACTAAGAGAAAGAATAGATTAGTAAAAATTTCAGCTTAACACCAGTAGCAGTTACTGAGCCCACACACTGTACAACTCTGGGGTAAATTCAAATTAATTCTGAATGTCCTGACAATAACTATGGATTACTTTGGTTAACTCAGGACCAAAAGCAAGTCGTAACTGCTTTATCTAAACTCCTTTTCCTATGCAGGAACATTCCCAATAACTGGTGTTGCAGATTCTGCTTTCAGTAACAGAAACAGAGAATAAAAATTATTAGTGACTGTATTCGACAATCACTTACATACTTGATGCATGGGATAGCTTTAGTCTTTCACTAGTAAAATATGTGGTTACATGAAAATTATGGTCAACTGTCTTTGTATTTGTTACATTTCTCACATGTCAGTTTTTCATGCCTGATTATGGTAGAGAAGATACAAAAAACATTTTCATAACATCAGCAGAGCCTTGCTAAGTAACCACTGCAACAAGCACAAACAGCACGCTCCAAAAGTGGCGAGAGGTAGGATGCTAATGTATAGCATGTGGACATCTGTACTAACCAGTACAAAGATCAGTCGTTAGCTTTTATGGGTACAGCTGTGATGTGATAACTTTCAAATGTTGTTATTAATAGAAGTGTTTTGTAATATACCCATAGAACATGCACTGCCAATCCTTGTTTTTGCCACATCATCTGAGGAGCGTGGAGGCTGTTACAGGAACTCAATAATCATATTTGCAGCTTAGGTATCTATCCACCTATGTCCTTTCTCCAACTTCAAATATTTATTTTACTTATTTATCATTTAAACTGAGCAGGCTGGATAACAAGGTGGTGTAAATGATAAAACTGCTGCCTCACAGTAAACGCTTGTCTGGGTTGGTTGTCATCTAGGGGTGCCTTCTGTGTGGGGTCTGCATGCCCTCCCTGTGTTTGTGTGGATATTCTCCATGTGCTTGTTTCTTCTCACATATGAAACATATGCACTAAGGTGGATCAGGTACTCTAAAATGTCAGTAGGTATGAATGCATGCATGTGTGATATGGAAATAAGACCTGACAATCTACTTCCATTTCCCACTTTGACTTGTGAACTCTGTAGATTGCAATGGTTACCTGTGAGGTCACTGTAAGAGTCAGTTGTGATTTATCAGAAAGAAGCTGGACAAACAATCAGCTTTGTAGCTTCAGCTTTGTTATAAAATTTTTTTAAACTTTATAGTACAACTGTATGATATTTTATAAAATGCCGCATGCAAAAAATATATACCATAGAAAGATGAAGAGTTTGAATGCACATAAATGTGAATAAAAACTTTCATGTGCACATTTTGCAGTCAGAAACTGTGTCTAAAATAATACATGCATAATGCCGTACAATGCACTACCTGTCAGCAAGTGCATGGACTTACATTTGTTTATGCTTACAGGCAATATAAGGTTTTAATTGATGACTCATGTATGCAGTCCAGGTTTTCTGTAAATTATGACTGCGGTGGTGGTGCTGCGGTAGTGTTGTCACCTCACAGTAAGATGTTGTCCTGTTTGATTCTCAGCTAAAGCGTCTTCTGTGTGGAGACATGCGTGAATGGGCGTACCTTCGTTGAAGGTCGTGTGTCAGGGCCGGCAACTCAGCACGTAAAAATCTACTGCCAATCATTAGCGGACTGAAGTTCCGCTGTGGTGACCCCTAACCGGGAAAAGCCGAAAGACACAACAATGCATTATAGTGGGATTTACACTGATGGCTGTTACATGCTTTATTGCCCTGTAAGAAAAAGGCTTTGGTGAAACATGTAAGAGAATGTGAAAATGGCAACAAGTTAAGGTGGTTTTGTGTAGAGGAATATAAATTCCATGCCAGTATTTTAATAGTTAATAGATAGCTAAGGCTCAGTTAAGCATTACTGAGAGGTGCACAATGGTACTTTTTGCTAAGGCTATGAATTACGAAACTGGCTTTTTTGTAAGATTGCCTGCAGACCTTTGGCCCATACATATCCAAAACAGCAGTGCACAACTGAAAGATCATGCTCTTTTCACATGCTTTAAGCATATCTCTTAAATCTCCAGAATTTCACAGAATGTCAGACTTTAGCCTCAGATTTTTGGTCTGACACTTTGTAATTTTTTTTGTTTATTTCTAGAAAATTATGGAGGATTGCAATCACTAATGTATGACAGACATTTGAGTTTCAGACTTCATATCCTTCACAAAATGATTGCTAATGCAAAACCTGTTACCCTAACAAGTTTCTAAGATTACAAAGAGCATTTTTTAATCTGTCCTTGTTTTAGGCCTTTGGGTTCCTGATTATTTTTAGCATGGTCACTGATTCTTGTTCCCAAAGAGGTTGAGTGTGATGGTTATAGGACTGCCATAAGTCACAAGAGATTTGGAAGAAAACTCTTTTGGCAAGGTAGCCTGCAAATAAGCATCTTTGGTATTGTTAGTAGTAAAAGAATGGGAGGATTATAAATCCCTCATATTCCTGTATTTAGCCTTATGTATCTCATAAATCTTAGTCATTATGGTCTATAGACCCTCCTTGATGAAAACTAGACAAAACCTTTAGGATTAGGAATATGGTACAGTCAGTTTCGAACAGAATTGTTCACTGAACAGCTAACCATGTTATACAGGGATGAGGATTTCTATAACAGACTTTTGTGATGTCACATGCCACCAGAAGATGCTTTTAGGATAGTTCTGCCAAATTTACATATATTGTATAGTCACTTACCTTACTGACACCACCCACAGAATGGAGTTCAGCAGCTTAATAGTATTAATGACATTAGAGTGGTAAGTGACAAAGATGATTGATTTAATTCTGCCCTATGCTTATAAATGAACACTTATTTGAAAAACTTCATTTTTCTGGGGTTTTGCACTATGTACCCAATATTAAATGCATGCTAGTACTTTTAGGATTCCTGTTGATTTTTAACAGAATGCAAAGGAATTCTGATCTTTTGTTATTCTTGCATGCATTGTATTATTTATATTTATATTGTAATATAAAAATCCTAGTGATGAGTTCTGATGTAGAAGGAATGCTTCAGCATTCATCTATATGCAGCTCTGCTGCCTTTGTACATTGTGTATGAAATTAAAACAAGATTACTAGTAGCAGTAATGCTAACTGCAAGGAGTTTAATCTAGCTTTATAATGCACTTACTATGGAAAGTTATAGGGATTCGACGAACATCTGTGCTGGCAATGTCTTTCACCACTTTTATAGGGCCTTCATTTGTTTTGTTTTTTTAATACCTTTATCAAATTGTCACTTGTGACATAGGCGCATTTACATTTATATAAAAGTAATCCAACTGTATTAAAAGTTAAAATGAATAAACATTATACATCACATATGTTGCCATATATCATATAACCTAAGCAACATTACATTAATTATTCAATTCCTGCTCCCTGTTTGTTAAACAAGAAACATCTTTATTAAACTATCACTTACAACATAAGCAATCATACATTTATATAAGTGAAAGCAAACCGCACTGACAGAATCCTAGTTGCAAGCATTTTACATCCCAAACCAATGCAAACATTATACATCACTTATAATCTACCCAATCATTTTCCGTCAAACATTACATAACTCATTTAAGTCCTGCATTGTTTTAAACCTCATCCCCCTGTATATATCATTCCACAATTCCCATTTTTTTGCTATGTAGTTTGCCCCTAACTTTTTCTAAAGATCTCAATTCCAGTTGTTTTATATCTGTTACTATATTCATTACTTCTAATATAGTTGGCTTAGATTCTGATTTCCATTTTCTAGTAATTGCTTTTTTGGCAGCCACCATAATTAGAGACAGCAAGGCCCTACCATGTCTAGGTAATTATGATTCTGTATCATAGCTCAGAAAAATCATCTCCCTCATCAAACCAATCTGCTAAGCCAGCATCTCCACAGGCAATCCGTAAAGTCCACCAGCTCACTGCAATCCCAGACAATATGTTCCCAATTACCTCCTTCTTTCCTGTCATACCTCCAACATTTGCTATCTTCCTGGAAAAAAAATCGCTGGAGTCTACTTTGGGTATAAAAATATCTATGTAAACATTTCCCCAAGCAAAAGTCCTATATCATCTAGATTTTGTTGTATTTTTGGGATATATATATATATATATATATATATATATATATATATATATATATATGTACACACACACAAACACACATATATCCTCCTATTGTTTCTTTGTGACTTGCTCATCGAATCTCTATTCCCAATCCTTTCTAACCTCCTCTGATTGGTTCTTATAGTTAACATGGAATATTTTATTTGCTCTGCTAATTATTCCTTTTTTAATGGCAGCTTCTGTTCTAGATTCTACTAAAAACTCTATCAGTGCTGGTCTATCATTTAGGGCCCCCTATTTCTTTCTCTTTGCCTATACTCTGATATTAATCCTTGATAGGAAAGGCAATCTCTAACCTGCAGTCAGTTTTTTGGAATTGGGATGGAGGTTGACAAGGGCCCTGCTCTTAAAAGCAGAACTCTACAGCACGCTGGGTTCTTCCTTTCAGATGCTTGAACTTAATGGTTGATTAGTCTGCTGTGAAGGGCCCAGGCAGCATGCCTTCTAGATTTCTACAAAAACATTCACTGCATCTTGGGATAGGAGTGTGAATTTAATGGCATATGTTCTGAAGAAGCCCATAATATGCTTGTTCAGTTTCTGTTTTTGTTTAAACAAACAAGAAGAGGTCATTATCTCAAAAAATTCTGATATCACTAAGCAATCCTACGTTATTTTTCTATGAAAATTGTTGAAGCTCTTGCTTCGGTGGACAAGACAGGAGTTTATAATAATTGCTCAGGATCAGGCTGGTGGACCTGTCGAGGCAGACATTAAACTTCTACAGATCATATTTTAGTACCATTTTTTTATCAGTATACACTTCACAAAAGGAAATTAGGGACTGCATGTCTTTAGGTAGCAAGAGATGAGAGACTAGGGCCTACAGCCAGGACTTATGCATTTAGAGTTTTACTTTAAGTTGCCATGACAGCTTTATAACCCAAAACGTCTCGCCTCATCAGTTGTTTTATGGATCCCATTATATAAAATATGTACAAGATAAAATGAAGAAACTGTAGACAAGAGGAAAAAGAAATGTGTAATATGGAGAAACAATTATGGATGGATGGAAAACAGAAAATTTAATGTTTTACTTTAAGTTGCCATGACATCTTTATAACCCAAAACGTCTCGTCTCATCTAGTGAACAAATGTAATTGTGTTTCTGCTTTATATGTGTGATGTTTTTATTTTCTCATTTTGATATCCTTCTATGATAAGTCATGGAACAGGAGAAGGGTACACTGTATTCATCTCAATCTTTGCCATACCTTGTATGTGGTATTGGGCCTTCAATCGTGAAGAGGTCTACCTTTCAGTAGGTAGGACATGTTTCTACTGCTAGAGGTGATCTTGAAAGACATTACTAATCTCCATGTCTTAGCAGGGAGTAAAGGATCCTCTCCTGAATGTGATCAAAGAACTCTCCTCTGATATCCCGCTGTAAGGCGTTGAAGCTGGTTACTGCTGAGCTGTGCCAATAGCAGGATGCCCATTTCTGCACCATGGTACACCTTTGGCATTACTAGCAGAGTTGTACAACTGGCAGACTCCATTAGTCAGGCACTAGAATTACAACCAGTCAATAGCATCTGCCACCAGGTAAGTGATTTCTGGATTTGTAGCCTCTGGGCTGGACTGGCAGCCAACCATGCTAGGAGCTCAGCCTATAATTTTCCCAGTGTTTTCTGTCTCTTTTGTGACATTCTCCATTCCTTATTTATTGTCCAAACCTTAAAATAATCATTTTCTACCTTATGTACTTATGTTTCAATCCGCTATCCTCACCATCTATTGGGTGTATACTGCCACACTTGTTTGTGTCTCTGATTCTTGTCTATCTGCCCTTGCTACCTTCCCTTCTCTATATGTCCCACATCTTGCTATATGTTACCATAGCATTGCTCTTAATGTTACTGCCATACCACTGTTTTCTTGTGTGGTCTCTTCCTCAGCATATAGGTGCTGTGCCCTGCCTGCTGTATATAATTAGCTATTTATTACCTCATGCAGTGAGTTTCTCAAAAATAACCACCAATCAGGTATGCAGTAATTGTATATGAATGACAGCCATTGTTTCTTACTGAAATTCATAATGAATATTCATATTCATATTGAATAACACAGCTGTAGAATTATTGTTTCAGAACAGCCATAGTTCCTTTGCTTTCTGCAATATATCCTGTGTGTATTCACTCCTGAATCATACAGCTATCAGTTGACTTAGAGGCTGCATGTTAATGTTATTAGTCTGTGGTTTTACAGAGGTGATAAACAATGTATTCAATATAACCTGCTATCTGTATCCCTTGCATGCTCTCTACTTCATATTTATGTAACCTTTGCACTAATTCTGCGATATTTACCTTTATTTTTCAGTTTGCATGGGTTTTTTATCTGCGTGCCCCCCCCCCCGCAACCTGGAATTAACGGCATAAGACTAAATCTACTTTGTCCACTGAAGCTGGCTATTTTAACTAAATAAAACCTCTGGGAAGCAGGAACCTGACACCCAACAGTTTTTCTGTTGCAATAGGTGAATAACAACTTAGTTTTTGTAAAATTCTAAGGCTTAAAAAGTGCAGGCACAACAAGGAAGGGCTTTCCACTCCCAATTATTCCAACCAACAGCCACTAGATGGCACCATAATACTTTAAATCAGCCTTACACACACACACACACACACACACACACACACACACACACACACACACACACACACACACACACACACACACACACACACACACACACACAGTCCTCCTGTCCAAAGCATTTACTGTTTAACGTAGTTACATTTTTGCTTTTACTTTCAGCATCATCTCTATTCTACTCACAACTCTCTCTATAACTGTCCAGCAACCTTGTTTGTGTGCTGACAGTGATGATTAAAATATTCCAGAGCTACTTAGATTAATCTTTTGTTAGGTACTGATATTTTAAGCTTATTACTCACTTTAAACTGATAGTTTTTCAGCTCTTCTCCCAGTGGGGACCAGACCCACTTCATTTACTATGCTCACTAAATTCTCCACCCTGCCCCCATCCACACCCACCCCCATAACATTATCATTATACCTAACCTGTCCCCTCCCACACCTCTCTTCCACCTAACCCATAACCCCCCTAATTATTCCCTCAGTCATACCATACCTCCTAATTACTTTATCTCCCTACCCATTCTAAATAGGGACATATAGTGCTGCATCCCCTAAACTATCGCTATCATGCTCATATTCATTCTGTGGTCACATTGCACTCAACCGCCATCATGTCCTTCACTACTATTAATATGATCTCACTTCTCTCAGTTACACCATCTCTCTGAACAATAAACACAACTTTCCAGACAACCAATATACCTCCTACACCCACCTGTACAACCACCACACATAACCCACATTTATCAAGTTACTCAGACATCCAGCCTAGCTTATTTACAGCTAATACCGCTGTACAATCCAAAGTAAAAATTCTACCTCTCCAAAGACACCCCCATTATCACACCACCAGGAGAAACTATACCATTTCTAGGAAAAAATGCTAAGAATAGCCCACAAAATTTGCCAAAGCATTATATCCCAGTGTGGTGATATATAACCCAACCTAGGCCCAGCCCCCCCTTCCAAGCCCCAGCAATCCTAGCAAATATCTCATGCTATCAACCATAAATCTCCAAAGCCTTAGAAATAAGATACTGGAACTCCAGGCATGGATTTCCCAAAACAACCCTGATGCTATAGCAGCTACTAAAACCTGGTTGAAATCACATGTAAAAGACACCAAATTTCTCCACCCAGGCTACTCATGTCTAAGAGCCGATCGACCCCACAAGACAGGAGGGAGAGTAGCAATACTCTTCCCTAGCAAATATACTTTAATTCCCTACACAAAACCAACATCCAACTTCTCCCCAGCCGAAGTACTAATCTCTATATTAAAACTTAACAATCATAAAAACATTTGCATAATTGCTATGTAAAGTGCTCCAGGAAACAGCATACCAATATTAGAGAACATACTTGCCGGGACATCCCAAAACATAGACAATTAAACTATCATCCCAGATGATGTAAACATTGATTGGCTAGACAATGCCTACAACAACCCCTCAAAAAGCATAAACCTGTACAACTTCTCAAAACTAATTCAAGGCATCACCAGACCCCACAAAAATAACAATTGGGGCTCCAAATTAGACTGGATCTTAGTGTCCCACCCTAACAATATCACCACTGCTGGCATACTACCCAATACCATTAGTGACCACCACCCAACATATATCCTATGCAAATCTATCCCAACCCCAGGCCAACACCAATCCAAATCAACCAGAATTTTGACTAAGTTCCAACCATCCATATTTAATGAAACCATAGCTAAAGTAAATTGGGAACCCCTCAAATCCCTACCATTTAATGATGCTGTTGAATTATTTAACTGAACATTTCTAGACATCCTAAATAGGCAAGCAGCCATCAGCCAGAAATGAATAAAACATAACCATGCAAGCTGGCTCTCAAAATCCACCAAAGAAGTCATGTCCACAAGGGATAAAATCTGGAAATCATGGCAGAAAAACAAAGACCTCTCAACTCTACTATAACGCAAGTAACTATGTAATAAGGCAAAACATCTAATAACCAGAGATAGAAATGCCCACTACCTTCACCTACAAAGCCAACATAAAGATAATCCCAACAAATTTTGGTTCTCCATTAACTGACTATTACACCCAGGTTCTCAAAGCAACACATCCCTTGACCCACACAAAAAACACCACCAAAATTGCCACCTTCTTCAATTCCTACCTCACTGACACCATAGCTAACTTTACCACCACCTTTCCTACAGTTAACACCACCACGGCCAAGACAGCTGATGACAAAATCATCCCAGAAAACAATCCTACCCTTGACACCAACCTAAAATTCTCCCCCATACCTACCACCACAATAAAAAATGTTTACTTAAGCGAAAACCATGTACTTTGGCCACTAACAATATATCCCCACACTTCCTGCACTTAGCTGCAAACTCTATAGCTTATCCCATCAGCATACTCATTACCAGATCAAATAAGGAATCCCTTGTCCCAGACATCTGGAAAAAAGCATCCACTTTCCCCTTACACAAAGGCGCACCAGCACAGACACCACAAACTTTTGACCCATAGCAATTCTCTCACACCTCTCTAAAATACTGGAAAATGTATCCATGCCCAACTTTTCAACCAGCTGCTTGAAAACCAGATTCTATCACCAACTCAGCATGGTTTCAGAACAGGACACAGCACCACTACTACCCTCTTCTCCTTACTTGATGCAGTTAATTGGGTAAGGGATTCTGGCAAAATAATCGCTTCCATTTTACTTGACATCTCCAAAGCTTTTTGATACCATTTTGCAGACCATCCTCCACTCTAAACTATCCACACTCCACAATTCCTCACCTACCCTACAATGGTTTAATAGCTATCTCTCCAAAAGGCAGCAATCCACCAAATGGTAACAATCTCACTCTCCCTTTCTCAATACTTCCACAAAGGTACCCCAAGGCTCCACACTTGGTCCTCTCTTATTTAACATCTTTATCAACAGCATTCAATCTACTCTTCCACAATGCTCAATAATCCAGTATGCTGATGACTCTGACAATGCTCAATGATCCAGTATGCTGATGACTCTGACAATGCTCAATGATCCAGTATGCTGATGACTCTGACAATGCTCAGTAATCAAGTATGCTGACAACTCTACAATAATATGCAGTGCAAATTCCAGCTCTGAACTACAGCAATCACCCAGAATGCCCTCACCTCTACTGAATCTTGGATGCTTAATAATCATCTTGGCCTAAATCAAAAAAAAAAACTAAATTAATACTTTTTACCCCAAAGAAAACCACTCCCCTAGTTAAAAAACTCTTCACTATACAAGCCCAAGACAAGATCAATATTGAAGTTGTTGTCCCACACACTAAACTGCTAGGCATTATTATAGAGAAAACCCTTTGTTTTGACCTACACATAAACAATAACATAAAAAAAAAACACATCAAAAGATCAGTATGCTCTACGGACACCAACACTTTTTTAACTTCGCTACTAGATAAACCCCTGCAACCACCTTTCTACTGCCCATTCTCCTTTATGGTGCCCCCTCCTCACTAATATCCAAAATTCTACAAAGTCAAAACTTGATATGTCTTAAACCAGAATAGCCAAATTTGCCATCAAGGCCAAATTCTCCTCCCACCACTGTAACACACTGAAACGATTAGACGGGCTGGAACTGCCCCACCATTTCTCATTCACCCAACTAACTATAGAGCACAAAATAATCTACAGACACTCAGACTGTCTTTCTCTCTTGACACTTCTTGCCAAATACCAACCCAGTAGGCAACTAAGATTTGAAAATCATCTACTTTTAAAAGTAGAAAAGCCCACCTTACCTGCTGGTCAACTCCTCTATTCCTTCACTGTTGCCAAACTATGGAACTCACTTCCACCTTCTGTAAGAAACACAGGCAGCCCTACCACCTTCAAACAAATACTGAAAAATCATCTGAACTCTTCCTGGCTATGTACCTGCTCTATAGCCTAACCGCTTCCTTCTCCTTATATGATAACTAAACTCCTATGCTTTTTTGCTACTACTGACTGATGATATTTTCTCCATAATTATTATGTTTTCATCACTTGCTGATACTGGTACAATAATGCTGATTAATATATCTCTGTTTAAATCTCTCTGAAGTCATCTGGCAACCAACTAAATTCCTGCATTTATGTATATATTTTCTATATATCACTGTAATCACTATATGTAACACTATTTCTACTTCTGTACCAACTAATTTTTATTTTTTTCTGTATCTATGTTCTTGTCACAGCTTTTCTCCCCAGTCCTCCACTGAAAATGGGCTGTTTTAGACCCAGTGGAATTTCCCAGTAAACAAATTCAATAAATAAATAAATGAATTAAATTAAATTAAATCCATTAATGGCAGAAAAGGGGTGTATGACCACCCCTGGTTAAAAAAAAGGATGGATTGCTAGCTATCTAGATACATAGATAGTCTTTTTGCATATGAACTAACTTGGATTGCAACCAATAATATGTACACAGGAAGACAAGTTACTACACATCTAATGAAATTCAGTATTATTATTATTATTATTATTATTATTATTATTGTTATTATTATTATTATTATTATTCAGAACTCAAAACACATACATTATATATATATATATATATATATATATATATATATATATATATTTGGATCTATGTATAATTTTAAAATTGGCTACACAGTATATGGTCATCCATCAAGCATGAAACATTGATTGTGGCTGACATTGACTGTATGTCTTATCAACATGCAGTTTCTTGAAAAAAGGTGATGGCACTGTGAAACGACATACAACTCCACCTTGAAGAGAGAGCAATTCACAAGATATATTCAGCTTCAGATATTTGAAGTATAGAATGACTACCATCGTGAAGGTAGTCCACTACTGTGACAAATCAACAGTGCATTGTAAAATAAAGACTTGAAAATACACAAATAAAATGCTCACTTTCCCCATGCATAAATGAAATATAAAAGACAAAAATACCCCTACAGTTTGGGAGAAGATGATGTACTATAAAAATGTGATTGCTGACATTTGGCCAAACACTAGATTTTCAAGTTTAGTGCATTGTCATGTAGGAACTCACTCACACTGTAGCTATCTTTGTTGACTAAAATTCTCCTAAAGCGGTCTTCACATAGCATTGAATGTTGTTTGCTTTGGTGAAGCAGGAATGCCAGTCAAGAGTCTGACTTGCAGTTCCTTCAAACTGCTCTGCTCATAATCCAATACTTCATCATACTGTATGAATCTGCCACATACTTGTTGCCCTGTAAGCAATGTATAAGCCCTTGCCACACCTCAATGAAACTTTGAGTATGTGGTAGACACATAGTTTTGAAATCTGACATACTCCATATGGATACAGGAACAATTGGTAGGACTTTAAGCTTTCCAGGTTTATTGAGTGTGTGGACATCCTCAAAATAAAGGAATAGCACTACAGTTTCAGGTGGAAACTGAACATTTCGACATTAGAAAAGCATCTATATCACAGAAAGCTAATGCTATTAGCTTTTTTAACACATAATTCAAATGAGTAAGATGAGTCATTCAAGGGAGATAGGCCTACAACCTTCACCTTCTTCCAAAGGTTCTGCCTGAAGTGAAAGGATCACCCTATACTTTGAGCTAAATTCTTAACTACACTTTGTAATGCTGCTGGCTTAAAATCACATAGTATGTAATATACCATAAGTGCAAGGCTACATCTATGACAAAGCTTGTACACACATTGTCAAAATATATACCTTGAAGGATTATCTTGACATTAGGCAGTAGTCTTAACAGTACAAATGTTGTCATGCATGATACTTTATAAAAAACAAACTCTTCAAAAAGAAACAAAAGATCAATTAGTAAATCACAAAAAAGTCAGCAGCGAGGCCACAGTATACACCATTTTTATATAAGTAGAGTGAGCGCTTTCATCGGTGTTAATCCACCAACTTCTTCAGACAATAAATAAACACAACCTGTTACAACTTAAATACTGTCAGGTTGCATAGTCAATTAAACATATACTAACAACAATGTTTCACCATTCAAGCCAGAATAAAGATACAGTCTACATTATTTGCACCATAGTATGTGCTACTGTCTAAAATATGTTCTTTCAACAACTACACAGACAACCCTAAAACATTTATTTCAAATAAAATGAAATGAAATAATCAACAGTAAAACCTAGCCATAGTCCTATATATATATATAAATTCTTAATCAACCATTTAAACAACACAATACATATTGACAACAGACCCTAATTTTTCACACTAATCCAAAGTATATTAATTTATATTAAAAGTATAAATTGAAACACCAAATGAAAAGTTATATGGATTGCTTAAATCCAGAACCAGTAAGTGGACAAACATTTGACCATATATAATGAGAAAAATAATAAATAATAATAATAATAATTTATAATACCCATATTTGAGGTAGCTTTATCTCCTAAGGGCCTTAAGTTTAAGAAGGCATCTAATAGAAATGCAGTCATTAAGCCCTGGGGGTATGTGGGCCGATTTCAATTCACATTTCTCCAGTTTGAGCTTCCAAGGCCCACCCCTAATATTGTGTTCTACCTGTTGTAGGACCACAAATTGAAATTTATGCTTGGGGTGTTCCATAATGTGTCTCGCCAAAGCGTTGGTAGTTATATTCTTACCGATACAATAAGTGTGTTTGTAAACTCTTTGTTTAATTTTTTGCTCGGTTTTCCCGATGTAATATGCATCACAGGAGACACAAGTTGCTGCATAAACCACTCCTTGGGACTTGCAGTTAAACCTGCCCCTTATATGGTACTCGTTCTTCCTCATCTTGACCTTATTTGTCATCCTGATAAATTCACACTGTGGGCATCTGCCACATTTCAACATACCCATACCTCTTTTATTGACCATACTTCTCTCCACTAGGGATTTCAAATTAAGGCCCCTTTGGAAAGTCATGAGAGGTAGTTGTCCCAGTTTGGTGAGACTGGTATCTTCACTAATAAAGGACCAATTTTTATTAAAGATGTCTCTAATGTGTCTGGCATCCAAGGAAAATATTGTGATGAATCTATTGGCTACACTATCATTGGAGTGATCTCTTCTCGCTATGTTGCTAACTATCCATCCAGTATGTTCTTGCTCATAGCATTTACAGACAAGCGGGCAAAAGTGACCTAATATTCTCTTCTTATCAACTTCTTCAAATATATTATTGAGGAACCCCAGTGGGTAACCTCTTTTTAAAAACATAGATTTAAGAAGTATACATTCATCTATGAATTCACCATAACAAGAGATCATTCTAGCAGCCCTAACTGCTTGCCCTTTCACTATTGACTTTTTCTGATGTAATGGGTGGCTGCTAGTAAAATGCAAAAAGGCATTAGAATCAGTCGTCTTGCGGTAGATGGTGGTTCTGTATCTTTGATTCAAGCTATCCTTACTTAAGAGCACATCCAAATAATTAATGTCCTTATGTCCTATCTGATATGTGAAATCCAGGAATGAAGTAAAAGTTTTGATGTTATTAATGTTATTTCAATAAGTTTCACATCCCCTTTCCAGATAAAACACATATCATCCTGGTACCTTGTGTACCAGGCAACATTTTCCTTGTATAACACATCATTAAACAAAAAAGTCCTCTCCAAAACTGCCATTACACAATTGGGAAAACTACTGCCGCATGGCGACCCCATGACAATTCCCATCTTTTGTAGGTAGATTGTTCCATTAAAACCACAGGAAGTTGTTGGTTAACACTATCTCCAACAAAATTTCAATTGTATTGAAGTAACTACTTTCCATCCCTTTTAAATGTAGAAACTCTCTAACCCATTCAATGCTTAGTACCAGTGGAATAACTGTATACAGATCTTTTATATCCACCTTGAGAAAGGTAAAATCATCCCTAAATTCTAAATTACTGATACAGCTGATCGTGGCAAATTTGTGATTCACAAAAATGGCAGCAGCGGAACCACAGCAACACTGTTTTTATTACAAATAGAGTAAGCGCTTTCGTCGGTGT
Organism: Protopterus annectens; assembly: GCF_019279795.1. Lineage (NCBI taxonomy): Eukaryota > Metazoa > Chordata > Ceratodontiformes > Protopteridae > Protopterus > Protopterus annectens. The sequence goes on from NC_056736.1 coordinate 805,578,097, forward strand.
ATTCCACCAACTTCATTAGACAAATAACATCACAAGTTGTTTCAGCTTAAATACTTTCAAACAGCCATATCAATTACACAATTAAAACCATTTTTTTTTAAATTAAAGAGATATTCCCCCAAAAAAAAACCATTACAACAAAGAACGCCAAAGTGGGAATAAAAACTGCATTACTTGGACTATAAACTAGTTGAATATAAAATGAATTCTTTACATTAGCAGGACATTGCAGAATGTTTATCATAAACAGAAAGAGAAAAGTATATAGATAAAACAAACGAAAAAAACAACAGTAAGACCTAATCAAAGTTTTTGTACCTTCCTTGTATATCTATTTATATCCTAATATTCTTCATCCAATAGCTGTGATGCGAACCATCACCAAACCCAAATATTTAGCACTAATACACTGTGCGTATGTTTAAATTAAATTAAGTTGGAAGTTTATAGGTGTTGTTTAAGCCCAAAACCAGTAATTAAAAAGACTTACACCATATATTATGGTTCTAATAGTGCACTAGAAAATGCACTAAAAATACAAAATGTGAACTGTAGTTTATGCTAATAATATGAAGTTGTATTAATGATGTTATTAAGTTAAACAAGCCATAGTTAAAATAGCCTTATCTGTTCAGAGCCTTATGTTTAAGAAGGCATTTAATAGAAATGTAATCATTAAGCCCTGGGGTCACATGGGCCGATGTATGTACTTGCCATCTCAATTCACATTCGTCCAGTCTGATTTCCCAGGGCCCACCCCTAATATTGTGTTCTACCTGTTGTAAAATCACAAACTGAAATTGATGGTTGGGGGTGTTCCATAATGTGTCTAGCCAAGGCATTGGTAGTGTTGTTCTTCCCAATACAGTAGGTATGTTCATATACCCTTTGTTTGATTTTTCTCTCTGTTTTCCCAGTATAGTATGCATCACGGGAGACACAAGTTGCTGCATAGACCACACCTTGGGATTCACAATTAAACCTGCCCCTTATCTGATACTCTTTATCCCTCAGTCTGACCTTATTTGTAATTCAAATAAATCTGCATTGTGGGACATCTGCCGCATTTTGCCATACCCATACATCTTTTGTTTACCTTGTTTCTCTCCACTAAAGTTTTCAAGTTAGGGCCCCATTGAAAAGTCATGAGAGGTAGTTGTCCCAGTTTGATAAGACTGGTATCCTCATTGATGAAGGACCAGTTTTTATTAAGTATATCCCTAATATGTGTGGCATCTAGGGAAAATGTTGTAGTCAACCTGCTAGTTGTGTTGTCATTAGCGTGATCCCTAGTCGCTGTATCGTTGACTGCCCATCCAGTATGCTCTTGCTCATACCCTTTACAAACAATCGGGCAAAAGTGACCTACAATTCTTTTCCTGTCAACTTCCTCAAAAATGTTATTGAGGAACCCCAATGGGTAACCTCTTTTCACAAACATAGACTTTAGTAGTGTACATTCGTCTATAAATTCACCATAGCAGGAGATCATTCTAGCAGCCCTAACCGCTTGCCCTTTCATGATTGCCTTCTGCTGATGTAATGGATGGCTGCTGGTAAAATGTAAAAAGGCATTAGAGTAAGTGGGCTTGTGGTAGATAGTTGTTCTACATCTTTGGTTCAAACTATCCTTACTTAGAAACACATCCAAGTAGTTGATATCCTTGTGTCCTATCTGGTATGTGAATTCCAAAAATGAAGTAAATGTTTTGATGTTACAAATAAAGGTCTCAATAAGCTCCACTTCTCCTTCCCAGATGAAACACATATCATCTTGGTACCTTGTGTACCAAACAAAATTCTCCTTGTATAGAGCATCATTAAATAAATAATGCCTCTCCCTAAAAGCCATTACACAATTGGCAAAACTACTGCCACAAGGAGAGCACATGGCAATCCCCGTCTTTTGTAGATAGATGGTTCCATTACAACACAGGAAGGTGTTAGCCAGTACTATCTCCAACAGGGTTTCAATAGTATTTATATCACTACTAGCCATCCCTTTTAAATATAGGAATTCTCTAACCCATTCAATGCCTAGCGTCTGTGGGATAACTGTATACAGATCTTTTATATCCACCATAAGAAAGGTAAAAACATCTTTGTATGCTAAACTGTTGATACAATAAAGGAAATTCCATGAATCATTGCATATTTGTGATTTAGACTTAATATAAGATTTGAGTTTGCAATCAATAAATTTAGTACATGCATATGTTCCTGAGCCTCCCCCATCCACTATGGGTCTAAAAGGGTGGTTATAGATATTTTTATGCAGTTTGGGAGACCCAAATAGTGTAGGTAAAATGGGAGCTGGCATAATTAAATACTGCAAGGTGTCTATGTCATGCTACCATCAAGTAATAGATCATTAAGTACATTAGTCACCCTCTTATATGCAGTATTAAGCTTGTTCAGACTAACCGTTTCATATACATCAGATGTCACATGAGCTTCCATTCTATCTATATAATCAAATTGATCCATGAAAACCAAATCCCCACCCTTGTTAGGTTTCATGACTTGAATGTTACAAGAGTTCAGTAAGTCAATGTATTCCAACTGTATATATATATATATATATATATATATATATATATATATATATATATATATATATATGCACATTCCAAGGACTATGGCTAGGTTTTACTGTTGATTATTTAATTTCATTTTATTTAAAATAAATGTTTTAGGGTTGTCTGTGTAGTTGTTGAAAGAACACATTTTAGACAGTAGCACATACTATGGTGCAAATAATGTAAACTGTACATTTATTCTGGATTGAATGGTGAAATGTTGCTAGTATATCTTTATTTTTTTTAAAAAATGGTTTTAATTGTTTAATTGACTATGCAACCTGACAGTATTTAAGTTGTAACAGTCTGTGTTTTTTTATTGTCTGAAGAAGTTGGTGGATTAACGCCGGCGAAAGCGCTCACTCTTCTTCAATAAAAACTGTGTATACTTTGGCCTCACTGCTGCCTTTTTTGCGATTTTATAAAAACAAGTATACTGTACAGCTGCTAGCACACCGTGCCCTTGGTTAAAACATGCCATCCATCATACATATGTTTGTCTAAACAAATAGTAATGATTTCAGATGGACTCAATACCGTTACTGTTGCACCACTAACCTCATAGCATATTGTTTCTTGAATGAACGTACCATTCTTTAAGAGCCATTGTATAACGTTCAGTCTTCTGAAAGTGTGCTTCCTAGAACTCTTTAGTTCCCTTTGACAAAAATTGTTTAATCTTAGAACCAGTGCTTTCCTAGATTGCAGTGTAGCACAGGATTACACTGATGTACTGGCTATAACACTGACCACAATGTTGGAGGGGAGGTGCCTTGACAATGCCACCCGATGAATCAAATCAATTGATATTTTTAACAATTCCACCTCACACAGATCCAGGGGATGATGATGTGAAGTGCTCCTGTGTAACTTTTCACCATCACACACTGATTAAGTAGTAACCAGTCGAAATGTGCACCTGTCACTAAGTATTAGCTTACATGCCCAATACCTTTTGCTTTTTACTTTTGGCAATCCTTTCAACAGGTACAGATAGCCATCAACATTTAGAGGTGCTTTCCCCTCTGATCATAAAGTGAAGTATATATTGCTGATGCTTCTTGGGGCTGTAGTGTGTGTGTGTGTGCGTGTGTGTGTGTGTGTGTGTGTGTGTGTGTGTGTGTATGTGTGTGTGTGTCAGCTACTTGGGACAGGGACATTTGTGGAGTTAATGTAAAATCTTAAGGACTGCACACATACACACATATGTGTGTGTGTATATATATATATATATATATATATATATATATATATATATATATATATATATATATTAATAGAGATGTATAACATTTCACACAGAACACACACACACAAACACACACACACACACACACACACACACACACACACACACACACACACACACACACACCTACACTCACACAGAAAGCGTGGGGAGGGAAAGAAAGAGGGGAAGAGAGAGAGAGAGAGATTCAGAGCTTCATCAATGAATAAGGAAAATATAATTGTCCTAACTCATACAAATCTGAAAGCTCTCCATCTGAAATACTATTAAGTCTCTACTGCTCAGAAATGAGTGCCTTTTTAAAAGGGTCAAGTGTAAATTTTTTAAATGCAGTAGCAACAGCATGTAACAATTTATTCCTTTTTCTCTCTGTCAGAACAATCAACAGCATAATAATAAAAAAATGCTAAAATTGTTCCTCTCTGTTGCCGGCAGATTTAATTTGGTATGTAATCAACTTCAATTGCATTTCAACTACTCTGCTTAATCTGTTTCCATTTTTCAACACGTATTCTTTCTAAAGAAATGGACACTTGTCTTACATTTTGCATTTAATTATAAGTAGTAAAAGCACTAGAATTTGTATTATTAGTAAATTTTTTTTCTGTCAGCCTCAAAGCCTAGTTTGAAACACAATATAATGTTTTTAATGGAGGGAAATTCATTGTAAAAAGGCATTTTATGCACCAGTTACAGAGCTCTGGCTTATGAACTGCTGTGGAAAAGAATTTGATAAAGTGCAAACAGCTGCAAAGCACTGAGTTTATGCATTATGTGGTGAAGGGGGCATATCACATAATTAAAAGCTGGAACTGTATTATTAAATCAAATAAAATAAAATAAAAGCCACCATACAGCTAATAACAAATGACAGTCATTATCAAAACAATGAAATGCTGCAAGCGCTTTCATTTTAAAATGATAAAATATCATCGGACATTTAAAACAGTTTTACAGTTTGTTTAAATATATCATAAAAAAGCTATTTGACTGGAAAACAAGTATTATGATTGCATGTAATAAAAACAATAAACAAGAATAACCAATAAAATCACTTAATAATGCAAACAATGAGATAACACAAAATGTGCATTAAGACTTTCTAGGCCTAGATTTAAGCACACTTTAAAAAAAACATTGTGTTATTAAATCAATACACATTAGATATTTAAAAAAACTTCAAATGTGTGCTACCAGTGAATATTTGAAACTAAATCTCCTAGAATGTAAGCATTATAGTGTGACAATCTTCATTTTCAAGAGTGTTTCAATTTATGGCTCATTACTAAAGGGCTTAAAACAATTAAGTCACAGACTGGAAAAGTGAGCAATGTTGAGCTCAGGAAAGAAAAGGCTACAATTAATGTTATTGCCAGGAAGGAATATATGGATACTGTAATCTATTATATGGTTCTAAGTTCAAAGGTTGCTACTAGGCAGTGTAAAAGAGTTGGTAAATCATTTGAAGAATTGCCATTGCAGTCCCACATGCAGTGATGGATTATAAAAAAGGAGATTCAGTAGGTTGCCTGAGGTTACTATCTTCAGGGGGCCTTGGTCAGTCAAAAGAAAATCAATTTTAATAAATTTTGGGATCTTCAGTATTGCATTGCTAACTCATTTTAGTTAATTTATGTTAAACATAACAATTGATTACTAAATACTGGGCTGGATTCACGAAGGCTTGCACAGAGTCTAAGAGTAGTGTAAGGCTTCAGACAGGCAATATGTCTGCCGAGCAATTCAGCAATAGTCGGCAGGGGCGTGCATGAGAGCTCCTAAAACTACTCTTGCATGGACAGTGTTATGATATGCAAATTACCTCATTTGCTGCTGAAAGCTATGCAGATGAGGTAAATTTGCGATCCAGGAAACACTAACCTGTCCGTGGAAGAGTAGAGTTATTTGCAGAAATGTACTCCGTTGGTAACAGAGTACCGTTCTGCAAATAGCGAAACTGAGCTATGACAGCTCCAAATAAAGGATGCATCCAGTTGAGGAAGCATGCCAATGGCCAAATATAAGGCCATTGGCATTTTTATATGTTGAAAATTAATAAAAATCTAATTTTTTTCCCCTGATTTCCGATGTTTAAACATAGCGCAGCGCCACGCAAACGTGCCAAAACTAGGCATGTTTAATAAAAAGATTATTCTGCCATGCAGGTGAATGACAGGCTGAAGAAAACATGGCTACTGAGTAGTGGTTGCTAAGGGGGGAAGCTCAGTTTGAGAGATGTAACCAAGCATTAGTAGGCAATCCTATGCAAATGAGGATAAGGATAGTGAATCTCAAATTTCCCTGGCATGTGAGCCATGTCGCTAGAGTGTAAGTGTAGGAGTAGGGGAGTAGTAGAGTAGAAGATAGGTGACATCATGAGGGGGTATGTCTGAAAGACTGTAAGCTTATTGGAGTAGAGTGGCCTGTGTTTGACATGAGTTGCTCAGGATTGCAAAAGGCATGTCTACAGTTGTCCTAGCTGAAACCCAGCAACCGAAGGTGTACACCGTGGATATATCTGAAATTTCTTGCAAACGTGCTTACACCATGTGCGCTCCTATAAGCCTATGTGCATGAATGTGCACCCGTCTAAGCTTGTGTAAGCCTGTGTAAGCCTATGTGCAAGCATGTGCACTAGTGTGCGTGTGTTTGCGCTTGTTTGTGTGGTGCTGCCCCCTGTGGAAACAGAAAGGGAAAAGGAAGGAAAAGAAGTAGTAGGAAGTTAACCAAGGAGAACTAGCAGAGCTGCCAGGTGAAATAAATCAGAATCAGCCAATTACACAGGCAGTACACTAGCCCAGCCCAGCCCAGCCTAGCACTTAAAACTCTGCAAACAACATTCCCCCATGTTTTTCTCAAAAACACTGCAACACTGCAGTATAGAAAGAGTGAAAACTTAAAAAGCTTAACTCAGACAAAAAAAATGTTAGGGGCTGCCATTGCTATTATAATCCAACATATGCAAGATGCTGAGGGTGGTGCCATTGCGAATGCTGCTGAGCAACCCACAGTGAGGAGATGGAGAAGAGTGTACAGACCCAGGGTAACCTACCAGGGGCTACATGAGCTGGAGATAGTGGAGTGCTATAGAGTGGACAGAGACCTCCTGCAGCAAATTGTTGACCTGTGCAGGCCACGCCTCACACACAGAACCAACAGAGGGGAACCCATCCCAGTGGAAACCAAGGTATGTGTTGGCCTAAGAATTCTAGCAACAGGTACCTTCCAGAGACCAACTGGTTATATGATGTGGATTTCACAGGCATCAGCATCCAGGGTACTGCACCAGTTCCTGAATGCCATGTCAGCACATGTCGGTGATCATGTATATTTCCCCAATTCCCGTGAGGCATTGACCAGCAATATGCGTCTCTTCCAGCAAATAGCGGAATACCCTGAGGTAGTGGGTGCAATTGACTGCACCCACATACACATCAAAGTACCAGCAGTGAGCAGGGTAGGGTCTACATCAACCGCAAGGGCTTTCCCTCCATCAACTGCCAGGTAGTGTGCAATGCCCAGGGCATAATACTGAATGTGTGTGCTGGCTGACCTGGAAGCTACCACGATTCCCATATCTGGCATCTGACACAGCTGCACCAGACATTTTCCAATGGGGACATCCCTGATGGTCACCTAGTGGGGGATGCTGGATATGCACTGGAGTCGTGGCTGATGGCACCCATCAGAAATGCACACACACCTGAACAAGAACTTCATAATGAGGCACACGCACAAACATGAAATGTAATCGAGCGTGTGTTTGGGATGCTCAAGTCATGGTTCTGGTGCCTGGAAACATCTGATGAAGCCTTGCAGTACTCACCAACTACATGTACCCAAATTGTCATGGCATGTGCCATGCTACACAATATGATCCTGCAAAAACTGCTGCAGCAGGAACAGCATGGGGCAGGGCCAAACAGCCCCCCACCATTGCCAAGGCCATCACAGGCAGAGCGTGACTCGGAGGAGGAACAACCTGAGCCTGCCCCAGTAGGCAGAAGGAGACGTGCCCAGTATGCCTTGACCTTGGCAACGAGGCAACGCATAGCACATACACTGGCTCAGTAGGAACCCTGGAAATGATACCTCTCTCTGACTTGCAGATAAAATAAAAGGGATGCCTAACTTGACACTACCTGTTTTCAAACATGTATAGGGAGTGTACTATGTGCATCCGACATAGGCAGCCCTGCAGCACCACCTGAGGCATGATTGCCATGTTTTAAGCAATATAAGCAGTGCTAAGCAGCTTTTACCACTATTTAATATATGTAAACAACATTGCCCGCACTAACTAGTGCAACGTCGGGCAACGTTGAGCAATGTTGGGCAAGGTCTGGCAAAGTCGGGCAAAGTTGAGCAAAGTCAGGTAAACATGCTCATATTTGCTTTACTGTTCCTTAAGCAGTCTGGTCTGCCCAGCATGAAAATAAAAAGCAGTGAGAGGGCTCAAACCCAGAATACTGTGCACTATAGTCACAGTACTGAACCACTAAGCCATGATAGCATTTCACTGGCATAGACACAGCAGGGCAATTGTACACTAATGCAAACACAAGGAAATGCTGTATCATGCCCCTAAAGAGGCATATGGGTAACCTCCCCCACAGGCCTCTGCAGACAGAGAACAGCAGGCCAGGCAGTGTGATGTGGGTTGGGTAGGCTTTGAAGTTGCAATCTAATATACATGACATTGGACGCTAAGATCTGTAGTACAGTAGTATGCCTCAAGCCAGTATGATAGGCAACAGTACAGACTGAAATGGTGTACCTTACATAGCAGTGCAGGCCTAGCAAATGTGTATAAGTGTCAGGTGAACCCCTCATCCTATGTGCACCCACAGTAACAATCAGGTGTGCCCCCGAGTAGAAATGTACAATGAATAGCTGTCCCCCCTGTATGTAGAAATGTTGATAAGTCTATGCAAAGTGTCTCATGGAAGCCCTGCAGGCACAGCATGATCCCTGTTGATTTATGACACAAAGGTGAGCCCTGCAGTAAAAATACAACTTGATTTTCCACACACATATAGTATAAATGTCTATACTGAGCGTGCTCACACACTTCAACAAATGTAGTGGATTTCATTCAGCAACACACTGAAAGTTCATACTGGGCATGCTCACACACTTAAATAAATGAAGCAAATGTCAGGCAGCAACATACTGAAAGGTCATACTGGGCATGCTCACACACTTAGGCCATGTCTGAGTACAGCAGTGGGCCACACATATCTGGCAGTTGCATGTTTTACCCCAGGAACCTGTCACTATTCACCAATCCTATCTTATGCACACAGTTATATGAAAACAGACACATATAATATATTGGAACCCTATCATAATCAAACTATGTACCACAAGTACTTAAGTTGTTCACAGAAAGTGAAAAAGCAAAGAAGATCAATAAACCTGCAATCAGTATCATCAATAAACAATGTGCACTCCAAATATTATCCTATCCATGTTTTGGCAAAATAATCTATGAAGGAGTCCATAGAGAACCATGACGCTTCCTTCCGCTATGTCATAAATAGCAATGTGCACTCATATATGTCCTGAGTCAGTGCAAACTGTAAATGACTGACATTGCCAACATCCTGTCAGACAGGCTCATACATACATTCCCCCCCTCTCACTGACAAAAGGCCCTATCATCATACCTGGAGATTGTGAAAGCACAGATATCACATATAGAATGGGTAAACAGCTCCTTCCAAACCTGAAAACACGGCATCTATGGGATTACATTGCTTCCCTAACTGTGTCATAAGTGAACTCCAGAACAAACAGACACTGCACCTGAACAGTCTGTTGAGCCTCACCCTCTGTACAGGATATAAAACTGCTGAATGTGTTACAGCAATGTTTGTCACACTCCACAAGTGTTGGTGCACAACAGACCATGGGGACTATTGTCTTATAAGCCTATTAAGCCTGATCTGCAAGGCCATGGAGTCCATCATGATGGAACTCATAAACAGAGCTATTGGGAGCCTACAAACACCCAACCCTACCAATTTCAGTTTGGTCATAGACAGATCATGGTTCTCAAACCTGCTAGACTGTTTTCAAGGCAGTCACCCAGGACATACATCAATGAAATGAGCTACACACGTCCCACATAGACCTTGAAAAGCCCTTTGCCAACATCCCAGACACGTCGTATCCACAAAATCAACAACCTGTGCATAAATGTCTGTCATCTGATGGATTGCCAACTGGGGCACAGATCACACAAGGTAAGAACTGTAGTCTCCTGTACAAGCTGGTAACAACTGCTGTCCCCCATGGCTCAGTCCTGGGACCCCTCCTGTCTGGTGTATACTTTTCAGAAATACAGTCAAACACATGTGGGCTATGTTTAACAAAGTTTGTGGATGACTGCCAAAACGTTGTCATAATCGATGTTTGGGACAACAGAGACATCCTTAAACAGGGTCTCAGTCAGACAGATGTGGTGTCAAAATTATGGCCTCGAGCTACAGTCATACAAATACTACATAGCTGCCAACACCCTAAATATGGAGGTGATAATAAGGGATCTATGGACAAATGTAGATAGTCATCTCTACTTCCAGAAACACATTCACAAAGTGGTCAGAAAATCAAGCTATGTGTTCCCACAAACTGCCAAGGTCTTTGCATGTAGGTCAAAGGAGGTTCCCTCTACTCATCAGTCATCAGACCCTTCAGAGAGTACCACAACACACTTGCGATCAATCTGACTAGGCACTTTCAACAGCTGGAAAGACCACTGAAGTACTTCAACAACAGGATTACTGGTCTCAAGCAGTTGCCCCATGCAACAAGACTGAATTTAACTCAATCTGTACTCTGTTGCATGCTGTCTACTCAGGAGATCTCTGCCCAACAGACAGGTCCATGTCATGGCAACACTCAGATCTGCTCTGAGTTACAGCTCAATGGCACTAAATATACAGACTCAACTGATATTGCCAACATCCTGGCAGATAGGATAAGTGTTTACTTTACCCCCCTCTCACCCATGAAAGTGCACATCTCTATAATGGAAGACTGCAAAGTTTCTGTCATCACTGCTGCACAGGTAAAAAACACTCTCCAAAGCCAGTATCACAGCATCCATGGGACCAGATAACTTCCCAAGCTGTGTTCTACACAAACCTCAGAATGAACAGGCACCACACCAACGTACCATGTTGAGTCATAGCCTCACCTCAGGCTTTGTGCCTGCTGAATGGTGCACAGCGACGGATATCCCACAACACAAGGGTGGAGACACCATGGACCCCAGGAACTAGTGCCCCAGTAGCCTGATGAGCCTGCTCTTCAAGGCCATGGAATGTATCATCATACAACTTATAAAAAGAGACATTGGTAATCTCCAAACTCTGGACCACAACCATGTTGGGTTTGTAAAATGCAGATCATGTCTCCTAAACCTAATAGATGACAGTGAAGCAATCACCAGAACTGTAGACAAGGGTAAGGTGGTTCGCACAGCCAATGTAGATCTTGCCACGGCTTTCAACACCATCCCACACTCTGGAATTATAGATAAACCCACTAAACTAGGTATAAATTGCTATGTCACAAGATGGGTTGCCAACTGGCTTACTGACAGAACACACACTGTGAAAGTAGCAGACTCCAAGTATGACTTTGGACCAGTGAAGAGTGCAGTACCACAGGGTCCAGTCCTGGGTCCTGTCCTGTTTTGTATCTACTTCCCTGAAGTAAGTTTTAACATGGAAGGTCTGTGGCTAATGAAGTTTCCATATGACTGCAAACTAGGAGCCATAATTGTAAATACTAAACATGTGGACATCCTACAAAAGGGCCTCACTGAAACAGATAGCTGGTGTCAAAGCCATGGCCTCAAGCTCAATGTCAAAAAGTGCATTGTCATCCCCTTTGGTAAAAACTCTGTAGCCATGAACTACAACATAGGCGGTAGTATACTTAACACTGAAAGTGTGATAAGAGACCTTGGGTCACAGGTGGACAGTGGACACACCTGTGATAATCACATCCCCACAGTAGTCAGGAAATCCTTCTATGTGGCACACCTCATCACAAAAGGTGTCTCATGCAGAATAGAAGTGGACATTGTTCCCCTCTACTCATCACTCACTAGATCCATAATAGAGTGCAATGCCCCTTTTGCTATGTACCTCACAAGACATCTACAACAACTGGAAAGCCTGCAGCAATACCTCACAAAGAGCATTAGTGGCCTGAAATACATGCCATACACAAACAATCTCAAAATGCTCCAGCTGTACTCTCTCGCATATCGCTTACTCAGAGGTGATCTCTGCCTAACATACAAAGCTATGTCAAACACAGAGCTGTTGGACATGCTCCACATAAAACACTCACAATCCCTCAGATCTTCAGCCCCAAAACCACGAGTGAAATACAAAAGGAAGGGGTGTATCCATTTACCTTATGGATACCCACACCTTCAGGTTAGTGGCACAGCATGAGGCCTTGGAGACCATGCAAGTGCAACTAACATTGGGCAACACTGCTTATCAGATTGTAGCCTGCTACAGATCACCTACCTTGTCTCAGGAACCTCACTCAGTATTCCTGAGAACAGTGGAAAATATAAAGATCCTATCAAACACCATTATATGAGGAGATTACAACTACCCAAACATTGAGTGGGAGAATTACTGGTATACAACTTCCTTTGCCCAATGTTTCCTAGAGTTTAAAAACTCAAACACCCTGGAACAGCTGGTCACCATGCCCACTAGAGGTGACAACATACTGGACCTGATCATCACCAACATGGGGTACCAGTGTTCCACAACAGAGATAAGCCCCTCGCTGGTAATATCAGATCATAAAGTTATCACACTGGACATCCACATCCCACCTCCCCCCCCAGTCAAAGAAACCACTGTGAAGACATTTTCAAAAGCAAACTGCACACTTCCCAAGACCAAAGTGGAAAGTTTTAAAGCCCCCTTGCTATAGGATAATGCCATACAATCTGCCGAATCATTTACAAGTGCATTCTATGAGCTTCTACAGGGATGCATGGATCGAGACATCCCAAATAAAACCAAGATGCACTCCTCCAAAAATAAGAAACCAGTCTGGTGGTCGTCACCCATAAATAAGCTATACAACAGAAGGAGGAAATGAACACATGATAGAGCCAACTTCACAAAAGGAAAGGCATCACTGATCCTTATTAGGAAGAAACAATGATCGCTCATAAAATAATCCAAGGCCAGTTTCTAAAGACAAATTGCCAAGGAATGTAAGAATAACAACCACAAAGCCTTCGTTAGCTATACCAAACATTTAGGTGGCAACTTCCAAATATGCTGTCAGCTACTAAAAAATGGCAAGAAATACACTGAACCAACTTACATTGCCCACATCCTGGGGGACAAGTTCAGTGCAAACTCCCCCCCATCACCCCCAAAAGGGCCTGTGTCCATCCCAGAAGAATGCAGAACCCCAGACTTCATGGACATGCAGGTAAAGACAGCCCTCTCCAAAGCTAAGAACACAGCATCAATGGGACTGGATGGTGTCCCAGGCTGCATCTTACACCAGCCCCAAAAGGAACTACACCTTCACCTACATTCACTGTCCAGACTCAACCTTACCACAGGCTATGTACCCAAAGAATGGCATACACCAACAGTCATCCAGCTCCAGAAAGGGGGTGCCACAACAGAACCTGGAAACCATTGCCCTATAGGTCTACTCAGCCTGGTCTGCAAAGCTATGGAGCAAATTATCATGGAACCCATAAACAGAGGCATTGGGGACCTCCAGACCCAGGACTCTACCCAACTTGGCTTTGTTAGAGGCAGATCCTGCCTCCTAAACCTAGTTGACTTATTTGAAACAGTTACCAAGGACATAGATGGAGGTGAAAGTAGTCCACACAGCCCACCTGGACCTCACTAAGGACTTTCGACACCATTCCACACTCTGTCATCATGGACAAGCTTACCAGCTTGAACATTAACAGCTATGTCACAGGATGGGTGGCCAACTGGCTCACAGATCAAACACACATGTTCAGAGTTGCAGGTGCCATGTCTGACTCTAAACCAGTCACAAATGGCATCCCATAGGTCTCGGTCCTGGGACCCACCTGTTCAGTAGATACTGCTCAGAGGTACAGGCAAGCACGGGAGGAGTATGGCTGAACAAGTTTGCAGATGACTGCTCACTGTGGTCCATAATTGACTCTACAGCTGACACAGACATCCTCCAGAAGGTTCTTATAGAGACAGATACCTGGTGTCAATACAATGCCCTCAAGCAGAATGTCAAAGAATGCATAGTCATCCCTTTTGGATAAAACAAAGTGCACACAAATTATCACATAGGTGGTACTCCAGTATGTACAGAGAAAGTAATTATGGCCCTGGGGACCCAGGTAGATAGTAAACTCTCCTTTGATGATCACATGGCCAAAGTGTTTAGAAATACGTTCTATGTAGCCCACCTAATGTCACCTAATGTAACCCACTTTGTCTAGTCTGATGATGTCACCATCCTACAAATATAGCTGTGGAAAGGAGAACTCACAGTAATGTGTATAGCATGTCATGTAAATGTGTACTCCTCTAGTATCATACAGTAGTTAGGTAGAGGTTTGAATCCTGCACTTGATAAGTTTGTGTGTATCTCCTTGGAGAAGTGTAAACTTTTTGGTGACTACTAAAACACCTTAAAAGTGGTATACTTATCTTTGTCAAGTCTGATGATGTCACCATCCTACAAATATACCTGTGGAAAAACGAGCTCCCAGTAATGTGTATAACATGTCGTATTCATGCGTACTCCTCTAGTATCATCAAGTAGTTAAGCAGGGATTTGAATCCTGTACTTGGCAACTGTGTTTGTGTATGATCTCCTTGGAGAGGCGCCAACTTTTTGGAGACTACTAAAACACCTTAAAAGTGGTATACTCATCTTTGTCAAGTCTGATGATGTCACCATGCTACAAATATACCTGTGGAAAACAGAGCTCTGAGTAATGTGTATAGCACGTCATGTTAATGCGTATTTCTCTAGTATCATTAAGTAGGGGTTGGAATCCTGCACCTGATAACTCTGTGTTTGTGTGTGATCTCCTTGGAGAGGAGCAGCCTTTTTGTAGACTACTAAAACACCTTAAAAGTGGTATACTCATCCTTGTCAAGTCTGATGATGTCACCATGCTACAAATATACCTGTGGAAAAATGAACTCACAGTAACGTGTATAGTGTGTTGTGTTAATGCATACTCCTCTAGTATCATAGAGTAGTTAGGTAGGGGTTTGAATCCTGCATTTGACGTGTGTGTGTGTGATCTCCTTGAAGAAGAGCAACCTTTTTGGAGACTATTAAAACACCTTAAAAGTGGTATACTTATCTTTGTCAAGTCTGATGATGTCACCATCCTACAAATATACCTGTGGGAAAGAAAGCTCCAAGTAATGTATCTAGCCCGTCATGTTAATGCATACTCCTCTAGTAGCATAAAGTAATTAGGTAGGGGTTTAAGTCCTGCACTTGACAACTGTGTGTGATTTCCTTGGTAAGAAACAACCTTTTTGGAGACTACCAAAACACCTTAAAAGTGGTATACTTATCTTTGTCAAGTCTGATGATGTCACCATCCTACAAATATGCCTGTGGAAAGGAAATCTTCCAGTAATGTGTATAGCTATTATCATAAAGTAGTTAGTTAGGGTTTGAATCCTGCACTTGGTGAGTTTGTGTGTGCTCTATGTGTGTTACACTGTTGATCAATGTATTGTGGGTTTTACTTTTACTACTGTATGACATATCACAATGACAACAGTATGTGCATTGCACATGTCAGGTAGCTGTGTGGCAAATGCATATACGTACATGTGACCTCAATTATTTCATAGGTGGGAACCCTGCTTTCTCCATGAACACATCTGTTATCTTTGCCAGAGTGTGCTGCCGCTTTCCAGACCTTAGGTCACATCTGTATGCTTGTGACAAGCCCAGTCACTGCAGTGATCCCTGGCCTGGGTCATCCATGTTAAACACACGCATTACAATTTCTATTGAATAGTGTGAGTGAGGGTTTATGCCTGAGGTATATTTCAGACCTGTTCAAACACAGCAAAGTCTGTTAATGATGGCTATTCATTATAGGTGTGCAACAACCTTTGTGAATATGCATGCAGAGCCCTTATTGCTTATGTGATCCACCAAGGAATTTCAAAATACCCTTGGAAATGTGATTACCAAAGGAGAGATTATGTAACACTTCGCTGTATGTACACATTGGTACCTGTTCAACAAGTTGGGGGCTACTACCTATGTAGTACTGTGGGGATACTATGTTTTGTAAGAGTGTATAACTATGCTTTAGTTGGCTTATAGCTTTACAGCATGGATTTGACAACAGGTATCTGTCTGTATGATACCCTTGTGAAGGATGTGTGTATCATCTGGAGAATGTATTATAGGTCACAGTATGCATTTCCAGACGTGGATTGACATATCCCTACTGTGTTTGTTTGCACCTAATAGAGCTATATGCCAAACAGTAGTGGTCCCAGTAATGGGTGCAGGTGAATACCACTGGTTACTGGCATAGTATAGTACCTGAAGGATCCAAATGTTACTGAGTGTCCTACATCTGTGTTTCAGTTGTCAAGACATCATCTAACAATTGTTTATGGTCAGGCTGTTGAGGTTATGTATATTACTAGAATGCAAATCAATGACAGATAGTAACAGTATCACCCACAGCACAGTGTCAAACCATGTCATACACACACATTGTACCCAAGTTCCAAAATGTGTGTAGTACAATGCATACTGGGCACCAATAGAAACTATGGAGTGTTAACATTGTGTAATACAGAGCATGTCACCCTGCCCATGTGTCCACTATGCACGTACATGCAGACAGTGCACCTCCACTATGTTCACAAATGTACACCTGCAAATCTGTGCTGCACACATCCCACACATACTTTCCACTCTCTAACGCATGCTGCCAATACTAGACACATCAGCCAAGTGGCACGAGGTTGGACAATACACTATTGGAATTAACACTGGTGTAAACAATACTACATTGACAATCATAGCTTTAATGCATCATACCTGCTCAGCTACACCTTCAAGGACGTCATTACACTTTACTGCTGACAACATGCTAACATTGCTATACTGCTATAAAGTCACCCTGTGCATCACCACCATGTTAGCCTGTTCCTGTATCAATGTTACAGATGACAGGAGGTGGCACAGGTTTCATCATATGCACAGGGTGTGTTGTTGGTTTGCCAGAGGCCTACATTGAGCCATATAATCGACATGTGTGTGTGTGTGCATGTGTGAGGGCCAAGAGTATTGCTATGGGCCAATGTTGATGTAATGTGTGCAGGTATGTGTTAGCCCTAGGTGTCTGGTTTATGTGTGTGTGTGTGTGTGTGTGTGTGTGTGTGTGTGTGTGTGTGTGTGTGTGTGTGTGTGTGTGTGTGTCTGCATGCACACAGTTCCACCATCTGGCTGCCATATACGGGGATTTGTGGGACAGCCACAGACTGTACCTGCTAGGCTTTACAGATCACCGCCTCTGGCCACGGATACGGTACCTGTGCCTGGCAGGAGTGCTACTGACAGTATCAGGTACTAAGCCAGACTGGGTACTATCCTCAGAGGTAGACAGATGTACACTGGAACCAGGTCCCTTCTGGGACTGGCCAGAGCCATGTGCACATGGTCTTCTAGGATGGTCTATGAACAGGCCACTCCCAACATTGCTGAGGCTGGTACTGACACTACAGGAGCGGCTGTGACTTGAAGGACATCTGCAGCAACTGCCAGCTGCTGATGTTGCTGGCATACATCCACATCAACGTCTCAACCATCCCGCACTGTCCTGACAGATGGACATGAACTTGCGGAGGACATCTAATGTCTCACCCCAACGTTTATCAGTGACTTCAGTGTAATTATGGATGGCACCTGCTAGGTCATGGATACTGTCATTTAAACCAGTATTATGTGCCCTCTGTGCCCTTAGTCCTTGTCTGGTGTACCATTCCATATGTGCCTGTGCCTCCATGACAGCATGGAACATGCGTGAGGTTGTAAGACCTGTGGCACGTCTGCCAGGGGCATGATGACCAGCAGTGCTCTGACGAGAACCCCTGGACTTCTGCCTATGTGGTACTGTTCCAGACATCTGGGTATGGCTGCAGTGTCGGGAATGCATGTGTCATAGATACCACACTGTCCTGGCCAATGCCAGCTGTGCACTGTCCCTCAGCTAAGGGCATTGGTGATGGATGTATTGGCAGTATGACTGCGTGCATGGACAGGGTGGACACATGTGTACTGTCGATTGGTGGCCCAACGACAGACCCTGGCAAACATGCCTGTGCATCAACACACCTATCCTTATTATCACTATTTGTGTCAGTGACATCAGGTTTCCTACTGCAGTGAACCAGCCCAACCTCAGCACCTGTGAGAGGAAGACAGGAAACACACTTTATGACCTGTACATGATGTTGGAACACATGCACACATGCACACAAATACACTCCTCACTAAAGCAGACACACACACACACACACACACACACACACACACACACACACACACACACACACACACCACCAGCAATCCAGAACATACTGAATAGCGGTTGATGGTTGGGTATAGTATCACAAGCCAAACAGTCATATCACATGTGTCAGAATGCAGGATGTGTGTTGCTCAACAGCATGCAGTGCCAGTGTTGACAGTCCTTGCTAATAACAGTATACATGGCTTTGATGCATGTGTGTTGTTGTTCATGTTGTTCAGTGATTGGCCTCACCCTGGAATGCAATGTGTACATGGACACAACATTTCTGTGCAAGTATTAAAAGTTCTTCAATGTCCTGTGCAACATCACTCACAGGTATATATACCATGGCTGGATGTGTATCTGTGTGTCACATAGATATCCATTTCTGATTAGAGCATCTGTGTCTTTAGCAGATAATTGTGGACACAGGTTTAGCTCATGCATGCTATGTATACAAACAGGATGAGTGGTGCATGTATACCTGATGGAATACCATTGCTCAACATAGCCATTGTACAGTGGTTATGGTGAGTGTAGAACATATTGTGGACATGCCAGTGCCAGCCATGACATGGCATGCTACAACACAACTGCAACATTAAATATCACACATACCCAATGTGTGTCATGTGACCTATACACTCAATAGCATTACACGACATATATGTGTCACTTTGTGCAAATGGTGATTGCTATGCATATTGTGCATAGGTGCATATGTTTGCACACACACAACATTGAGGTGTATAGCAATGAATGCTATGTGTCTTACTGTGGTTACTGTAACTGGATGCGGTGTAGTACCATGAGCCATCATCATGCAGCATCATGTGGTCACTCAAGGCTACTAATGTGTACCAGACTGGCAACTATCATGCTGTAAATAGAGCTGATACGAGCGCTAACTTGGACATGGACATTTTAAAAGAACTACCGCATTTTTCTTTTAATGAAACTAGAGAGAGACGCACAGGACTACCACTCCGTGCTGATACAGGATTTAATGATTCCACTCATGCACAGAGAGTATCACAAGGTACAGAACAGTTATTTAAAGACATTGTGAACACTAAATTTGACTTTGTTAATGAGAAAATGTCAAAAAAAGCTGTTGGTTCATATAAACAAACCCTGGATGATTTGTATTTTTATCTTAAAAAGTACAAGATGTTAGAGTTGGATAATGCTTACTTAAAACACTGTATTGGTCTAAAGATTGTTCCAAAAGGGTTAAGAATCACTAAATATCCCAATAATGTGTACGAAGGCACTGACTTTCATAAAAACTTGATTCAAATATTTGATGACTGTGGTTTCTCCATTATGCGTGCTATTATTGTAAATAATGAACATGAGATGAAGAAACTATACAGTATCATAGATGAAACAAATAAGGTTATAGTTAATGATCTTATGTTTTCTATTTCTGAACAGAGATGTCATTACAGAAATTTATTAAAAGATGTAGAGAAGCATTGTATAGAAGTCCATAATAGAAAACTGTCCAAAATAGACAGAGATATACACGAATATAAAACACACACCCATTACCCCAAGCCTAGGTCTTGGGGTAAACAGATGGTATACCACTCAGATAGAGTTAATGATGGTTTACCTGTGGATGAATTGGATGTGCATAATGAAAATGTACTGGACAATGAAGAATTTCCCCTATTACCTAGGTCAGAGAGATTGATGTACAAAAACCCTGTAAACTATAATTCAAAAAACTACAGGGGGAATGGGGGTTACCCCTCTTGGAGGGACAATTAGGTGGACCTTTAGAGCACATTTTAAATGACGGGCATAAATTTACTTATGATAATTTCAACATTTTTAACTACTCACACATTACACTTAGTAAAGTTTATTTTGACTTATTTTCAAAAGGTTTTGGTTTTATTCCACAATGTAAAACAAACATTTTTAGGTTGCTTATAGATATTAAAATGTTCATTAAGAAGAAAAATTTGGAATTATTTTTTAAAGGACAACAACTGACAATGGTTCCAAACGAACTAGTACGAAAGAGTAATTTTAACCCACCCCTACATCCTCAACTAAAAAACTTTGAATTATCATTAGAAAAAGAATTGAGAAATGGTTTGAGAAAAGATTACATATGTCCTAACCTTACTAAAAGTGAAGAGGACATTTTAATGACTTTAAGTAATGACAAAGAAGTTCGTATTATGAAACCAGATAAGGGTGGTGGGGTGGTTTTCATGGATCGAAACATGTATGAAGGAAAGATGTTGAATCTATTACATGATGCAGAAAAGTATAGTGTTACTTCCATTAATGAGATCAATGTTGCGTACAAAAGAATATATGTTGTACTGAATGATCTATTGTTTGATGGTTTGATTGATCTAAAGACCTACAAATATTTACATGTGGAGAAGCCTAGGATTCCAACGGTTTTCGGAATCCCGAAGGTGCACAAAGATCACATGGACCCTCCCCTTAGACTTATTGTTGCTGCGAATGGATCAGTTACAGCTCCTCTTGCCAAGTATATAGATTTTAAAATCAAGCACATAGTTGATGAGAATGAAAATATTTTAAAGGATTCTTGGCATTTTCTTAGTAAAATAAAATCCCATTTGTATGGTGAGACTACTGGTTTTGGTACATTAGATGTTGTTGATTTATTCACCAGCATACCCCATGATACTGGTTTAGCCTGGTTTGAAGAAATGTTATTACCCCTCAAAAGAATTTCCCACAATGAATTCAGAACTATTTTAATTTTAATGGAAATAGTATTGAAAAACAACTTTTTATTTTTTGAAGGAGAATATTACAGGCAAACCAAGGGGGTGGCGATGGGAGCACACTGTGCACCAACTTATGCCAACATTATTATGGCTTATTGAGAGAATAAATATGTTTTGATACCAAGGTTTGAAAACAAGTGGACATTATATGTTAGGTTCCTGGATGATTTATGTTTTCTGTGGAAGGGCACTTCTGACAAGTTAGAGCTCTTTGTTGATTACGTAAATAGTACCACAAACTTTCTAAAATTTACAAGGTATTTCACCATTTCCAAGGTGAATTATTTAGATGTATATTTGGAGAAAAATGGTCAGTGTTTTGTGTCAAGTGTGTATAGGAAGAAAACTTTCTCCAACACCTACTTACACTTCTCAAGTTCTCACCCATTTTATCAGAAAAGAAGTGTTTTAAAAGGACAAGCAGTGAGAATATGTAGAATGACTTCTGATGACCTTTTGTTTACAAAAGAATGTGAAAATTTGAAGTCTATGTTTTTGGACAGGGGTTATCCTATAGAATTGATTGACCAGACATTGCATGAGGTACTTGAAGGAAGAAAGGGGAGATTCGCACCTATATTAGGCAAAGATTTAAATGAAATTAATGGTAAGACCAACAAAAACAACATTCCTAAAGAGGGATATCCCTCAGGCCTTATTTTAACCTATGATGGACAGGCTAATAAGGTTAGAAAGATTGTAGATAGGGAATGGAACAACTTTGCAAAAGTATCTGATTTGGGTTACATTTTTGACAAAGAAATAAAATACACTTATAAAAGAGGTTGCAACATCAAAGGAATCCTAGAAAAGGTTAGTTATGCAAAGGGATGTGAGGAAAACAAAAAGAAAAAATATGTTGTCTTTAAATGTGGAGCTTGTGGGTACTGTAAGAATTTGAAGACTGGTAACACACATTTTTTGGTAGCCCGTAAAAAGACACTTACCTTACACTCTTTTGCAAATTGCAATACCAAAGGTATTATATATATTGCATTATGTGGAAAATGCGAAACATTTTATGTTGGCAAAAGTGAAAGAAAAATGAAACAGAGAATCTATGAGCACCTGTATGATATCAGGACCAAGCGAGACACAAACTCTTTATTTAAGCACACCTTGATCTGTGATGGGGCTTATTTTAACTTCTTTGTTTTAGAAGTTGTACCACCAGATCCTAGGGGAGGTTGTTGGGAAAGGTTGGTTGCATACAGGGAATTATACTGGCAAATTGTTTTAGAGTCAAATAAATTCCCAGGTATTAATGATATGATTACCTTGGCACCTGTGTTGAAAATGAGATCAGCGAAACTTTAATTTTAAATGTGTAGTTAGTAGCTCAAAGTTCTTTTTGAAAACTTTTTAAAACTGCTTCAAAACTTTACATAAATAGTTTTTAAAAGTTTTTTAAGTTATTTAAGTCCACTATTTACATTATATACTTTTACCACTAGAGGGCATTGTGTGACTAGTTAACATTACAATATGCATCAGTATTCATACAAACATTTATTTAACACATTTAAACAAACTCAAAATTTTCAATGTATTAATGAGGATTTTATGTGTATTGTACAAAATAAGTTGTAATGATTTTAAAGATTGTAACACTTTTAAATATGATTATTTATGATTTTGATTTTAAACACATACATTTTTTAATTAATTAATATATTCATGGTAAATGATTCTTATAGGTTAGTTTGAATTTAATTAGTGTATTTAAATGTTACTTTTGGGTGTGTAGTCATTCTGATGAAGTTTTGGACGAAACGTGTGGTGTATTTGTTCCTACGTATTGTTGCTGCTGTTTTAGATTATCATTAAAGTGCTGCTGCTATTTGGAATATTCCTCGTGTGGTGGTCTACTACTTACATCTTACAGCCCTAATTTTGGTACTTGTGCTGAGACTTTGGTGCTTGCATCTTGTTTAACTATCATGCTGTACCTGAACTGCAGTACCGTGGCTACATTCACCATTTCACAGCCAGTTGCTACATGGGTTTGTAAGGTGCCCAATAGGGAGCATTGCCTAACATGAATGTATTGTGTGTTGAAGAGTGTCGCACCACCCCATGATAGGCCTCTATGCCTCAGGTATATTATGTGTGCTGTGTGGATGACATTTGGAATATTGGAGTGTGACCTTACAGCGGGTGTCTGAATACACCATGTGTAGCATATTAACGTGTACTGCGTATGACAAAGTTGTGTATGTTGTGTGCATGTGTATCGACTCTGCCTATCCAATTTCCACTACAGTGTAGCCACAATTGTTTGGGATGCTCTGTGTATTGCACGTGTTTGAGGCAGCTACTCACGTTACTGAGATGTGCATAATCTCACAGCAAACATGTACAGCATGCATTATGCGTAGGTGTGTTACATCTGTACATGGCCTTGACCTCACCTATGACATGCACATTTTATTTGCAATATTAAATGTAGAACACACTCACCAGCATGGGTCTGCTGCCTGGCTGTCACACCAGAGGGACCTACAAGGATATGAGGCAGTTTGTCAGTGGCAACAACTGTGGCATTGCTACTGTGGGATTGCAATCTTACAGTAGTACAACGGTTGACAGTCACAGACCTACAGATTATGTTCCAAATTATCAGTATTGCACAACACCAGGCTCCACATCTTCTAACTACACAGTACACATCTCACATATGCATGATCTACCAATCGAGGTAACAGTAGTCTACAGATATGCCATGTTACCTGCACGCTCCGTGTGAACTTGCTGGGTGTCTTCAGCCTCCATGATGATACATGTGTGCTGTTGTTGTTGTTGGCAAAGAGCCACCAGGCTCAGGAGCAGCTCCTACACTCTGGTGAGGGGGGGTAGATGGTTACCCCACCACCTGTGGCAAGCTGTTGTCTACGGACATCAGACGCATGCTGCCAGACATGTCTAAGTAAATCACTGCAGTGATGGCGTACCTGCTCATGTGTCTGGTTATGCATGCCTATGTCATTTACCCTATGGACAACATCTTGCCACAGTGCAGTCCGCTCATGCTGGTACTGGCTGGTTCTTGAGAAAAGCAGGGTGTAATGCTGAACCAGACTGGTTGTTATTACTTCATTCTCAACTGGACTATAGGTAGGGCTGCGATGGTGGGCCATGACCCTGGAAGACAATGAAACAATATGTGTGAGCAAGTCATGTGGCACACAACATTCTAAAGTACAGATATCACTGAACTGCCATATATAGCAACCTGTTGGCTGTCAGAGGATACACACTTTCAATACCACATATCAGTTCTCAACCTACAACTGCCTGACAGTGCCTGGCATGCTCTATATATTAAACCATGTTCTGCACAGCAACAAAGAGAAACCAGTATGTAAGACTATACAACAGTACATGGCACACAATGTGCGACACAATGCACCACCTAACCATAGTAGGTATATATCAAGCTAATGCATAAAAATATATGTCATCCATTGCAATGATTGTAAAGTCCAGTTACAGTATTACCAGTATAACACACTAGTTGTTGATGGCAAACCCCTGTCTAATATATGTGCACATTCGTGAATATAGGTGGCATACTGCTGTACTAGACTATACATGTTGCTAGATATGCACATATATCCTGTAACACACATATGACCGAGTGCATGTTACAGGCATACCCACACACACATCAGACATACATACAAGACACAAAGGTATGGCAACCCAGATGAGCTTTACCTGTGTACCATACAGTACTGTGTGTCACTACTTACAAAACCTTATGCCTGAGGTATGTAATCTGTGAGGACTACAGGGAACACACAAAACAGTGGTTCCAAGCAATGTGGACATACACCATACTGTGCTGTTTAGGTCTACAGCTTCAGGTAGTACTACAGTTCATACGGGATTTGGATTCACAAGCAGTACCAATCAATAAGCATACATGTACTGCTTTAGCCTACAATGGCACACCCCAGTCAACACCAAGGGACTACGTCAGACCGTATGCCATACTGCATTTTCTGCCTAGCAATAGCATACACATCTTTTGCTGGGATCATAACTAGGACACAAAATACCATGACAGAAACAGTTTCCCACTAAGCTATCACACATATATACAACTTTGACACATTCACCAACACATTCAACATCACACTCAGTCAACCTCACATAGCAATTATTGCAACAAGTACATGTGGGTGTGTATCGGTTCATAGGTAGGTAATAGGCTATGCGGTACCATGGCCTTTGACACCCATGTAATTTAATTTCATGTGCCCCTGTCAAGCAGAGCCACAGAGGTGATTCCTGGGGTGTATTTCCTATCTCCCATCCAATCATCAGGATTATTCATGATGACTGCTAATGAGGAGCTTTGTTTGCTATTGATAGGTAGTTTGTTCCAGGGTATGGGATGTCTCTGAGATAGGAATCTATCCCTCCAGCATGTTCCGTTTATTGAGGTGACAAGGTTTAGGTCCCTAGAGTGTGTAGCTCGTAGGGATTGTGATCTGTTTACCTGGAGCATGTCCAACAGCTCTGGGTTTGACATAGCTTTGTATGTTAGGTAGAGGTCACTTCTGGGTAGGCGGTATGCGACACAGTCTAGCTGTGGTTTTGTGAGACGGTCGGCATAGGGCATCTGTTTGAGGCCAGTAATACTCTTTGTGAGGTATGTCTGTGGCCTTTCCAGTTGTTGTAGATGTCTTGTGAGGTACATACCAAAAGGGGCATTGTACTCTATAATGGGTTATATGAGTGATGAGTAGAGGGGAACACTGACCTATTTTTCCCTGGATGACACACCTTTTGTGATGAGGTGTGCCACGTAAACAGATTACATGACTAGTGTGGCACTGTGATTATCAAAGGGGAGACTACTGTCCACCTGTGTCCCATGGTCTCTTATCACACGTTCGGTGTTAAGTAGACTACCACCTATGTGGTAGTTCATGGGTACAGAGTTTTTACCAAAAGGGATGCCAATGCATTTTCGACATTGAGTTTGAGGCCATGGCTTTGTCACCAGGCATCTGTCCCAGTAAATATGACCCTGTCTCTCTCTCTCTCTCTCAATATATATATATATATATATATATATATATATATATATATATATATATATATACACACACACACACACACACACACACACACACACACACACACACACACACACACACACACACACACACACACACATATAAACATCCATTGGTGTACATATAGATATACATATAGGCACATATACAGCCCACCTTTCATGGTGGAAATATCAATTATGCAAAGGTTGTGAGGTATACAGTTATGTAATAATATTGCACAGTCTTGTGCGGAATGCATTGAAGGTGTTCTCCGCCCATGTAGCTTTAGCAGGCCTCACTGGCTGCAACACTGCAAACCTAACAAATCATACCCACAGTGTTTAACCACCACATGTCATATACCAGCACTGTATGCTGTCTTGTTTGTCACAATCCGCAACCTACATAAAAATATGCACATAACAACCTTCACCAACATATATATGTCCACCCTTCACAAACAGTTGCAGTATGTCCCTTGCTCTATGCACATGTACAGATGCTAATATATCTGACACAGAAATATCTCTCCGTATGTGTGTGCAATACGCACACAAGGTCCACACTGTTGTAAGTCCCTGGACCTCACGGCTAACCTGTTGAGCCTTGCCGCATCATGAACAGGTGTCACATGTGAGCACACAGTAATATTAGAGGGTGTATATATAGCTGCAAATGCTAGATTAGCATACTAGCCTGGTACAGCAGTTGCCAATGCTAAGCTACATGTTAATATGACTATCATGCATGTGTTACTCTGTCACATCCATGTTTATATAGCTGTATGCGCTACTCCCCCAAACAGCCATTGTACACACTACTGTACAGAACACAGATAACATGGATCAGATGTTTGACATTTAATGCTGAGCTACATATGTCACAGTTATGTCCCACTGCACACAGCTACACACTGATTTGTCCATGGAAGTAGTTATGTAGGGCATATGTGCATAGATACATACTGCTGCCACATATGGATTTTTCAAAGTATGCAGAGTACTCTTCAAAAACATGTACTACATGCCAGTAAATAAATATCTGTTACATACATTTCCTTTGTATGTGCTTGTAGTTTTCAGTTCTGTGTGCCTTTTTTTTCTATTGCTGTTGATGTTGATGTGGGTGTGTGTGTGTCTCTCTCTCTTTCTCTCTCTCTCAATAGCTGCAATGGAATGATTGCATGTGTGGACAGCAGGTACAACCTGCTTTTATTGGTATCTGCACATATGCATGTGATGGCCTCTGCACCAATTAGTGGCCACCATTTGGTAATTGCATGCAGCCTGCTGTGTGGTAATTGCAGTACTCACTGTCATAGCAACCCAATGTTATAAATTGCTAAGTCAGGTAGGCGTGGCCCTTTCAGCTTTCCAAAGTGGGGCCCATGCTTGTTTGCTGTGGACACCGTTAAGTCAGAAGGTTAGTATACTTCTTATATCTGAAGCTAGGGGTGTAGCCAGTGATTTAAATGTTGTACTCAGACCTGAATGTTGCCACTTCCAGTACACAGTTGTCAGTGTAGAATTGTGCTTACCCCTACAAATGCTAACACAAGATACATGGGAGTATGTAGTTTATTTTCTACTTATACAATTAACTGCCATACATAAGTAGTTATTGAGATGTATTCATTTGGCACATGAACTGTTTGTGAACTGCTATACTGTGAATATTAATGTACTCACTTCTGCACAGTTTGTGCTTTTTTAATGTTGATATTAGCACAGGATGCTCAAGAAAACTGGACAATTCCAGTACTGAGTATACCTACCTACATCCTTGGTGGACCCTGAACACACAGGTATATTGTACATTTGGGTGGGGATTGTCCTGCTATGATACTGTGTGGGGGTTGTAAAGTGCTGCTGTAACATTATTTACTGCTAGAATGGCTGGTTCTCTTATCACAGTCATGTAATGCAATTCCACAACAACTGCTGGTAAAGTTCTACGGAACTGGTTTTGTGTTATGGCATTCCTATCTTTCCTTTACATTCACTCATTCTAATGCATGATATATCTATTTCAGCAACAACCTGCTGTGTATCTACTGTAGCCTTGTGGTACTTCATGCAGTCTAGTGTGTCCAAGGTACTGGGTTCGAGACTGACAGAGGTGTTTTATTTTGCTGCTGAGCAGAACAAGGGCCCTCACATGCAGGGTGACTAAGGCAGTTGTAACTGGGTTTGCGCAAAGCTTAGCAATACTTAGCTAAGTTCACACAAGCGCACACTTGCGCAAACCTAACTACTGCTTAAAAGTGTTTACTCCCGGTAACCCCCGTGCTCATTTCTTTGAAAGAAAAGAAAATAGGGAGATAGGAAAGTGGTGAAAAAGGGGCACAAAGAGGGAAAGACAGTAGTGAAAACAGCTCAGGATGTGCAGGACAGGTGTAGGGAAGGTCCATAGCTGCCCATTTCTTTAACAGCAACAGCTGTGCATATGCAATAAATTTGGAGGGAAATATGAAACCTTCCACCCCTGAGAGAGGAGTGAGGACAACAAAGTATGTTGTACTGCCAATTAAATATCAGTTTATGTGTCCAGCGGGCATGTGTGCAAAATGGGCAGCTATGTATGGGGCGTAATTTTTTTTTTTGGGAGCAGATTGCCCTTTTTTTTTTTCAGGTGAGATTGGAATGTGGGGTAGGGAAAGTAGGTACATTTGGGGAGGTAGGTTGGGGAGATAAACAGACAAGACAAACAAGATGCATACAGGGGTGGAATACAACATATGTGATGGGTGAATACCATTGCGGGGAAGGATGTTTGGAAATCACAAGCCCATGAGCCCACAGATGGCAACAGTGGATCTGAGATCCCCACACAAGGGAAGTCACCACTACACCTTCACAGCCCAGAGGGTGGCTGTGCTGGGGGCTGCATAGGAGGGGCAGGCTCACCTGTGAGTAGCGCCACTCATGCCTCAAGCTGGTGTACAGGATCAACGACTAAACACTCGATCTCCCTACTCACCACAGCCCTGAGCTTTCGGAGGGTGCTAGGTGGCCCTCCTCTGGCCAGGCTTGCAAGGAGGGATGAGCCCCATCCCCTGCAGTGCTTCCACCTGAAGGTGGCACAGGGCCAATGCAGGAGGAGGTCCTGGGCTGGGCACCGGACCTGCTGGTGCCAGGTGCCATCGCCAGCTGAGGTGGGACAGGTGGGGTCCACTGGGAATGGCCTTCCCATACGTTCTATGTTTAGGAGGATTTAATGACAATATAGAGAAAGAAAAAAGACCTTGGGTGTCGTCCACAGCTTCAGGCTTCAGACTGTTAAAACACAATTTATTAATCGCTTAAAAAGTGAAGCTGACAGGATGTAAACTTCACTAGAATATGGTGAACTGAAAAAAGTTAAGTACCCAAGCAGTTGTCATCCACAGCTTCAAATTTCAGCTGTTAAAACTCAATTTATTGAAAACTTAAAAAGTGAAGCTGACCAAATGCAAGCTTCACTGAGATGCTGAAATAATTGGCCCAGTAATTAACATCCACAACTTCAGGCTTCAAGTTGTTAAAGCACAGTTAATAGATGCTTTGTAAGCAAAGCTGACAAAAACATATACTTCACAGGAGTGTAAAAAGCTGATGAAATTGTCCAAACGATAAGCGCTTTCGGCAGATGCCTTCTTCAGATCATATAAAAGTGTGGTTAGCTCTTCCTGTTTATAAAGGAAACACAATCAAGAGCTGGTAGCTAATTATCTTTGGTGTTCTTAAAGGCACAGGAGAAAAATAAATGTTCAAAGTGGAGATTTGTCTCCTATAATGTAGTTCAATGTTAAAAATGCTAGAATCATGTATTAATGTTTGGTAGGTTTCTTCTAGATTTTAGAACAGGTCTGAGAGGTACTATTGTATTATGACCTGGGGGTCGATTGGCTCTAAAATTGTTGATCCAAAAGATCTCTCTCAATTCTGTCCTGTTATGGACATCTCCTTCCCTGATGTTTTGGGTGACCACTTCCACTGCTTTGAACAAGAAATTATGCGTAGGATGGACCAATACATGTGCTGCTAAGGCATTATGTGGAACTTTCTGATCAATGTCTCTGACATGTCATAGAATACGATCCTTTAATCGTTGGTCAGTTTTACCAAGATATAAAGCTTGGCACTTGTGACAGGTAGCCAAATAGATAATATGGCTAGTAGTACAATCAGCATAAACATCAAAATGAAAGTTACGTCCAGATACTGGGTGGAGAAAAGTATTACTAGTATCTAAATAAGGACAAGCTTTGCATCTGCAGCATTTAAAAGTACCTTTGTGGTCTGATAGTGGACCACCATGTTTAAAGCCATCTTTATGGCATAATAATCTCTTGATATTCTTTTTATTCTTATAGAGAAACCTGGGTCTCTCTCCAACGATGTTCTTTATTTTATCATCCGCTGTCAGAATCGGCCAAAATTTCCTGATCACTTCACAGACCTGTCGATTGTCTGAACTGTAAGTGAGCATACATCTAAGTTGTTGAGGTGTTGTGTCACTAGACTGTCTTTGTGAAGATTGTTCAGACCTCTCTGAGTAATAAGGTTGACCTCTTTTCTCTCTATAGGTTTGTACCTGTGAAACTGGTGGAAAATTATTTTCCTGGTAAGCCCTATCCTTCAAATATCTACATAGATTGGATTGCTTATCCAGGAATTCCTCCTCATCAGTACATAGTCTTGAGACTCTTAAGATTTGGTTGTCAAAGATGTTATCAAAATATGTCTTGGATGCATGCTCTGCCTGTGTAAGAAATGATTTTGCCAGGTCTCTTTCCTATGCACCCCAGTAGAGAGACCTTGAGTTTTATGTAAATGTATCTTGACATCCAAGAAATCTATGACTGAGGATGAGTGTTTCATTTTGAACTCAAGGAAGTCAGTGCTGTTGTTAATGAAGCTGAAAAAAAGATCCAATTGGTCAATACCTCCTTTCCATAAACAAAAGACATCCACAAATCGCCCATAGTAGACAAATTCATTCTTCCAGATATTTCCATCACTGAAGATTGTTTTAAATTCCCACTCAGCCAAGACCAAGTTTGAATAACTGTTGGCACATGGAGTTCCCATGGCCACACCCCAGGTTTGCAAATAAAAGGTATCTCCATACATAAAGATGTTATTCTCAAGGACTAATTCCAGCAGAGAACAAAGAGGTTCTGTTGTTAAATTATGTCTAATCAGAAAATCATGTAAGGCCCTCAGGCCATACTCATGGGGGATCACAGTAAAGAGACTGATTATATCCATAGTTACAAGTAGAAGGTTATCAAAACCATCCAGAGACAACAGTGGAGAACAAGTCTTTCAAGAAGCTGCCTGTATCCTTCAAGACAGTGGTAGCATAAGGCAAAGCTTTCTTGAGTTCGTTTTCAACATACATGGACATGGATTCAGTGATCCATCCTCTCCCAGAGACAATGGGATGTAAGGGAGGGTCCAAAAGATCTTTATGTATCTTAGGTAATCCACCAATGCTGGGAAACATAGGATGAGGTGTTTCAAAAAATTCATATAAATCTTGACTGATCCTTCTTTCCATCAACAGATCATAGGTGCCCCTCTGATACGTTCAATTCTCTGATTTACTTCTTTCTTACTCAATTTGCAATAAGTCATGTTGTCATCCAACATCGGTGAAACTTTATTATGATACCAGTCTGCATCCATCACTACTATGCAGCCACCTTTATTTGCTGGTTTGATCACCAAGCTATCTGTCCTTCTCAACTGTTGGAGAGCCTCTTTTTCTTTCCTGTTCAAGTTATAGAAACAATTCTTAGCTTTATCTGTTGCACCTCTCACCTTGTTTATCTCATCCTCACACAATTTCATAAAAAGTTCTACTTGAGGAGGATTAACTGGAGTAAATGAACTCAATTTCTTATAGGTCTGCTGTTCTTTCGTAGAACCTTTTCCAAAAATACATTTCAGGGGCACGTTCCTGCAGAACAACCTAACATCCGTCATGAATTCATTCACATCAGAAGAAACAGCTGGAATAAAACTCAGTCCCTTATTTAACAGGCTGATAACATCAGGATCCAGTATGATCTTGGATAAATTAACTACTAAGTCATTACCCCCAATATTTAGTCCACAAACGTCTTCCGTTTGTGTTCTTGACTCTGTGTCCTCTGTGGCCTGTACGAATTCTCCCTCACAAAAACCGGCAACGGCCAGTTTACTGGTAGGTGCGTCGTCGCTTCTTTAGGTCTATTAGCACAATTAATGGTGGTGTTGGAGTTACTACCATCATTGGTATCGTTAGCACCAGTACCTCCCAGATCCCTGGTGACAATATCAGTGCTAACAGTAGGAACCTCCTCTCCTGTAGATGAAGTCGTGGAGGGAAGAGAAGTTGATGAGGTAGTAGTTGTTTGAGAAGGATGCGAAGTGTTAGCAGTCTCTTTTACAGCCAAACCTTGCATGGCTTTCTTTTGTTTGGTAGTAGAAAAATGGGGACGTCCTCGATTGGTGTTATCCTCTCTAGGCCATTCAAAGATATGATCGTTAGTGAAATCCCTATGATCTCGATTCAGTTTACCCACTTTTTGTAGTTTAAGCTTATTGTCATAAGTGTTTAAGTTCACTTGTAACTGTTCAATCTGGAATAAATGCTGGTCCTGCAAATCACAACGTTCAAGTTTTTCTTGTTTCTTAGAAATAAAAGAGAAAATTTGTTCTTCTTCAGGTTTAAAAATA
Organism: Protopterus annectens; assembly: GCF_019279795.1. Classification (NCBI taxonomy): domain Eukaryota; kingdom Metazoa; phylum Chordata; order Ceratodontiformes; family Protopteridae; genus Protopterus; species Protopterus annectens. The sequence continues at coordinate 805,611,065 of NC_056736.1, forward strand.
TCGATGAGCAGCCTCATGTATTTTTGGCTAGTTTCCAAATTAATCCTTTGCCATTGGGCTAACAACTCCTGGTAGGTGTTTGCATAAGAGGGAAGGCATTTAACTCTCATTCCTCTTGGCACTATCTGATGAAATAGGCAAGCTTCCAAATGGAAGCGTTGCCATTGAAGCCTTTTAAGGCGATAAGCAGCATTTTCTACTTCACTAAGCATGTCAGAAAAACTAGCATCTATTGCAAGGTTTGTAGTATTAGGTGCTAAACAGTCACTACTAAAATTAATAGTTAAAAGTGGATTTGCAATGTCTCTAGAAAAACCAGGAAAATTGCATGATTTCGCTTTCACTGCTACTCCTGTTTGCCCTTCTGCCATGTGTAGAGTGGGAGACACAAACAACAAAACAAGAAATAAATTCTCCTCACCACTACTAAAGACACCGAGGGTAGACAAATGAACAAAGAAAAAAGACCTTGGGTGTCGTCCACAGCTTCAGGCTTCAGACTGTTAAAACACAATTTATTAATCGCTTAAAAAGTGAAGCTGACAGGATGTAAACTTCACTAGAATATGGTGAACTGAAAAAAGTTAAGTATCCAAGCAGTTGTCATCCACAGCTTCAAACTTCAGGCTTTTAAAACTCAATTTATTGAAAACTTAAAAAGTGAAGCTGACCAAATTCAAGCTTCACTGAGATGCTGAAATAATTAGCCTAGTAATTAACATCCACAACTTCAGGCTTCATGTTGTTAAAGCACAGTTAATAGATGCTTTGTAAGCAAAGCTGACAAAAACATATACTTCATTGGAGTGTAAAAAGCTGATGAAATTGTCCAAATGATTATATATATAATGTATAGGTCCACTTCTAAATCTTGAAAGCTCATAATCTTGAAATTCAAAATACTGGGTCCAAAATCTTGAAAGTTCAAAATATTAAAAACTCAAAATACTGAATTTCATAATATTGAAAAAGCAGAGTACACCAACACTTACAATATTCCAGCACAACTACATATCAAAACATATTACTCTTCTCCAACTATAAGCAAGTGGCCAAGCCCCCCTTGCCCCCATGTGGGGGGCTGTGCCCCCCCTCACCCCCTGCTATTTAAATATATCAACTTGGAGATAGCACTCCACAGAACAAAATGGCAAACATACCATTACGTGCTTCATGACTGCCTGTTGTAACCTTAGTCATGTTCCCTTTTAATTTGCTATACAACAACATAACTCATCTTAGTGTAGTTAAGTGAGATCTGTGAGTTGATATATTTAAGTAGCAGGGGGTGTTCGGGGGTGCAGGGGTGCTTGCTCCCCTTCTAACAGTTGGAGTAAGCTAATATGCTTTGTCTTTTATTTGTTTCTCTATGTACTTTTGGTAGAGTATAGTAAATGTTAGTATCCTGTAGTTATTTTTGATATTATGAAATTCAGTATTTTGAGTTTTCAGTATTTTGAACTTTCAAGATTTTGGACTCAGTATTTTGAATTTCAAGATTATGAGCTTTCAAGATTTAGAAGTGGTCCCATAGATATATCTGTCTATCTATATATATATATATATATATATATATATATATATATATATATATATAGGTTCCCTATTATATGATCAATGATCAAATACGCATTCTTTCAAATGCGTCTTGATCGAACTTGAAAGCATGAAACGGCAAAATACTGAAATGACATATAAGCGAATTCTTTCCCTGGGAAAGAAATCGCTTGGCCACCTTCCATATTTTGCCATTTTCATGACTGTAGTGCAATGTCGGAGTTGGTATATTTAAGTACAGGGTGTGTGGGGGGCACAGCCTCCCACATCGGAGGGTGTGGTGGTGAAGCTCCTCTGTTTATGTAATGTTTTAAAGTTTTTTTTCTTTTTTGGAACAGCGATTTTTTTTCCCTGGGAAAATAATCGGTGTTCTAAGTGTTCGGGATTGTAAGCTTTTGTTTACATGGGGTCGATAAATCAGCATTTGCTTTTTTAAGCATTCGCTGATTTAATATAGACCCTATATATATAAAAAAGAAACTCTATCAAAAGCTTTCTGTTCACACCTTCCCATGATCTGTTGGGAAAGCAATGAGAAAGCCCCCTTGAATAGTAAATAGTGTAGTATGGATAGCTGTGGTTGTGGATTAGTGGTTTAAAACACGGCTGAAATTTTTTCATGTCCACACACAATCACACACACACACACACACACACACACACACACACACACACACACACACACACCTAGACAAAGAGGACCAAACCAAAATTAACTTCTAACCTACTATTTATTGACAGACCACAAACATAATATCAAATAGAAAGCAGAAGCTCAACAAATATACTGTTATAACTAGACATACTATATGACAGCTACTTGATTAGAAAATTGTCCGTGTTAAGAAAACATTCACCTATGAGACATGTGTCTATATAATACCCTCTCATACCAGAACACAGTAGAAATGCCCAGAATGAAACCAACACTGCTCATTCCTAAATTAAACTCAGATAAAGACATTTAAAAAGGGGAGATCAAATTAAAACCATAAACCTACCCACCCAAGACAAAATACATTACTATATACAAGAAAGGGTGGGCAGGTTCTTAAAAATACAGAAACTGAATACCATGTCTTCCCCACCCTTGCATACCACACCCCCTTCCCCACCTAAATATACCTCACTTCCTTTTCCAACTCCACTTCCTACTGGAGACTATTTAGTCACCTGACCTAAACAATTTTCACCTGGTAAGCATTCATGAACAAAAAAGTTTGCCTAGGAAATTTGTATTGAGTTTGCAGAAATGTAAAATAACGGAGTTCTTTTTTATTATGTTAAAAGTCAACCAGATAAGAGAAGGGTATCTTTGCTGCCAATGAAAGCAAATTGCCCTTTTTATTTAAAGTCTGGGATTAAGGGCTAGCACAGAGTTATGGGAAATAAATTGGAATATTTACTCTCTGACTACTTCTTTGTGAAACAAAGATGGATCTGTCAGATTTTACAGAATGTCCTTCTCTCTGCCTTTTTTTTTTTTTTTTTTTTTGCTCTGTACTTCTTAAAATGTGTGGTTTTCTTAAAGATTGAGGATTGCAGTAACTAAATGTGGGAGGGTGTATAGATGGATGTAAATGAAAGCATCTTACCCTCTTGATTGCTAGGTTTGCAGTCTGGGTTTACTTGAATAGCTTGATTTTGTATGAAGTAAGAAGTTGCAACAGTCTCTGTATTCATAGATTGTCCTGACTTTGCTTCACAAATTTGGTTTGGGCTTCATAAAGTGTGTTTTTCCTGATGAATTATTAAGGATTGTAGTCATTTAGCTGTGCACTGTGTAGGAAAGGTATGTGTAGATGGACATGGATAAAAGGATCTCACCGTCTTGTTGCCTTTTCAGCTTACAGTTTGGTTTCATAGAACGGGTTTGCATTTGTATAAAATACATTGGAAGTTTTACTCTTTTTGTACATTTTTGTGAGAAACCATCTGAAGTATCACACAGAGAAGATTATCCTTGGAAAAGCTTCTAAAGATATCCTAGTTTGTTGTTGAGCTTTACTGGGACTATAAGTTGACTAAAACAACGCAACTATCTGATCTGACTACTTAGTGAATAACAATGGGTGAGGAATGGATGGGTCCTCTGTAAGTAAAGGATTTAGTATACTTGGGTCACAGGTTGGAAAAAGTACTATCAGATTAAGGAAGTTTGCAATAATAAAGTCAAGGAAGCATTATGCATATTTATTTATAGGGCTGTATGTGTGCAGAATTATGGAGAAGTAATGTCCCATAGAATGATTGTGTTTGGGTTAATGGAAATGTTCTCTAGTTTATTAAGATATGCTTTCTGCTTTGAAAATGCCAAGGTAGGGATATGTTGTTGGTCATAATGTGGTATGAAGTGCTATAGGCTATTAGGTTATGGAGGGCTACAAGGTTATTACCCTGGCTGAATAGCACAGATGTGACATTGTTTCAGATAAATACAGACATACAACTACTAGTGAGATAGTAAAAGTGACTCCAGAATAGATTTTAATGACTTATGGTTAGCAAAGTTTCTGAGATCATATCCAAAAGTTTCTACTTCTCTTACAAAGTTAAAAGCTTCTTTGTGTAGTTTTATCAGAAGTACTTTTCTAGATGCAAAGAATTTTGCAATGTCTGGGCAGTTAATAACTTGCACTTACTTTCACTCACTCTGAAACTTGTTTTGGCTAACTTACACTAAGAATGGGACTAACATAATTTGATTTTCCACTTCTTTGACTACCTCATATTCAACATTTGTGATCCCAATATCAAAATAATTTTTTAGACAGTTGGTCTACACTGTATTAAAACCAATGGGTTCATTACTGAGGAAATCCATCCTCACTTTAATGTAAATGACATTCCTAGCAATAGATCATTTACCTGTCGAGGATGTGTCAGAGTTACTCTTGTCATAGTAGATTTCAAGCAAACATGTCCTTTCTCCCATTATGTCCTTAAGATCTCATTCTATTAATACCATTTCACAGATCTATATCCTCAACAGTGTGAACATATGCTTCCCTTTTGATTATGAAGCTGCTACATGCTAGCCTAATGGATGTCACAGACAGAGAAGGAAGCATCTTCAGGTAATCTTAATAAAATATATCATTCTTGGAAACAATTTCATTTGCATTTTACAAGAAAATGCATTTACTCTCTTTATTGTTAACTATGATGATCAAATGAATTAAAAAATACTTGTCAATCTAAAGTTGATTGAGCTATACTTATCAACATATCTTATCCTTTTCCTCTCCACAACAACATTTAATGACTTTTTTCTTTCCTTTGTCTTTCTCATTTATTTCCTCCACATCTACTCTCCTTTCAAACTGCACTAGCCCATCCAACAGACTATTTACTCCTATGTTATGTGTCCATCCTATTTTCTTGGAAACATATTTATTCCTGGTCTTTTTTTACTACAGCATGCATTTACAGCATTTTTACTGCTTAAGAAAAGTTATGTATGCCTATGTCATAAATGTATGCTTGTGAATACTGTATATACTGAACTATATACTGTAGTGTTTAGAAATAGATAGAGATTATGTGATTTATTTGTTGTCTTTACTGTTTCCGTTGTCATCACTGTTTTCTTTTGTATGTTAGAGTTGGTTTCTGTTATTACTATTTTATTCTGTTATTCTCTCTCAGGTTGAACTTGCAAATGGTCAGCATGGATCAGTACACTAATCTGATCCATAAACAAATAAATATCTAAATAATTAGCAAGAAACAGGAGTGCCATGATACAGGATTGTGGTTTCAAAGAAGAAGTAAGTTACAGAGCTGAAGTTAAAGGCAGGTCTTTTAATCCTAAGGAGTGTTGAAGAATGTGCTACAAAGTATATTATGTGATTTTATGATCATAGGAGCTATAAGGTACATAATTCTGAAGAAAATGTGTGCCTTGTCAAATATCACCTTCAAGCTATTACTACCCACTGCCAAGAGAGAAAAATATATAAGGCTAAGACTGATCTCACTGGTACCTATCCAATCATCAAGGTTAGTTCTGAAGGAGACAATGGTGTCACTCTGCTTAGCAACCAAGGACAAACTCTTCCAGAGATGGGACAACTTCTGGGTAATGAATCTATCTTTCCAATGTATTTTATGTATATGTTAGTAGTATAATTGCATTCAATCTGACTTACCAACTGTGTAGAATATTTTTTTTATTATTTCTTTACTAATGTTTGCATTTGTTTACTTGGAAAATAGAATAATGTCTAGACATTATTCAGTGGAAATCATTGGATAATAACATTTATTGCTAAGAAAATACTACTTGCAGAAATCTGATTGCAAAATACAGAATAAGCACATAATAAATTAATGTTCATTAAATACTACCCAATAATCTGCCTGATTTCATTTTACGTAGGATAATCAGAATAAACATCATCTTGTGTTGTACTATAGATACTGTTCCAGTCTTACCTCTAATAAATGAGGCCTTGAGTAAGTGTTGCTGAAAAATATCCATATGGCTAAGGAAAATCACATGTCATCTCACTCAGACTCTGCCATAGCTTGCTGTGAGGGGAAAGATTAGTTTGTTTTTGCTTTCTTATATTTTTGTATTGCTTCATTACCTTCTTCTGTTTTATTTTAATTTGGCTATGTACCTCCTACCCTCTCTTTCATTGGCTATTGTGAATAGGCACAAAATTATAATTGTTTGAAATCACTTCCCTTTAGCTATTTGCATTTATTGGCCATCCCACTGTATTCCATATAGCCACAATACAAAGTTCTTACCCCCTTCCAATCTATCTTGCTCTCTTAAAATTAGTGGCTCTCCACTTAGATAGCCAAAGCTTAAGTTACCCCTTCTTGCATATCCTACTGCTTAGTATGCACTGCAACTCTTAGGATATTAACCCATTTTTTCCATCTTTCCCTTAAAATCTGCAACATATATTCCAAGATCAATAATTATTAGAAAGCCCACATTCTGCTTCTCAGTAGTCATCTTGTGATTAGTGTTTCTGTTTTGAAACTTGTGAGAGAAGGAGCACAGGGACGATATTTCCTGGAGACTGTTAATCACTGGAAGGCCTACAAAATGCTTCATAGGTGCCACCTGTGAATTTATGCTTCCTAAACCCCAAAGAACTCTTAGACAAAGTGCACATAACAAATACCCTCAGCAGCCCCAAAGGCACTCTTTCAAAACAACACCCACACCACCACATACAGCCACATCTCATGGAGCCTCTATTTCTAAGCCCATAAGGCAAGGTACCACACAAACCACCATTTTGGTCATTAGAGACTCTGTTATGAGACACACTGATGTCCATCTTACCAGGCTGAGCATGGTTACTTGTTTATCAGGATCCAGGATCTGCCCCATTTTTCATGCACTCAGATCATAGGACTAAAAGTATGAGTATGACTCAGTCATAGTCCGTGTGGGTATAAATGACCTGAGACGTACCTCCCAGGGCTATATGAAGACAGACATCATGGCATTCTTGGAATATCTGTCTCAGTCTAGTATGAGCCTAGCACTGAACAGTATTTTACCTTCTCCAAGGATTATGCCACAATATGGACAAAATATGATTGACTTTAATAATTGGCTTAGTTTCTGGTGCCATTCTTAGGGGGAGCTATATTTGTCAGCATGAAAGGAAATGATCAACAGGCCATTCTCTTTGCCAGGATTGGTTTTCACCACTCCCCTCTAGGCATTCAAATATTAAATAAAACATTGCCTCCCCATAGTACCTTTTTTAGGCAATGCCAAACTGAAAGTACTTCAAACATAGCAAATCAAAACTAAAAATATCTAAAGGTGTTACTGCTCAATGCTAGGAGTCCAAACAAAAACTCTACTCTTTACAGGTTCTCATCCTAGAGAATACTGACATCTGTGCAATCACTGAGACATGGTTAAAAGTAGTGCAGGGTTATAATACCTTCCACACATCTAGACCAGTTGCTGCACAGATAGGGACTAAAAGCAGAATTTTCTTGATTTACATAAGAAAAAAGATATATTTCAAGGCTGGTCACACTGGACAATGCACTTGAGGTTCTCCACCTTGAAATCACCACAGGCAAAATCCCATACCACTTTTTTGCATGCTATAGGTCCCCATCTATGACCCAGGAAACCCAAAACATGTATTTAAGTTTATTGGAAATGCTTCTTGAAAACAGTTGCCATCCAGCCCAGTGCAATATTCATGGGTGACTTTAATTACCCACCATTAAATGTGAATTGTATATTATACCAAGTGTGCTGGCACAGAGATTCCTGGATTTTATAAATACAAACTCCCTGAACCAGACTGTCAGTACATCATCCAAGGGTACAGCCATACTGGGTCTGGTCATCACTAATATGGGAGAGTGCTGCACACCCCTTAGTGTAATGTCTTCTCTGGTAAGATCAGACCACAAAATGGTCTCCTTTGAAGTAAAAATAAAATCTGGGACTACAGCTAAACTGAGAATATTCAGGAACCACTCTAAAGCTAACTTTCTACTATTAAGTGATAACCTGGCAAAATTTCAAGCCCCAATAAATACTGATAACACTGCTTATTACACTGAACTGTTCACATAAACCATAGACAAGCATGTTAATAGCTGCATAGAAGCAGCTACACCACCAGGAAGAAGTACAGTACTCATTCAAAAAACAAGACACCCCAGTGGAATTACAACATCAATAAACTGTATAACAGAAAGAAGAAAAACATGACCAAAATTAGGAGGTGCAGCACCCAGTAGGATAAAATACTCTCATCAAACTAAACAAACAAACAACTCAGTGGACAAATAAAGTATATCAACGCCAAATTTTGAGTAAAATTTGGCCTCCCAGGCCAAGGGCAACTGCAAGGCATTCTTTAGCTATGTCTGTACCCTCAAAGATCTCAAAAGCAATACACAATATTGTGCGCTGAGATCATTGTAACGAGTCTAGTCCAGATACAGATTTGCAGTATCCAGAACTGTATGTAAGCTTCCGAGCCCCGCAAGCCTTTCTGTGTTGAGGCAAGCCTTCTAGTTTATCTGTGGGAGTGGTAAGCAGTAGGTTGCCTATCTACCACATACGGAGTAGTTTCTGGCCCAGAATTTGTAGTTTATTGGCTGTTTGAACAGTTTTTCCATCTCTTTCAACTTTCTGGTTTAAAAGCCATGTTACGCTTGTTTCCTGTCTTTCCTGTAACTAGTCTAGTCCAGATAAAGATTTGCTGTATCCAGGACTGTTCGTAAGCTTCTGAGAGGTGCCAAAGTCTGCTCTTCAATTTTTCCCTTAGATCTCCTAGTTCTCTAATGTCCTGCACTTTTATTAGCTTATTACTCTAGCACTTTACCATACCAGACTTCTTGTAGCAATTATTTCAGCACACAAAAGTGCTACCAGCACTAAACATTCCACAAAGAAACAGCTACAGTACTTATTATTAAAGGCCAGCCCTCCTGTCATGTCTAAAGGTCAGTTCCCTGTGCTTACTCCTGTTAACTTGGTGAACTTGGGCATCCTGAGGCAATGTAGCAACTGCCTCATGTACACCAACAACCCTCTCCTCTTACCTCCCAGCATTCAGACTTGCGAGAGATGCACTTATACATCCAAATTGGAAGCCACATACTCTCCAGCCAAGACAGGAATATCTAGTCAGGAGGAGAAGGTCAACACTTGCACCACACCACATGGAACACATAGCCCTCCAGAACACATACCAACACTGCCTTCACATAAAAACACAAACCACATATATACCTTCATGGAGGCTCTCAATAAAAATCTACCCAAACAGCATAGACCTCTAAGGCAGAAACACACTCCACCACTACAAGACAACACTAATCACAAGACACATAACTCTCCTAAACAGTGTGACACTCAACCAAAGCTCCTAAGGCAAAACAACATGCCCAGCACACTAGTCATAGGTGACTCAATAGTGAGGCACACTGATGTCCCACTCACTAGGATGAAGAAGGAGAAAGTACCAGTAAGCTGCCTGTCAGGTGCCAGGATCCACAATATAATGCATGCACTCAGGTCCCTCAACAACAGGTACAAATATGATTCTGCCATTGTACATGCAGGTGTGAAAGACCTAAGATGTACCTCCATGGACTACATGAAAAGAGACATGGGGGAGCTCTTGGATTATGTAACCCAGGCAGGTATGACCCTAGACCTGACCAGCATCCTACCATCACCCAGAATGGTACCACAGTACAAGCAGAAAATGATTGATTTCAACAAGTGGCTAAGTTTCTGGTGTCATTCTAAGGGGATCCAGTATCTGTCTGCCTGTGATGACATAATTGACAAACCTCAATGCTTTGTCAGAGATGGCCTGCTTCTATCACACCTGGGCTTCTGGATACTTTTCAAGGCTCTTGCCACCCCTATAGTGCCTTTTTTAGGCTGTGTTCCAAAGACCAAATTAGCACCATAACAGCTACAAACAAATGCAATCTGTGGATCATGCTGCTCAATGCTAGAAGTCTAAATCTCAAAATGCACTCACTTGAAGTTCTCCTTAAAATGGAGGACATCGACATTTGTGCTGTAACAGAGACCTGGTTCAAGGTAGCAGAAAGCACCCTTGCACTAACAGGCTATAACTCATTCCACACCTTTTGGCCCTAGAACTTGGACCGAAGCGCCAAAGGTGGTGGTGATTTCATATTCATAAAGGATGCGCACACCTCCAGACTGGTAGCCCAACATAACGCATCAGAGATACTTTAGGTGCAGCTAACACTGGGTAAGACAGCAATTCAGGTCATACCCTGTTATAGGTCCCAATCATGTCCCAAAACACTCACTTCATGTTCCTAAGCACCCTGGAGAATATTAGGGTTCAACCTAACACACTCATACTGGGCGACTTCAACTACCCTTCCATTAACCGGGAAAACTACTTATGTACCAAAACACTTGCCCAATGTTTCCTGGAACTCATTAATTCCAATGCCCTGGACCAGCTCATTCTTAACCCCACTAGAGGTAGCAACATCCTTGACCTGGTCATTACTAACATGGGCAACCATTGCTCTACACCAATAGTTAACTCTCCCTGGTTAGACCCAACCACAAGGTAGTCACCTTGGAGATCCACATCCTTCCCACCCCCTCCCCCGTAAAGATAAGCACCATGAAAAACTTCTCCAAAGCTAACTTTGAGCTCCTAAGAACAAAGGTGGCTAGCTTTGCAGCACCCATGCGAATGGAGAATAGTTGCATGACTGCTGAATCATACATTAATGCACTGTACGAACACGTACACAAATGCACTGATCTCGCCATACCCAATAGAACCAAGACACTCTCCTCCAAAAAAGGAAGCCAATCTGGTGGTCCCCTGCCATAAACAAACTCTACAACAGAAGAAGGAAATCGATGCAGAATAAGGTGAAGTCACAAGGTTGTAAAAACTCCCTAATCAGCCTCAACAAAAAGTTGGGATCCCTCATCAAATCCTCTAAAGCTAGCTATGAAAACAGAATTGCAACCAATAGTAAAGACAACCACAAGGCCTTCTATAGTTGTGTAAAGAATCGCCAAGACAATACCCAGATTTGCTCAGAGCTACTGCACAATGGTACCTCCTATACCAAGCCAACAGATCTTAACAATATACTATCCGACAGATTCAGTGCCAACTTTACCCCTCTCACACCCCCCAAAGGACCAATCACAATACCAGTAGATTTCCAGGCACCCAGTATTACTGATGCACAGGCTAAAACAGGACTGTCCAAGGCCAAGAATACAGTTTTTATGGGACCTGACAATATCCCTGGCTGTGTTCTACATGAACTATAGAGTGAACTGGCACCTCACCTGTGTGCCCTGTTCAATCACAGCCTCACCCCAGGCTTTGTCCCTACCGAATGGCGCACTGCTATAGTCATCCCTCTCCACAAAGGAAGAGTGACTACAGACCCTGGGAACTATCTTCTCATTAGCCTGACAAGTCTGATTTGCAAAGCTATGGAACGCATCATCATCATGGACATAATAAACAAGGATGTAGGGAATCTCCAAAGTCTGGATCCCACAAAGTTTGGTTTTGTGAAAGGTAGATCACACCTGGTCAACTTGGTCAACTTCTCTGAGTCAGTTTCCAGAGTTGTGGATGAACGCAAGGTGGTTCATACAGCCTACCTTGATTTGGCCAAGGCCTTTGATACCATTCCCCAGTCAGGAATCATAGAAAAAACTCACTAAGCTAGGGATCAACCCCTATATCACTAGGTGAGTTTCAAACTGGCTTACAGATAGAACCCATAGTGTGAAAGTAGCTGACTCCGTCAGACTGCTGACTAGTCACAAGTGGAGTCCCACAGGGATTGGTCCTGGGTCCTCTCCTATTTGCTGTCTACTTCTCAGAAGTCCAGACCAACACAAAGGGACTGTGGCTGACAACGTTCACAGACGATTGCAAGTTGGGAGCCATTATTAACTCCCCAAGTGATGTTGACATCCTACAGAAAGGCCTCACAGAGACCAACGACTGGTGTCAGAACCTTCGCCTTAATCTCAGTGCCAGAAAAATGTGTCTTCATCCCCTTTGAGAAAAACCCAGTTCCCATGAACTACCACATTAATGGTAGTCCACTGAACACAGAAGGTGTTATAAGAGATCTGGGAACACAGGTTTACAACAACCTTTCTTCTGACCACCACACTGTCACTGTGGTCAGAAACGCCTTCTATGTGGCACATCTCATTACTAAGGGTTTTGCATCCAGGAAGAAAGAGGTCATTTTCTCCCTCTACTCTTCCCTCATTAGACCAGTCATTGAGTACAATGCCTCATTTGGCATGTACCTCACTAGACACCTGCAACAACTGGAGGGGACATAAAAAGTACCTCACAAAGAGGATCCTAGGCCTTAAACACTTGTCCTATATGGACAGACTCAAAAAACTCCAGCTATTCTGTCTCATATCACCTACTTTGAGCTGATCTCTGCTTGACTTACAAAGCCATGTCTGACCAAGCTCCCAGCTCTGTTAGAAATTCTACATCTAAAGAAATCCCAATCTCTCCACACCACATGCTCCAGAGACCTCAAACTCATTACCACAATCAACAGAACATGCTGGCGGGACAGGTTCATAACCCAGAGACTGGCCATGCTATGGAATAGACTTCCCATACATGTGAATCAGAGCACCTCACAGGCCCTCTTCAAGAGAAATCTTGATGAGTGGATGGGAAATAGAAAATTCATCCCAGGGATCACTCCAGTGTTTCTACTCAACAGAGGCACTGGAAACTAAGGTCAGATGGCACAATGCCAGGGTAATCCTATGGGCTAGGCTTGTAAAGGCTCCAGGGTCATTAGCCTAGTACACACCTATGAACCTATGAGCCACCAATACTGAGCGAGAAGATAAGGCAAACATACTGGCCAATAAATTCAGCTCCAACTTTAACCCCCTCTACCCCTCTCATTCCTCATTCTTCCCTCTGACAAATCCATCACTGGGGAACAGGTCCTGAATGCTCTCTTTAAGGCCAAGAACACTGCATAAATGTGTCCAGACAATATCTCAGGCTGCCTTGTAAATAGCATGAAACCTGAGCTATTTAATTGCAGCCTCCAAACAGCTTATGTGTCTCATGAATGGAAAGCAGCAAGAGTCATCACTTTGTGAAGGTAGGCCATCTACAGAGCCTGGAAACTGCAGAACCATAGGGCTCTCTAGTCTCATATGCAAAGCTATAGAAAGAGTTGTTGGGAGTGTGGCCTAATGGTTAAGGGGTTTGCCTTCCAAACGCAAGGTCCAGGGTTTGAATCTCACAAGGGATAATTGGTTAGGCTTAAAATGTCTTGCAAGGGCAGTTAGCTTAGTACTAATCTAGAAACCTAAATATTATTATGGAAATGATCAATAATGACATAAAATACTTCCAGACACAGGACACAATCTATTTTGTTTTTTTCAAGGCAGGTCATGCCTAGTCAACCTCATTGACATCTTTAAGAAGGTCGCCAAACCAATGAATGAGAGCAAAATTGTTCAAACTGCATACATTGACCTGACCAAGGCATTTGACACAATCCCCCACTTGAGCATTGTTGACAAACTCTAGAGCTTAGATATAAACCCCTTATATCACCCAGTCGATAGCCAGCTGCCTCACAGCCAGGACCCCGGAAGTTAGAACTGGGGAGTCCGCTGCTACAAAGAGGCCAGTAACAAGTGAAGTCCCTCAAGGATCAGTTGTGGGACTGTTCCTTTTTGGCATTAATTGTTCTGATGTTAATGCCAATGTCAATGGTCTCCAGCTCACCAAATTTGCAGCCGATTGCAAAATAGGAGCAGCCATAGAATCACCCACAGACATAAATGTTCTCCATGAAGGGCAGCTACGGAAAAATTACTGGTGTCAGAGTCATGAACTGAAACAAAATGCCAAGAAATGCACAATAATGTCCTTCAGGAAGTCATCCAACCATGATGACTATCATACTGACAACACACTCCCCTAAGAGTTGACCCAGTAGTTAGGGATTTGGAGACACACATAGACAGTAACCTAGCCTTTGACCATTACATGTCTATGGTAGTGAGGAAATCATTCTATGTTGTGCATCTTATAAACAAAGGTATGGCATCTAGGTCCAAGGAATTCATTTTCCCACAGTATTTGACATTCATCAGACCTATCATTGAGTACAATGCTTCCTTTGGTCTGTACCTAACCAGGCATATTCAATAACTGGAATGTCCACATAGGTTCCTCACTAAAAGAATATTGGTTATAAGTAACATGTCCTAGGTAGACATCTTCAAGGTCCTATCCCTGTATTCTGTCTCCTACAGGGTGTTGAGGGGAGATAGATCCCTGTTATACAAGGCATTATCAGACCCCACCCTGGTGGACCTCTTGGATATCTGCAAAACAAACTGTACTATAATTACATGTTCTAAAGACTTACACCTTGCTGGTCATATAAATAGGACCTGTTGGATAGACAGGTATGTATCCCAGAGAATAGCCTTACTCTGGAACAGGCTTCCCATTCATATGAAGCAGAGCTCCTCCCTAACCCACTTCACATGTAACTTGGACAACTGGATGGGGAACAGGAAATTCATCCATGGTTTGGCACCTGTGTCTGTAATGGACAGAGGCAACCTGCAAATGTTTTATCTCCCAGGCCCCTGCCTGTCAATGTTTCATCTTCCAAACCTCTGCTTACACTTATCAATGGTACCAGCACTTGTCAGAGATTTGGGATGCATAGCTAGGCTTAAAAAAGCTCTTGTGGTCATTAGCATAGTAAACACCTATGAACCTTGGCCATATGAGCAAGACATTCTTGGATTCCACTCTAAAAGACCTTCTGCATATCTACAAATTGAATAGCATCAGAATTACTCATCTATTGATTTAAACTTTGCTTGACACATAAATAGGATACATTGCAGGATCAGGTATCTGTCTCAGAGAATTCCTCTTCTGAAATAAGTGTGGCAGAGCTCTTCTCTAGCCCTATTCAAGAGAAACCTGAACCAGTGGATGGGAAATCAGAAATCCAAGGAAAAATCAAGACTTCTGAAATGCCCACATTTTATTGTGCAAAGCTTTCACATTAATACCCTTCTTCAATGCATATAATATGCACTTTTTCTTGGAATTCCTGCTTTGTCCTTGACTTCAGTTACCACAGTTTTTAATTTGACTTTGGTTCATGTTAAATCAAAAATACATCCAGGATGCCATTGTCCCTTATGGACAGTGGTAGCCTATAAATTTTCGTCTAGCTTTCACATATCCTTTAAGATAAACTCTAAGGCACACAAACTTGTGGAATATAATTGGGATGCTTGGCTGGGCTTAAAAATGCCCTAGTGGTCATTAGGCTAGTGTACACTTGTGAACCTATGAACCTAATCAATATGTATTTGTCATTTGGCTGTAGTAGACCATGGCACCATACACTTGATCCTAATGCTACACCTGACTTATCTGGGAGTCCTTTCAAATAACACCAGAGAATGCTCTGCACTTGCTGCTAAAATTCTTCACAGACCCCACCCCCTTTTATGCTAGACATACACTTACTTTTGGCATATGTCTTTTTATTTCTGATTCTCGTGCCTGCCATGCATCTTTGAGCTCACACTCTGAAACATAAAGAGCTGGATGACCAATGCATTGGAATGTATCAACTTTACAATGTTCCTAAATGTAATGCATCACTGAAGCACCTCCCCAAAGTACAATGGAAGCAAACTGCAAGTGCCCAGGACAGAAAAGGAACCTAAGGGAAAACAGGTCCACTGCAAATCAGCTCTTGTTCTTCAGGCAATCCTTTCTTTATGCTAACTATGCTTAAACGATACAAAAAATCCTGCTAAAATAGAACATGCCACCACATTTTTTTCTCTGTTTAAATCATATATGTAGCATAGAAACAGACTCCTACCATTTAACACCTCAGATTAAGGACATTTTTTGCCCACTTATGGTTGCCATGGGCCCAGGACTAGAGCACACAACTCAGAATAAAGACTGTCACACACATAAAAGAACAGGTGGCCACTCTATGGCAGTGGTATTACAATGCCATTGTTTCATTGTGAAGAGAAGGGCCATGTGTAACTAATGGAATGAAATTAATTGAGAGCTACTTCAAGGAGTCTGCAGCTATTTTCAGAAAATTAATGTCAACATTTTTTTCTCATGTCATTTGTATATGCTGTAGTAGTATTATCATGTGCAAAATTCATTCTTATTGTTATGAAATAGAATTAAGTGAGTCTGTAAGGAGTTGCCTTAAACTTGTATAGGATAACCATAATGTTGTTTGTGGAGGACAGTCAGTCAGTTTGATTCACAGGGATGAAACATTATATTCATTGGTAGCAACTGTTTCTTTTACTAAGAAGACAGATGGCCTTGTTTCTGTATAGTAGTTAATACATGATAACTGTGAACTTTGCATTGCATTTTAATACAAATTATGCAATGACAGGTCATTTCTGTTCAAAAACATGCATTCTGATTGGTCATCCTGACCAGTGCACCCATTGTAAATTGAGTATATATCAACAGAAAAAAAGTCTGTCTGCCCGGACTTTCTTCTATTAGTATATGCTATGGAGCTTTCCAGTTTTCTTTAGTTAAAAAAAATAAAATAAAATAAACTCCGAGCAGTTAAGGTACAAGAGAAATTGGAAAGAGAAAATACAAAGAAAATCAGGTATGTTGTGCAAAAGTAAAGAAAAGTGCCTGCTCATCCTTGTATTTCTGCCCTGTCTCTCTCATACCTCTGAACTGACCGTATTTCAAACTTTATTAAAAAAAAAAAAAAAAAATCAACTGAGAAACTGAGATATTCCTTTCTCCATTGCTTCCTTTCTAAAGCACTAATGTACTCCATAACTGTGGGATCATAATTCCCATATGCAGTGCAGTACATCAAGAAAGCACCAGGATACTGAAAAAAGTAGAACAACAACCCGGCACCATTACACAAAGACATTATTTAAAAAAAGTAAGTAATTTTTTCTTAAATAATGTCATTGTATAATATAGCAATAACCCACGCCTGGGTGTGGGTAATGCTGGATTTACCCACGGTTGGCATGGTTTTGGTCCCGAGGGCGAAGCCCGAGGGACCAAACAAAGACAACCGTGGGTAAATCCAGCATTACTCACACCCAGAAGTTGGTTATTGCTATTATACCATGGTGTTAGTTTGCTTTGTATTATATTTGTATTGTTGTTATTTAGGTTTTTGTTAGCTTTTTTTTGTATTCTTCCACTTTTTGTGAGATAAAATAGTCCACACTTTCAGTTTGTTTTTATTTTATTATTGTTTTTGAAGGGATGTAATCAAAAGGGTAGGTGATGCTTGTTATAAAATAGTTTAAGCAGTGTAAAAGTTTATAACGTGTAGTTATGTTTTACTAGTTATGGGTATGTTGAAATGCGGTGTAGTGTTAATTTGTATTAATTTTTTTAAAATATGTACTTTTAGTAATTGGTCACTAGATGGTGGTGTTGTATGCGATTTTAGAAGATGTATGCTGATGTGGACGTTTGGTATGGTGTGTGTTTTTCACTTTGCGAGGGATGTGTGGTGTGTTTTTAGTATGTATATTTTTGGAGTTGTGTGTGTATAGGTATTGTAGGGAATATAGGTGAGTGAATGGTTTTACGAGAATGCTTGGTTTTGTTGTGTTATAACTGGTGGTTATGTAGTGTGTGTGGTGTATTTGCGACTGCATGAGTTTTGATTTTGTTTGTGTTCGAGGTGAGGGAATGAAAAATATTATATGGGAAATGGTTAATTTTGTCTGTTTTACTTGAATTGTTGTGTGTTTTTTGTTTTTACATTTAGTGTATGTTAATGTTTACTTGCTGTCGCCGCAGCACGATATTTAGCGACCGGACTTGTTTCCTTGTTTCTCTTACGATTTACTATGTGCATGCTGGTTGGATTAGCCAATCAGCGTGCACGTTTCTCGACTTTCCGATCTTTGCATGGTATAATATAGCAATAACCCATGCCTAGGTGTGGGTAATGCTGGATTTACCCACGGTTGGTGTGGTTTGGTCACGAGGGCGAAGCCCGAGTGGCCAAACAAAGCCAACCGTGGGTAAATCCAGCATTACCCACACCCAGAAGTGGGTTATTGCTATTATACAAATACATTATTTAAGAAAAAAAAAATTACTTTTCTTAAATAATGGCATTGTATAATGCCTCCTTGCTGCCCTTCCGCAGCTGTCTGGTATTCTGCAGCAGTTCTGATGTACTGCACATGCGCATGCCTACGCAGTACATCAGAGCTTTGGGCAAAAGCAACGGAGAAAGCAAGACCTCCGTTGCTTTTTAAAAACTGTTTCGCTATGTTAAATGAGTTTAACATAATGAGACAGCTTTAAAAAAAGCAACGGAGAATCTCCGTTGCTTTTTTAAAGCTGTCTCGCTATGTTAGACTCATTTAACATAGCGAGGCAGTGTAAAGCAATGGAGATCTTGCATTCTCCATTGCTATAAAAAAAAGAGTTATAGTAATGAAAAAAGTGCGGGCGACCGGACCTTTTTCCATTACTATAACTTTGATTTACAACGTGCACGCTGACCAATCAGCGTGCACGTTTTTGAATATTTTGAATATTTAATGGGGGGGGGTCGTTGTATAATAGTAATTCACCCTCTTGACCAAACCATGCCAAATGAGGTAAATCCAGCATTACACACAGCCAGCCATGGGTTATTGCTATAATAGTTCTTCTGTTCTATTAACTAACATATAGCTATATAAGGTATATAAATTTTTAACTGTGTGGAAGTTTTGTCCAACATTTTCAGAGAAGTCATTTACGAGACTCTTCTATTATATTATCGTATATTGTTGTATAGTTTGTAAAACAGCTGGTAATACAGTGAGAGATCTCATTTGAATTCTCACAGCTGAATGAATCCAGATGGGGAAGCTTACATATTCATTACAGAGTGGTCCACAGATCAATACTATTTTCTAGGTGCTACTGACTCAAAGATACTTAACAACAATAATCATTTTGTTGGCATTTTCAACAAAGGAAAGACACACATAAGCACTCACACACACAAACACATGCACACACTCACACTTGTATATGTATATATGTATATGTGTGTGTGTGTGTGTGTGTGTGTGTGTGTGTGTGTGTGTATATATATATATATATATATATATATATATATATAAACTATATATGTATTCTCCCCATAAATCCACATGCTCACAAATCATATTTGTTTCCAGATTCCGCTTTCCAGATAGTTCAGAATTTTAAATATTTGGGGATTCTTATAAATCATAATGGTCTATCCACATTTCAAAATAATCTAGCTAAAATATGGTCGTCTATTATACTTGATTTAAATAGATGGAAATTGCTTAATTTATCACTTCTATCAAAAGCAGCAATAATAAAAATGAATATTCTCCCCAGATTGCTATTTCAATTTAATGCTGTGGATCAGTTGATTCCAAAATCTTTTTTTTTTCAAAAATTAATAAAGTCCTGGCTAGTTTTTTATGGTTTCCCAAATCCGTGAGAATTTCTTACAGTAAATTAATCTCTCCTAAAAATAAGGGAGGACTTGGTCTTCCGAATTTTCATCTTTATTATTTGATCATCTCGGCCAATAAACTATTATCTATTTTGAATATAAATACTGAGAAGTATAATCAATACCCTATTTGGACAAAATTATGGTATCAACACATTTTAACTAAAAATATCAATCCATTAGCTCTTCCTTTTCTTTCTTTAGATGTCATGAATAAGCTAAAAATTTCAAACTCTTTAAAACAAAAAATTTTTGCCTTTCAAGAACTGTTAAAACTTGTCAATTTAGAAAATACATTTCAATTAATGCAACCTCTCTATTTAAATCCTAATATTAATTTAGATAATATTTCTTTTAATCTTTCAAACTTTCCCCTGATTAAAGATTTCACTGTTTGGGATCTGATACAATATAAAAATGAAACTCTCACTAATATACGTAAAATACTTAAGGTCAATACTAATTATTTAACCATCTTACGTCAAATGAGAGATATTGTCAATGCTAAGTTCCCATACACCAAAGTAGACAACACAGATATCACTAATTATAAAGTGGTCATACAAGTTCTTACGCTTCCAGAGAAAATGTTATCTAAATCTTATAATCTTATAAATCAGATAACTCATAATACATTTTGTCTCTTTTCCAATTATTGGGACAAACACAATTCTCATATATCTATAGATCAGAAACTCTCAGCTATTAAAAATACACTAGAATACTCGCCTTTCAAAAAACTCTTTTACACTCAATTAATGATTAATAATAATGCATATGTCACTCCTTCTAAACTTAACAAATTTGATGCTAATAAATCGGCCTCATGCTCTTGTTGTTCTCACCCTAATGCAGATCTTCTACATATTTTTTGGTCTTGTTATCACTCACATAAACTTTGGACTTCTCTAAAAGTCCGTTTACAGAAAATGGGTTATCATAAATCCACCCTATCCTGGGAGACTGCATTACTACACATACCAAATATTTATCTTTCCAAATTGGATTCACAAGTACTAATATACATATGTTCACTTATAAAACTCTATATTACCCAAAATTGGCTAGATCGCACCAAATTGAATTGGAATAATTTCAAAATTCTAGCCTGTACATATATTAGTGCACAGAAAACGATAGTGAGAAGTCCCAAGAAGTCGGCACAAATCAACAAAGCTATAGAAAAGGTGCTACATATTATTTATAGTGTATAGTTGGTTGCTCTCCTTTTGGGATACATAGACCTTAGTCTCCTTTATATCTATATACCTGTTTCATTTTAGATCTATATCTACTTTGAAATATTCTTTGGTTAACATTAATATATGTTGTAGATAGTTATTGTATGTTCTCAGACTGCATTGAGATATAAACATTTATCATACAAAATTGTGTTATCACATATATCTCCTAATTTTTCATTTTCTTCTCTCAATATGTATTTTAATTCTGTTGTTGTTGTATTTTTATTTCTATGTTTGAAAATTCAATAAAAAGTTTTTTGAAAAAAAAAATAAACTATATATGTATACATATAATTATATTTGATTTGTGCAACTGAGATCTCTTCATAACAAATTGGATCTGTAAAGGGATTTATTCTCTTAATAACAGTGACAACAAATCTTCCTGTTTCTCACCATGACATTTACACCATACCCTCAATAGTATGTAGGTCACTCATTTATAAAAGTATGAACATAAATATTAAAATATGAACAATTGGGAAACAATAACTAATTTCTCTACTGTAAGGCATCATAAGGTAAGAATTTTACTGTCATTTTGTTTATAAGTCCTTTACCTCTTTAATGCTGCATATTATTAGCTGATAAGTTTCTTAGTTTAAGACACCAGACCTAAAAAAAAAGGTCTGGACACCATATGGAGCTGTGGATGTTAAACTGAGATATGCAGACAAGGTTTTGTAGGCTTGAATGAGAGAAATCGGTTATGGCTTATGTAAAAGAAACATCTGCTGAGAAACTGGTTGCTGTTAGAATAGTTTAAAATAAGAAATTACAGTATAATTTCTACTCATGCCACAAAAATAGCCTAACTCAGGAAAAACAACTTGCCCTAGCTTTACACCTCAGATTATTCAGAGTATCTGTTAAGGATTTGATTGCTCTGATACATTAGACAGTCCTCCATACTGACTCATTTCACCAATAGCTCTTTTGATTATAGATTTAAGAAAATATTTTTGCAGCTAATCCTCAGACCATGATGGGTGCTTTCATCTCCATGTAAACATAATATTATCTTTTTTCTAACTTAATTTCCCTTCCTCTCCTTGTTAGAGGAATTTTACACTATTATCACTTTTTATTCTATTACTAAAATCTTTGAAAAAAAAAACGTTCTGTATACAACTTTTCACATATATTAATGAGTAGAGCTCATACCTCTCAGCTGTCCCTGATTTTCAGGGATGTCCCTGATTTTGACTCAAATTTTAGCTCTGTCCCTCTTAATCCCTCCTAAAACTAGTGACTTTTGGAGGAAAGGTGGTGAATTACACGTAATGAATAATGACAATAATTAAGAGTTATAGACTTATTGTACTTCAGAAAATGTGTATGAATTCATATGCTCTGATTATGTCAATGTTTCAAGTTAATAACACTAATACTTTAAAAGTGTCCCTGATTGCCCCTGATTTTTTTCTTGACTTGTCCCTGATTCTGTTGAAATTTATCACTGATTGGTTGAGAGGTCTGGTAGAGCTTGTTATACAATGTAGTAAGGGTTCCACAATGGTTTCCAGTAAAAACAGAAGTGCACAACATAACTGTCATTGTACACAATAAAATGAATACCTCCTTCCATACCAAGTTCATCATCATCGAATGGATAATCCTTTAGGTCTGTTGATGATTTCTTTGGTTGTAGAATAGCAGAAATGGCTCCACAGCTGCCACTCTAAAGGCACATTTCCGGGAATCACTGGGTCCTTCCTTTCTGATATGGACACTTTTTCCACAGATTTTGCCCAAAGCTTAGTCTGAAGTCAAATCGTATCACTCGTTTACTAAACCACCTCACATATGACCTAGCAGAAATAAACATGACTATGTACACAGCTGTTCTCTTAGTGGAGAAAATCCATTTTTTACAAGACAGTCTACAAAATAATTTTACCTCTCTGTGACACTGACTAACATCGAATGAGTTAGTAACCCTCAAAATCTGCTGTCATGACATTTGGGACTGTATAATTACTGAAACAAGCTGACTCTATCCTTTTGAAGAATTCTGCTTCTAATCTGATCAGCAAGGTCATTCAGTATGCATGTCTAGGTGCTGCTCATAGCCAGTCCCTTTCCTTTTAACTCTCCCTTTAAGATATCAGTTGACAAAATGCTCTGCTAACTCTGTTGCTCCTGCAAAATGTCCAGCCTGCTTACTGCAGAAACTAGAACAGCGTATTCCATATCTGCTGTTCTTTTCAGGCAACAATGCACTTTGCCAGTAGTATCACTGAATTTACACAATGATAATATTCCAACCAAGACTGCAATTACTAAAAAATTCAGGTTTGTATTCCTAGCAAACTACAGAACCCATCATTATATTCCCATCTGAATTCCTCATGCTGACCATGCACTGTCTAAACTCACCGTTCTTTTACAAAAAAAAAAAAAATTGACTATTAATAAATGAGTGAATCACCCTTTGTGCACAGCCTTTATGAACAATTCAATGAACTTGGAATGTTGCCACTGAGTAGTAGAGAAAAATTCCATTAGCCTTCAACTACTCAATTAGTTCTAAGAAAGAAGGATACATGCCCATTAGTTTTTGACTGCCATACATGGGAAGCACTTGTCTGTAATAATCCATGAGTGCTGAACTCAATTACTTATGCAAGAGTTTGCAATAAACATATTTTAGCTAATTTAACCAAAATTAAAGGAGTACTTTAACTGGCAGTGAAAACAGAAAAGTGACATTCTGTGTTAATCTCCTGCCCCCTGTTTTTCCTTAATTCTCTCTTTTCTAAACCAACTCTATCTTGCATTCTCCTTTTTTATTATTTAAGCAGCATTATCGAGTTATTTATAGACATAGTTAATCTTTTAAGCTAACTATGACTGTTACGTAACCTGGCTAGAACTTAATGACACTGTCTCTGTGTGATTAATCCCATGAAATTCTAAGCATGAAAAGTATTACAGTGTAACCTGTCTAGCAATTCCTGCTAATGTCTACGTGAACCCCTCATAAATTAATTTTATTTATATAATGTGGTATACCTGGATTCCTACCAATGGAAATCGACTTTGTTAATGCATAAGTACTTGAATTTGGGTCTGTATTATAAGAGCGAGGATTTCAATATTCGAACACCATATGGGCGACACCAAATGGTCGAATATTGAAAACTTTGCAAGTGTGAACGGAGATTGCCATAGGGAATTCCCTTTACTTCAATGTAGTGCAATCTCAGAGTTGGTATATTTAAGTAGCGGGATGTGGGGGGTACAGGGGGGCTTGCCCCCCTGCTCAGAGTTATCAGGTAGGTTTTTGATTAATTTTTACATTTTTTGTATTTTTGTTTTGAAGTTTCACAACTTTGCTCATATGGTGTCGCCTACGAAACTTCGTTCTTATAATACAGACCATTTGAATTTTGGTGCATTCAAGCAGAAACAGAAAAACAGTTAACCATCCCAATATTGATATCTTTATGGTTTGTCAAGCATGATACATGCTTTCAAAATACTTATCATTGTGGGGACAAGTTTAACAAATGTGCACTGGGTGACTATTTGTTGATTAGACTGTGACATGACTTTTTAACATGTTGTGATATTATGGTCATTCAAAGAATGCAGTATTCATCAAACCTGTATTTCTTCAAAGTTTAGAAAAACAGAAAATGAACTGCTATATACTGCTATACCTAACATAGTAACAGAGTATCTGACATTAATTATTTCCTATTCATATACTCTTTGCATAATACATTTTTTGCTTGCTCAACAATCCTGTAATAGTTTAATTCAGTAGGTGAGGGAATATATCTAATCTCTATATCTTGAATACAACATTATGGTATTAAATGTCTTTTAAATTATATGTTTAATACTGATATAGACAAACAAACAGACATACTCAATGGTTCATGGAAGTTGTGGAATTATTTAACATGTGAACATTTCTTGACTTATAGCTTTTTCTCCAAATTGCCCTAAAGTTTTTTGGAGATTAGAAACAAGTCAGTTCTTTTTCAGCCTGCATATTTTTGTCTTCCCATCCTGTATTATACAGCAGTACATACAATGAAATTTCTTTAAACGAGGTCAACATAGATTATCGTAAGATTGACAGTGACCTTATGGACATGTTTATCCAAGACCAAATTAATATTGATGAATACAATTATATGTCTACTGATGTTCCTAGAATTCCTGGGATCTTTGGGATTCCCAAGATCTACAAGGATGTGGCTAACCCCTCTCTTAGGCCGATTGTTGATGCTACTTGGTCTAAGATGAGCTATGTGGCTAAGTATATGGACTATAAACTGAAAAAAAAGAGTTATGGCTATTCCACATCTTTGCTGTGATTCCTGGCACTTTCTAGAAAAGTGGAATAGCTTAGGTATGGTGGATCAAAGTATTAGTTTTCTTATCATTGATGTTAAGGAACTTTATAACTGTATTCCTCAGGATATTGGTCTTGATTGTTTTTCTGAATTTTTGCAGGAAGAATTTGGAATACCTCAGGATAATATTAACACTTACATGCAATTGATGGATATGGTATTCAAAAATAATTACATTTACTTTGAGAGGCATTATTTTAAGCAACTGATGGGTGTGGCCATGGGTTCTCCCTGTGGCCCACTATTTGCTAATATAGTCATGGCTTGGTGGGAAAAGCACTACCTTTTTTCCTCCCCATTCATTGCTAATATTGTGTTATACCTGAGGTATCTTGATGATGTATTCATTGCATGGAAAGGAACCATGGAAGGCATAGATGAATTTTTGAAATACATCAATAAGAGTACTATATTTTTGAAGTTTAGTAATAATTTTGACCCTGTTAGGATATCCTATTTGGATGTGTTATTGGTCAAAACAGAGGAGGGCCTTTTAAAATCAACAATTTATAGAAAGCTTACTTTTTCAAACAGTATCCTTCATTTTAGTAGTAATCACCCTATGCATGTAAAATGAGGGATTATCAAAGGGCAGCTGGTTAGAGCAGCCTGCATGGTATCTAGCAATAGTGACTTTTTGGATGACTGTGATCTAATGTGCCAGATGTTTGCATACAGGGCTTACCCCCATTATTTAATCAACAATATTAGGAAGGAAGTTGTGGACAAACGTATGTAAGGATTTTACAAACTTATTTTGAATAATTTGGAGCAAGGTGTCTTAGATTCAATGGTAACACCAATTGAAGAGAGTCAGGTGGGTAAGCATGATGGGTGTTCTAAGTTTAGAATGGAAGGGGTGCCCAGTGGATCTGTGAATAGGGATATTGTTTCCTGTCCATTTGTGAGTACTTTTTCTAGTGATAGTATTGTCATGCAGGATATTATCAAGAAGAATTGGGTCATTTTGAACATTGATCCTGTATTGGGCACCTTATGTGGTGGGAATCCTGAATTTGTTTTCAGGAGGGGTAGGAACATCAAGAATATTTTAGAACAGGTCAAGAATAACAATATAAAAGGTAAAATGATATCTTGTGGAAGATGTAGTCAATGTAGTCACATTCTGAATACATCCAAGGTCATGATAAACAACAAAGGGATTGATATAAAGAGTAAATTCAATTGTCATACCCATGGGGTCGTATATACTGCAGTGTGTTCTCAATGTTCCAGCTTTTATGTTGGAAAAACCCAACGGAAGTTGGCACAATGGATTTATGAACACCTATATGATGTGTGACGTTGTGATGAAAATAATGCCTTATAAAGGCATATTACAAAAAACCCTGATAAAGTCTTTAAATTTGTAGTTTTGCAGCAGGTAAAACCGGGTGACAGGAGTGGTCCTTGGAAATTGTGTTTGGAAGACAAAGAGGTTTGGTGGCAGGTCTTAAATGCCGATGTTCCCCCAGGGTTGAATAATGCCATTTCCATCAGTAGCAAATTGAAGCTCAGGGTTTTGGATAGATAATATGTTCATAATATGTGTATATAAATGCATATATATTTTTTAACAGTGAAAATTTTTTTATAGGTCAATAACATGAGTTTATAAGACGTTGCAATTTATTTTTTTATACATATGCGTTCTGATTATATATGTTGTTGTTTTAATGATTCATTTCTCTTTAAAGAATAATCAATGATGAATTTGAGATGTATTAGTGTGGGGGGTGGTTTTTTTATGTATATAAGTAGAACATTTGGTAATGCATTTTTGTCTGATGAAGTTTGGTCATTGTGCCTTATGAAAGCACTAACTTTTTACTGAGTCCTGAAGTAAACTATCGTGTTTGGAATTAGCAGCCATGTGGTTCATTTTTATATTTTTTATAAGTTGTGGAATTATTCAACATGTGAACATTTCTTGACTTATAGCTTCTTCCCCAGATTGCCCTAAAGTTTTTTGGAGATTAGAATCAAGTCAGTTCTTTTTTAGCCTGCATATTTTTGTCCTTCCATCCTACTTGTTTTGATTTTACTTTATTGATTTGATTACAACTTCTTCCCAAATTAATTAATTGATATTTTTATTTGGGGATTAGTAAACTGTTTTCTCACCTCAATTAACAGTTATACATGAAGTAAACCTGTGGATAATAATTCATTCATCAAGACAGAAAAAGACAACATGGAAGGGGGGAGGTGATTTTTTTTTTTTTTTTTGTGTAGAGGATTCTCTGCTGAGGAACTGGTTGCTCGAAGAGGTTTTGTTTATGTTGCAATGAGTGTTGATGTCAATGGATAAAGTAGTTTTAGTAGTGGCAGTGTGTCTGAAGTGGAGGAGCATTAACACAGCAGGCTGTTGTAGTCTAGAAAATAACAGAGGAATTAGAATGATACAGAAAAAGCAAGACATTGTTATTTGCAGCCTCAGTTCCTGAGGAGCATTGTCTATTGGTTTTGTTTGCTCTTTTCCCCTTCTTTAAGCGAGACTCCAAAAATGTCAATAGAAAGACAAATGTGGGATAAAAACCTAAGTTAGCTAGCTACTCCAAAAATAGGCCTAAGGCTGTCTTCAACTATATTAGGATTATTAGCAGTAACAACTAATAATTTATAGGTATCCCCAAATGTATTCCTGGGCAAAACACTATGGCTCTTATTGAATGAGGTGGTAAGTCCACCTACTCATTTTAATGGATGGCATTGCTAGGCTTATACCATCAAGCAGACTGCCTGCCAAGTAGGAAACATAGTCAATATGTGGAAGTTATGAAAGGAGACTTACAAGGCATCTCTTGTGTAACAGTCTGCTTTCATCATTCATCTCGCAGTCACACAGACACAAATTGAATCCCACTGAAAGAAAGCCACTTAGTTAACCAATTGTCAAAGTGAATTATCTTTTTTGATAAAAGACCTATTTCACCAAGTCTAACAGGAGTTTATTAAAGTCTGTTGAATTTTACATGTACTTTATATTTTTTAATTTTATATTGTTACATTCCTTGACTTTCAGCAATTCATTCATGCTTGGCTGTGCTCATAATATTAAGAACCTAAACCATGACAGAAAACAAAGAACTATCAAGAATTACAAATATGTCAATGTGTACAGTCTTGAAGAATAAGAAAATGTTAATTCCTTTTCTTTTCTGGTTTAAGATAGATATTGAGACCCTTCTGCTTCTTTAAACTAAAAATATTAATATTGATAAGCATATTTGGTGTATCTTATAAAAGTAGTAAAAACTGTAGATGCCAGAGATTAATTAGAATTTTGACATTGTGAGTTTGAAAAATATATGTGGCTAGATGGAAAAAGACATGGCTAAACTGCAGAAAATTGCTGTCAAAATAAAATAGCTGTATTCCCAACTATCCAATGGAATCAAAGTAAAAATCACCAGAGCATACTGAATGTCCTGTAGGTAAAACCAAAACTGCAGCAAAACAACACCACTGGACAACCACAGCAGAATCTTCATACGCATACAATATTTATTAAATAAGAGGACAAGCGCTTTCTCAATAGCTTCTTCTGATCCTATACAAAATGAGTAAAACCATCACATTTTTAAAACTTATTGTAACCAATAAAAACACAAAATAAAGGCACCAAAATGACACCACAATCATTCAAAATCCTGGCTTCCACTACCTATTATGTATCTTGAGTCTCCGCCCACTTAAAACAGGCTTAATGCTTACCTGACTCGTGAGCCCTGGATATATATGTGCCTGCATTCTCAGTATCCACTTCCACTTGGCTTTTGTGCCAGCTACATCTGCCAAAGTAAGTGATGTCATGGTTGACTTAAGGCTATTTGCCAGGAAAATAGCGTTGAAACTTTTATTTGATGATTCTGATGAACAACAGACTACTGTATATAGAAAATCAAGTGCTTTTCAACCCGTAATATCTGCACATGTAGATCTTTTTGTACAGGCATGCGAACGTGAATTACTGAATACTTTGAATGAACATCATAGATGCAGTTTTTATAACCTCAGCGTAGATGAACGTAAAGCCTTAGATGGCTTTATAGCAAATGATAGAGTGACCATTAGGCCTTCTGATAAAGGAGGTGCTATTGTTTTTTTAAACACTGGTGATTATGTAGAAGCCATGAATAACATGTTAAATGATCAAGAGGTCTATTTTAAAATAGACTGGCCTAGATTAAGGGTAATTACCAACTATGTTAATGACTGTATATATGAATTGCTCATGAATAGAGTTACAGATGAGACATTATACAAATTCTTTTGGGTATCCTCTCCATTAACACCTATTATTAAGGGCTTACCTAAAATCCATAAATCAAGGATAGCCCTGCCCATAAGACCTATTGTTGCTAGGTGGGGCTGGGTGACCGAGCCCTTATCTATATACGTGGAGGGGAAGTTGAACCCGATTGTCTCCTCCATTGAAACAATATTGAAAGATACGGTTGTTATTTTTAAATGATTTAGAAGCGTTTACTCATCAATATAACATAGTTGATTGTATATTGGATACAATGGATGTTAAGAACCTATTTATCCTGTATACCCAATGAATATGGGATGGAGGCAGTCAGACAAATTTTAACAAATGTTGATTGTCCACTAAATTGTGATGTGAACCTAATTTGTACATTGCTAGATTTGA
The DNA here is from genome assembly GCF_019279795.1 of Protopterus annectens. Lineage (NCBI taxonomy): Eukaryota > Metazoa > Chordata > Ceratodontiformes > Protopteridae > Protopterus > Protopterus annectens. The sequence goes on from NC_056736.1 coordinate 805,640,977, forward strand.
TTCTCAATAACAATGTGTTTTTGTTTGAGGAACAGTTATATTTACAAAAATGGGAGGTTGCATGGGCACACCCTGTGCAAACTCCTATGCTAATCTCGTTATGCATTTTTGGGAGAATCAAAATTTGTATGGAAATTCTTTACATAGATGTATTAAGCTGTACAGATGCTTTGTGGATGATGTGTTTATTATTTGGGAGGAAAGCTTTACGTCCCTCCTTGTATATATCGAATATCTAGAATCAGCTACTGACTTTCTGCGATTTACAGTCATATATTCATATACACATGAAGATTTCTTCGACATGTCCCTGAAAAGAGATTCTGGAAGGGGAATTATTGCTACACTCTATAGAAAGCTTTGTTGATGTAATAGTTTGTTAAGTAGAGATAGTATGCATCCAGAACACGTATTTCCCAGTATAGTAAAGAGTCAGTTTAAAAGGGTGTCTAGAATCTGTAATAGAGTGCAGGACACTCAAATGGAATTTGATGCATTGGAATCATTGTTTGTAGATAGAGGCTATAACAGCAGAGATATCAAGAAGATTAGAGATGAAGTAATCATCAGTCATTTGACTAATGAAGAGCAGAATACTGAAATGATGGATGATGTGCAGTTGGACCCTAATCAGTTAGGTACGGTAGGAATTGGTCAAAGGGAGAATTTCAATGGAGCTAGGAGAGATAATAGGAAGCAACATACTTCATTTGTGACCAATTTTTCCAGTGATAGTAAATTAATAAGAAATATTATCAAGAAGCATTGGTCTATTTTGACCCTGGATAGTAAGACAAATCGCATTGTTGGTGATACTCCCTTTATTGTATATAGGAACAACAGTAACCTTAAACAGTTGTTATGCAGAGAAAGAAAGAGCGAGGGAATCCTTAGTCATAGGCTAGGGACCTACTCATGTAGACACTGTTGGGTATGTAAAGTTTTAACTAAAGAACACATTTTTAGACATCCTACCCTAGATTTCACGTTCATACCCAGGTTCTATGCCGACTGTCAAATGGCACATTTGATATACTTAGCAAAATGTGCCATATGCCCATGTTTTTACATGGGCAAAACCACACAGCGGGTAAGGGACAGGGTATATAAACACCTTTCAGATATGAGGAAGAGTGATGTTAAAAATGCCTTGGACAAGCATCAACTAGATTTTCCCAGCCATCATTTTTCTTTTAGGGTTTTGCAGAAAGTACACCAAAATGTGAGGGGGGGACGATTATAATAACCAGCTAGAACAGCTAGAATTGAAGTGGATACTGAGAATGCAGGCACATATGTATCCAGGGCTCAATAGTCAGGTAAGCATTAAGCCTGTTTTAAGTGGGAGGAGACTCAAGATACATAATAGGTAGTGGAATCCAAGATTTTGAATGAATGTGATGTCATTTTGGCACAGTTTTTATATGTTTTTATTGGTTACAATGAGTTTCAACAATGTGATTGTTTTACTCATTTTGTATAGGATCAGAAGAAGCTATTGCGAAAGCGCTTGTCCTCTTATTTAATAAATATTGTATGCGTATGAAGATTCTGCTGTGGTTGTCCAGTGGTGTTTTGCTGCAACTATCCAATGGAACTGATTAATAAACATTGGATAATAAAGGCAGAGACAATGAAAAGCGAAATATAAAATGTTGAAATCTTATTCACAGACAGTAGAATTAAATGATATTACTGTGTCACTTGAATGACTCTGCAAATTATCTATTTTCCTCTGGCAAAAGAGTCACCATCTCAGGATTGATAGTGAAGACATGCATTTACATCATTTTCTATGTTCTGGTGGATTTTCTCACTTGGAATGTAAAGGTTCATCAAGCAACAAATCTCCACATAATTCTTCAAAGCAACAGCAGTCTTTTTTTACAGAATCCAAGGGCAGAAGGAAAACTTCAGTTTCAAACAAAAAAAGATCAAAACAAAAATGAAGCAGCTCCAATAGCCAAGGGATAGCGATACTAACCTGTCTGACCTTCTGTGTTTTAGTAACCCCCTGGATTATTGTCATTCCAAAATCTATAATAATCTAAGCAATGATATTGTTGAAACAGCTTGTGTGGTTTTAAAACCAGAACTGAAATATGTACCTACCAATATTCCTAGAGAACATATTATTAAAATGGTTCTCATGCATTATACTGTCACAGGATACATATTAAGGATTATTTTGTGATTTATTTTCTGTCACTAGATGGCATAGCTGAAACTTTTCTAAATAATAATAGCAATGAAGTGACTTTTGCTACTTATGATTCTGAACTTAAATGGATTTTTAATTGCCATTCTAACCTTGATATGTTTTTTCTTATTTCCTGTATGCACCTATTTATTTGTAATACCAATATTAACACGTTTAGTGATGTTATGCTTTCTGAAATTTCTCAATTTTTAAATAATATTGCATACAGTAACATTTCTTTTAATTTGAATTTATCTAAGCAATAGTATTAGGCTCTGAAGAAATTATCCTACAGGCCTCTGGTTATTATTAAACCTTCAAACAAGGTTAATAATGTAGTTATAAATATTGTTCAGTATGTATATAATTGCAAAGTACCTTGCTAAGGTAAGGGAAAACAGCTCTTGTACTTAAAAAAAGCACCAAACCAGGCATCTCCAAGGGTCAGCTTCCGGTGATTTCTCTTGTCCACCTGGTGAATCTGGGCATACTGGGGCAATGCAGCAATTGCCTCATGTACACATATAACCCTCTCCTCTTACCACCCAACAATGCAACCTGCAAGAGATGCACTTACATAGCCAAACTGGAAGCAAAGCTATCTTCACTCAAGATTGTGCTAGTCAGTCAAGAGGAGAAGGTTAACACCCATTCTACACCTCAAGCAACACATAGCCCTTCTAAACTCACACCACCAACACACTCACATAGCAACACTAAGCCCTCATATGTGGAGGCCCTTAACAGTAACCTGCCCAAGCAACAAGGACCTCCGAAGCTGAAATGCAAACAAGCACCAATCACAACCAAAGTGTCACATAGCTCACAACATCAGTGTGCCACCTAACAATAGCCCCTAAAGGAAGACAATGTACACAACAATTTAGTCATAGGTGACTCTATAGTCAGGCACACTGATGTCCCACTCACCAGGCTGAACAAGGAGAAAATTACAGTCAGCTGCCTGTAAGGTGCCAGGATCTGTCACATAATGCATGCACTCAAGTCACTCCACAACAAGTACAAATATGACTCTGTCATTGTCCATGTTGGAGTGAATGACTTGAGATGTACCTCCCTGGACTACATGAAAAGAGACATGGAAGAGCTCTTGAACCATGTGGCCCAGGCAGGTATGACTCCAGCCCTGAGTAGCATCCTGCCTTTGCCCAGAATGTTACCACAGTATAAGGACAAAATTATTGACTTCAACAATTGGCTAAGCTTCTGGTCTCATTCAAAGGCAATCCAGTATGTGTCTGCCTGGGATGACATGATCAACAGACCATGATGCTTTGCCAAAGATGGTCTGCACCTGTTGCCCCTAAGATTCAGGTTACTTGCTAAGGCTCTTAACACCCCTATAGTTCCTTTTTTAGGCAAAGTTCAAAGGACAAAACCACCACCATAACAGGTATAAGCATGCAAAATCTGAGGGTAATGCTACTCAATGCTAGAAGTCTAAACATCAAAATGCACTTACTCAAGGCACTCCTAAAAATGGAGAACATCGATATCTGTGCAGTAACTGAGACCTGGTTTAAGGCTCCAAAGAGCACCCCTGCAATACCAGGCTACAACTCTTAACACACTTTTCAGCCACCAAAACAGGACCAAAACACTAAAAGTAGAGGAGTGTCCATATTCACCAAGGATATTCACACCACCAGGCTAGATGCCCAATACAATGCATCTGAAATTCTCCAGGTGCAACTAACACTAGGTAAGACTGCAATCCAAATTGTAGCTTGCTACAGATCCCCTACCATGCCCCAAAATTCTCACTACACCTTTCTAAAGATATTGGAAAATATTAAGATACAACCAAACACCCTAATACTGGGTGATTTCAACTACCCTGCAATTAACTGGGAAAAATACTCGTGTACCAACACCAATGCCCTGGATCAACTAATCCATAGTCCCACCAGGGGCTACAATATCCTAGACCTGGTCATTACCAACATGAGAAATTGATGCTCCACACCTATGGTCACCCCCTCTTTGGTCAGGTCTGACCATAAGCTAATCACCCTTGACATCCACATGCCTCCCCCACTCCACAGTAAGGAAACCTCCATAGAAAACTTCTCCAAAGCCAACTTCATGCCACTCAAGTCAGAAGTGATGAACTTCATAACATCCATGCAGATGGGAACTGAAAGGATGACTGCTGAATCCTACACTAAGTCACTGTACGAGCACATCCACTCATGCATGAATCGTGCCATCCCAAATAGAACCAAGATGCTCTCCTTCAAAAAAAGGAAGCCAATTTGGTGGTCCCCTACCATAAACAAACTTTACAACAAAAGGAATAAACTGTTGCAGAAAAGAGCAAAATCCCAGGATGCAAATAACTCCCTTACCAGCCTCAGCAAAAAGCTGAGATCCCTCATAAAATCTTCCAAAGCTAGTTATGAAAATAAAATTGCCAAAGATTCCAAAGACATTCAAAAGGCATTCTATAGCTATGTCAAGAATCTAAATGGCAATGCTCAGATCTGCTCTGAGCTACCACAAAATGGCATTAAATAAACTGATCCCAAGGGTATTGCCAATTTCCTGGCAGATTGATTCAGTGCCAACTTCATTCTCCTCTCACCCCCTAAAGGACCCATCTCAATACCAAAGGATTGCGAAATTCCAGTAATAGTAGCCACACCGGTAAAAACTGCACCCTCTACAGCTAAGAATACAGTATCCATGGGACCAGACAACATCCTGGGCTGTGTACTACATGAACTACAAAATGAACTGGCACCTCACCTAAGTGTCATGTTTAATCATAGCCTCACCTCAGGCTTTGTGCCCACTGAGTGCCGCACTCCACAAGGGGGAATCCACCTTGGATCTTGGGAACTACCACCCCATCAGTTTGACGAACCTTATCCTCAAGGCCATGGATGTATTGTCATGGAACTTATAAACAAAGACATTGGTAACCTTCAAACACTGGACCCCACCTAGTTGAGGTTCGTGAAGAGCCTATCATAGTTTCATAGGTAGGTATTAGGCTATTGGCCCTGGGGCCTATACAAGCCCAGCCAAAAAGGTACCCTGGCTTTTGCCACCCAAGAAAATTATTTTCCTGTGCCACTGTCAAGCAGAGCCACAGAGGTGATCCCCGGGGTGAATTTCCTATTTCCCATCCAATTATCAAGATTTTTCTTGAAGAGTGCTAATGAGGAGCTTTGTTTGATATAGATAGGTAGTTTATTCCAGAGTATGGGAAGTCTCTTGGACAGGAATCTATCCCTCCAGCATGTTCTGTTTATTGTGGTGACAAGGTTTAGGTCTCTAGAGCATGTAGCTTGGAGGGATTGGGATTTCTTTAAGTGGAGCATGTCCAACAGCTCTGGGTTTGACATTGCTTTGCATGTTAGGCAGAGATCACCTCTATGTAGGTGATATGCAACAGAGTAAAGCTGGAGTTTTTTGAGACGGTCTGTGTAGAGCATCTGTTTGAGGCCGATAATTCTCTTTGTGAGGTATTTCTGTGGCCTTTCCAGTTGCTGTAGATGTCTTGTGAGGTACATACCAAAAAGGGATTTGTACTCTATAATGGGTCTAATGAATGATGAGTAGAGGGGAACAATGACCTCTTTTTTTCTGGATGAGAAACCTTTTGTGATGATGGGTGCCACATAGAAGGATTTCCTGACTCCTGTCTACTGTGGTGATGTGATTATCAAAGGAGATGTAAGATGATGAATGTGACACATTTTCTTTCTGAGATAATAATCATTGTATGAAAGTAGAAACAGATAGATGTCTTTTAAGTGGTTTTGTAATGTAGTCCGATGGTTTTAGAGTATTTTGTTAAGAAGACTGTCAAGGCTTGGGAGTTAATAAATGTAGATTTACTAAGGGGTGTGCATTATGGAGTTGATTGAGACCAATTTAAAACAGAACTGAAAATAAGATGTGTGGCTGACATCTTGTGTTCTGGTGTACAATATGAGGTCTTAGGGTAATAAGAAGAGTTGACGTACAATGAGCTTTCAGAGTTGTTTGACAGCAATATTGGACTTTCCTGGGGATAGTGTACAGGTTATTTGCTATTATCCATCATGGCAGGTTTTACCTTCTTATGTCACAGGTAAGCCAAACACAGTCATTTACTGAATAGCAGCAATTCGTAGAAGGGAAAGAGTTAGTTGTATAAGTTCTCTAAGGTATTTTTACATGAGTTGTTCAATAGGATTGTAAAATAAAGGAAATCAAACAATGGATCTTAACACAATGCTTAATAACATTTCTTTTGCAGTGAGAAATTCATGGGAATTTGTAGGTAGAGGGGTAAGTCTGGCTTCTTAAATGACCAAATGTATAGGATGTTCCAGTTATCACTCAGTCAGTTTAAAAGGGTTGCTAATGTATATGCATCATTTTGGAATGTTGATGGAAGTGTGGTAGCCATTTTATGAGTTAGTATTAGGACGAGTTTGAAGTGAGACTAGATGAGACGAGAGTGTAGTGAGGAAAGTTAAATTCAGTTACTATGCATGGGCCTAAACTAGCTAATGCTAAGATCACCTGGAAGGATGCTGCCTCTGTTTAATAACTGAGGGGATAAAGTATTTAACTTACTGCTAATATGCATGGTAGAAAAAATGCAGAGCAGAAAAAAATATTCAGACTGGGTTTGTCTCACAGTATTAGTAAGCTTAATAACTTTATTTCATATTCTAATGGCACATCTGTTGTTTTTAAGGCACAAAAAAGACTACAGGGTAAGTGCTGTCTTCTCAAACCATGACATGGAAACTGATAGAGCATTGTTGTATTATAGATTCATGCTTCCAGTTTTTCCCACATTAGAAGACTAACACAGAGAGATAGGTGATGTACTGTAACACCAACAGACCTACATTCCTACTGAATTCTCAAGAAGCAGTGTGTACCACATGACATGGCAATGTAGCTATTAGCATTAAAGCTATACTTGCATTTATGATAGTTCGCCATTTTTAGCTTGCTATAAATGTGTGTATTTACATTTATATATGCATGTGTGTGTGTGTGTGTGTGTGTGTGTGTGTGTGTGTGTGTGTGTGTGTGTGTGTGTGTGTGTGTGTGTGTGTGTGTGTATGTGTGTATATCTATAGCTATGTATCTATCCATATATATATATATATATATATATATATATATATATATATATATATATATATACATGTCTACAGAAAGAGAGAAAAGCCTAAATCTGAGGTAACATGCTACATTACATTGATATCTATAAATTAGCTGTTGACTTGCACTAAGTATGTTATAGTTTATTTAAATCAGAATTACATTTTTCCACACAACCAACAAGAATTTCAGTAAAGGAACTGTTCAAACTAGTGAATTGTTTTAGCTCTGGAGCAATCCATATATCCATGTTGTTTCTTTAAATCTTTACAATATCTGAAGAACTTAAGTCAACTGCTTATACTGAAATTCTAATCACACTTTTGTAACAGTTTGGCCCAACAGCTTAATTTGAAGACACAATTTTAGTAGTCTCAGTTTGCAACTTTTTTCTTTTTGCATTCTCACTGTCTGTTTTCTACTGAAAGGACTGGTTGTGACCTTGGGACTCTTCCTGCTGAAACCTCATATTTCTGCATTTATATTTTAACTATTTATTTTATTTCTCCAGTATAGCTTACTATCTTCATTGGGAACTACAAAGGGACTTGTTTTGCCTACTTTACTAACGACATTAATTTCAGGCTTTGGACTTTCCTATAGCTATTGGTTTATTGCCTTTTCTCCACCCTGTAAATATGGTGGGTTTTACTTTCAGTCACAGTAGTAGTGTTTGTGTCTCTTTGTACACTTTATATATGTTTTAACTGCCATCTATGCACAGGTCTTCTGAATTCCTGACTATTCTGCTGTAGTCCACAGTGAGGTATGGCAGCTTCAGGTATTATCTTTGTGAAGAATATAAACATTAATGCATTATTCACAACTGCAATTGTTGTATTCATTAGTTTGATTATTTCAGGAAACTTGTAATAATAATCCAAACATGGGATATGTGGCATTTGAACAAATTAATGCCAGTCTGCATGTCCTCCCCACAGTCATGTGGCCTCTAAAAGACATGCGTGAAAGGGAGTGCCTTTGCTGAAGGTTGGGCATCGGGCTGGCAACTCTGAACCATAAAATTCAATTGCCAATCATTAGCGGACTGGAGTTCCGCTGTGGTGACCCCTAACCGGGAAAAGCCAAAAAGACAAACAAACAATGCTAATTGATATTACTGATAATCAGGAATGTAGTGAGCTATAATCTATTCTTAAGATTGCTGTCATGGCATGGATTGCAGATTGCACAATTATGTTATAGGTTTCCCAGTAAAACATTTCAATTGTTGTTTTTTCTTTGTACTTTGTTACTTCTGTGTGTGATTTTTGTAAGTTCTGAATTATCTGCTGCATCTTTTAATGAAGGTTTTTTCCCTCTCATGCTTGTTAATCATTAAGTTTATCTATTTCTATAGGGGCTTTCACCTCAGCAATCACAGTATGATTGCTTTCACCTTTACTAACATGATGGCAATCAGAACATTTTTCTGTGTTATGTCCTAGTTCTGGTCTTTCAGCAGGGAATATGTGTCCTACATCTTTGTGAGGGCCACAATGTCTCCTTATACATGTGGTAGTCAGTGCAGAGGGTCAACCCTCTGAACTGTAGCTCCTATGCTATAGGCATTGATTTCCTCAACACTTATTTGCCTACTGTGTGATGTTGAACATGTCACTTAATCAGATATTGGTCGTGTGTCACTCCATTGGGCTTACTTAATTAACAAATTATGTTATCATTGCTATTGTTATTATGTTTCAGTACCTGCTGGGAAGGATATTGTATTCACAGTTTTGTTAGACAAACACATGCCACATGACCACCACTAAACTTCTTTGCCTTCCACTGAAGTACTGCATAGGATAGCCCTAATTCACTCCTTACCCCATTCATAGGCATTTGTCAAGACTGAACATAAAGCTTAGGACACAA
>NC_056736.1:805655190-805741066 GCF_019279795.1 Protopterus annectens
TTTAAATGGTTTCCCATGCATAACAGAGGTAAAATGTGCCGATGCACTCTGCTATTTAAAATTGTAATACTTGGATGATGACCCTCATTTGAAGTTATACCCTGCATTATAAAGACTCAGACAATGAACTTAGAGGTAGTGAGGAAGACAGCACCATAGTCAGTCTAAGATTTGTTTTACAGAGGTTTGCAAAACCTCTCTCTCTAAACTTGACTCAGCTGTGGAGGTTCCAAGATGGTCGTCGGCTAGACTGCACTCTATTCACTGTGCTCCTCACTGCTCTACATTTACCGGTTTTTTCATCATCTTTCTAGAGAACTTTTTCCACAGTTTTTTTCTTAGAAAGTTTGTAGAGCTTATTTACTTTAGTTTGATCTCATTTACTTTTAGAATTTCTACAAATTATTGACTAATTTACCACAACTATTTTTGGTCTCAACATTATCCTGTCACGTGCATCCAAGAAGTCTCCTCCTGTGACAAGTGTCCTGATTTCACACCTTTTTCCTGGCATGGCTGGCTACTCTGACTCCATGGAAACACAGTCTACAAAGGCCAAATTTTCTTCTATGCTTCCTCCTGAAAAGGAAACTGGCTCCAAAAGACTAAGAACCACCAAACAAACCAATGAAAGCATCAAAGTAAGTACCAAAGATAAAAAGGACTCTAACTTTCATCTTGAAGACTTAAAAACTGCTTTACAACCTATTCAAAGTGCTATTCAAAGTTTTTCTGAACAATTCATTGAGTTTGGCAAAACACTCAAGCATATTAATGATAGAATGGATTCACTGGAAAGCAATAATATAGCCACAGAACTAAAAATAGATTCAGTAGAAAAAAATCTAAAATCTAAAGATTCACTTATTGCTGAGCTACAAACCAAAGTTCAGGATTTAGAGGCAAGAAGTCACAGAAATAATGTAATAATTAGAGGGCTACTTGAATCTTATGATAATCAAAATTTACTATCTGTTACTAAACAAATATTTGGAGCGCGTCTTGATTGTGAACTAAAGACATATACCCTTATTATAGAAAGGGTGCACAGAGCCCTGAGAGCCCGACAAGATACTGCTTTACCAAGGCTTATTTATACAAGATTACTAAACTTTCAGGACACTCATAATATCCTGGAGGCTGCTAAAAGCAAAAAGCACCTCATTTGGAGCAAACATAAACTTACATTTTCACAGGATTTACCCCTGCAAATAAAGCAAAATAGACAGAAACTGTCACCATATTGTTCGGAGCTGATTAAGCGCGAAATTAGGTTTCGTATGAGATACCCAAATACATTATCCTTTAACTACAATGACAGAAGATACACTGCATCTAATCCAGAAGAGGCTAAAGATATTTTCCTGAACTTATTTAAAACTCTCCCAGTGTCAGACACACAAAAATAATGCAGCCATATCAAGATACAGTCAATCATAGATGTCGGACTTATACCACTCAACAAATAAACCAAATATAATTAAACCCATATTAAATTACGTCAAAAGGAAAGATCTCTAAACACAGTGTAACACAGAAGAAGTTATTTATTCTTTATTTCCAATTTTTTAACCCCAGGTTTGCCTCAGAAATGGTCTTTTTATCCATCAAAGTCCATTTACAAATACAAGAATACGTGTGGAACTATTTTCTCAAGTGTTTTACAAGAACTATGCCAGGTTGAGAAATCATCTTCTGAATGCAAATACTATGTATTATAACAACATCCCTGGTTAGCGACTGTACTTAAAAATAGAGTTTAATATGTACTAACTTCATGAAGTTTTAGTTCTTCATGTTGTCATTAATCCTGGTGGGTTAATGGCATGCTTGGTTTGACAGAATTTTGTGCAGTTCAGAATGTCAGAGTTAAAACTTCCGTATGCAGCGATGGCATTGTTTACACTGCGGCTTCATTTTGTGCTCCCTCAGATTCCCACCTTCCAGTTACGAAGTTATCCTGTGAAAGTATGGCTTCTCTTCAGGATTGAGGTTGAAACACAGCGATGAGTTCTTATTCTTGATGGAGCGGAAAGTCGGGGCTGTGATATACAGCCACATGCCATGATGTGAACAGAGGTATGGTTCTCTTTCCCTGATTCCTCAGTGGTTTGGGTTCCTGATATATGGCTTTCCTGGGGCCATATAAATTCATCTTGAGACTGAAGATTTATCTCTGCGATGGAGTCCTCGTTGTTATCAAGGTATTGGTGTTTACTTGGCTGTTTCTTGGCTTTTAGACTGAAATTCAATTTGAGAGTGCTGCGCGATGTGTTACAGATGGAGGCTTGATAAACATTCACTCGTAGATAAGGATATCAGTGTATCTGATGCACGTCGGTTGTTCTTTTATTTTAGTGAACTTTTCACAGTTAAATACTGTTGTACAGAAATGTCCTATGAATATACAGAATGTATTCTTTTCTTTTCATAAAATGTTATACACAATCATATGCACACATGTTTATGACTTAGATTATTATATTTAAAATGTGTGGAATATTTATGTTCCTACTAAACAAAATACACTGAATAACTTAGTGGTTTGAAGATATTCAACTGAGCAAGGTGTGGACCCTTAGCATTTATTTTAAACAAAGCTGCATGGTCAGGTGGGGCTCACTAAAATGTTATAATGTGTAGGTTTTCTTTATATTAGCATATGCCATTACTAATAAATATCACAATATCTACAAATGTTTAGGATAATTCCTGCTTAGTATTGATATAATATACATCTATACATGTGTTAATTTAAGTCATACATTATATTACTTTATAATTTTACCCCCAATTTCTTAATAATTAGTGGGGCTGGTTTAATTCTATGGCTACTGTAACATATTAAACTGTATCAACTAAAGTTTTTTTTTAGGATTGTCTAAATGTTACTCCTTTACTTTATAAAGGGTATTATGATATCTACCAGGAAGGACGGCCATACACTTATGTGAGCATATTATTAACTACACATTATTAAATGATATTTTGTAAACTGGCATAGATTAAGCACTTTTATCATGCCATATCCTTCCGGGCTCAACACAAAAACTGATTTTTTAAAGATGAGAAGCAATATTTTACATCGGAGTTGTAATACTTGGTATATATTTATATGTCAGTTATAGATCCTTATATTTCATGGCCAATACTATAACAGGTTAGAAAATTGTCAATTTTGTTAATAGATGCTTATATACCTGAGTTATACAAATCTTTTTGACAAGGATATGGATGTATGGAATACAGTAGACAGTTTGATTATATAAATATTGTAAGATGATTGAATCTTAAATCTACTTGTAATTAGGTTAATTTACATAGTTATCCTAGGTGAGTTAACTAGACATATATTTTAAAAATGAAGACATACACACTTTTGTAATACAAGTTTTTATAGTAAGTTTGTTTGTACAGTGGCATTTAAATTTGTTATGTCATTGATAATACACAAAGGAGCAGTGGGGACTGAAGTGAATGGGGATTAAGTATGTCGGTCATCTTGTTTTTCGATAGTTTTGTATATATGTTTAGATTTGTTAAATATGTTTTAGTCCTTTTTAGGACTTCACTTAAGATATTTTTACTTTTGTTGGATATATTGGTAACCAAGATTTTACATAGTTCATGCTATGACCTTTTTATTCCTTCTTTAGTTAAGGTAGGGTGGGTAGGCACTGGGGTTGGAAGGAAGGAATATCACGATAATACACGCAAATTTATCTTGAATGTTAGTGTTACACAAAACTACATTTTTTATAGGACCAAACTCTTTATTCCCATTTATATATCTATAATTAAAGAACATAGCCCATTCTTCTGATTTTTTTTGAAGACTGAAGACTAATGACAAATTTTTTAAATATTGACTCATGGAATGTAAGGGGAATCCAGAACAAAGCCAAAAAATCTTTATTATTTCATTTAATTTTTAAATCTCAAGTGGAGATATGCTTTTTACAGAAGACTCATATTCCCAGAGATGATTGGCACAAAGAATTTAACAAAAATGGATAAAAAAAATAATAGCATCTGGTGACACCTCTAACTCGAGAGGGGCTGTAATCATAATCAAACAAAAATTTCAGGGGACCATAATTGAAGAAAAATATGACACTAATGGCAAATGGTGTTACTTTACCACCATTTTACATAACATCGACAAACCTCTTCTTATATTTAACCTATATGCACCCTGAAATCATCAACATATCTTTATTTTCCAAATATATAATATTCTTTTTTCCTTCAAAGATCATTATATCATTATCAGAGGAGATTGGAATGCCGTTATTAACCCTGAGGTTGATCGTTCCAGGAACACATCTTCTTATAATTATCAAGCATCCATAGCTTTAGAAGAGTTTATATTAGATCATAATCTTATAGACCCTATACAACTTACTAAATATACCAATAAAAAAGATAGATTTACTTATTATTCAAAATGTTATAACTCATGGTCTAGATTAGACTTTTTTCTTATATCTGCCCCTCTTTCATATAGGGTATTAGACTTTACTGTTGAACCCAGGTTTCTTTCTGATCATTCTAGAATTTTTCTAAAAATAGATCTGAACTTTAACTCTGGATATTCATATAAACAGAATACGTGGACAATGAATAATAACTTACTTAATCATAAGGAAATTACTAATTCAATTGGGGAAATAATACAGGAAATGGAGGGAGACCTGGACTCAACAGATATTCCATATGATATACAATGGGCTGCATGCAAGGCAAGACTGAGGGGTATGCTCATCAATAATGCTTCCTATTTTAAAAAAATATATAAGAATAAGGAATGCCTTTTAAAACTAAAGATTCAGACTCTTGAAGATAGATATAGATTAACTTCAGATCCTTCAACCTATAAGCAAATTTTGGAATCCCAAAAAGAACTTCTTCTCTTACATCAAAGTAATCTCTCCATACTCGAACAAAGGCTGCTAGCTACTTATTCTGAATGGGCTCAAGTGCCCTCAAAAATTTTAGCAGGAATTATTAAACAAAATTTCGCCAGGCCTAAAATATCACCCATACAATATAAAAACCAGATTTATAACACTGATAATGATGTAATGCAACTATTTACCTTATTATATATGGATCTTTATTCTAAAACCTCGAATTCTATGACCAATTCATATATAAACGGATTTCTAAACCCTTTAATATTCCCTACTCTAAGTGATCAACAACAAAACATTCTTTCAGCTCCATTAAGCATTCAAGAAATTTCTGACTCCATTGATAGACTCAAGCCTAGTAAATCTCCAGGGCCAGATGGATTCACACCGGAATTCTTTAAATCCTTTAAAACCATACTTGCTCCCTTTCTTCTTAAAGTTTATCATTACATTAAAATAAATGGTATAACCGATCTTTACTGGAACACCTCAAAAACTATATTTATTTTAAAAAATAACAAAAACAAATCAGATCCCTATAACTATAGACCCATCTCGCTAATCAACATAGATATTAAAATTTTATCGTCTATTCTTGCCAATAGACTTAAGAAGGTTTTACCATCAATAATTTCTCCAGACCAAGCAGGGTTTATGTCTGATAGGCATGTTTGGGACAACACTTTGACTTTAGAATCCATTATACATCTCTCCAAAAATGATAATAATCCATTATATGCACTAATCTTGGATGCATCAAAAGCATTTGATCGTGTGAATTGGGATTTCCTTTTTCGAACCATGGTTTGTTTTAATATTCCTGATACATTTATAGATTTAATTAAAACTTTATATAAAGACTCCTATACCAAATTGTATATTAACGGTTTTCCGTCGCTTCCTATAAAGATTACTAATGGCACAAGACAGGGATGTCCTTTATCTCCATTTCTTTTCAACTTATATATAGAACCACTACTTCTATATATTGCACAAAACACCTTACATAGAATTCCCAGGGTCTTGAACACTAATTTGCTTCTGTCAGCATTTGCGGATGATCTGGTTTTATTCTTTCAAACACCGAATACAGATCTTAGAAAATTGGTCAATTCTATACAGAAATTCTCTCTTGCCTCAGACTATCATATTAACACCCAAAAAACATACATTTTTCCTTTAAATCATTTGGCTCACAAACCACATCTATTCCCTAACTCTTCCTTTCGTATTACTTATGAGGTTAAATATTTGGGCATCAATGCTGAACATAACAGTCTCTCCCCATTTCAAAATAATCTAAACAGGGTTTGGGCATCAATATTGCTAGATATGCGTAGATGGGAATTATTCAATTTATCACTTTTATCTAAAGCAGCAATAATTAAAATGAACATTTTACCCAAATTTCTTTTCCAGTTCAACTCCTCAGATCAAATTGTTTCAAAATCCTTCTTTAGTAGAGTTAATAAAGAATTAGCCAAATTTTTGTGGTTTCCTAAATCTGTTAGGATTTCATATTCCAACTTATCAACCCCTAAAGATAAGGGTGGACTGGGCCTGCCAAATTTTTATCTTTACTACTTAATAACCGAGGCCAATAAATTATCTATCTCTAAATTGAATAATTCCAATTATAATAAATATCCTACTTGGATCAGGTTTTGGCATCAACATATTATAACCAAAAACATTAATCACATTGCCATTCCATTTCTTTCCCTGGATATCATAAATACTCTTAAACTATCAAATTCCCTAAAGCAAAAGGTTAAATCATTTTATGAGATATTACATTTGGTCAGTCTAGAAAATATTTCCTATCTATTACAGCCTCTTCATTTAAATCCCAACATTAAGTTGAATGATATACAATTTAATCTTACAAATTATCCTCTAATTAAAAATTTGAATGTATGGGATTTATTGAAATATAAAGATGATTCCTGGGCTGATCTTCAAAACATTTTAAAAGTCAACAGCAAGTATACCACAATCTTACGTCAATTAAGGGAAATAATTAATGCCAAATTTGTACATATTAAGCCAACAAAACAAGATATAAATAACTTAGACACGATATTGAAAACCTTGCTACTCCCAGAGAAAATGTTATCAAAAGCATATAACCTACTAAACAAATTAATAGAAGACTCAAAGTGTCTTTTTTCCAACTTTTGGGATAAACACAATGCTCAATTAACTATGAATCAAAAACTGGCTGCTATCAAGATTACTCTAGAGCATTCCCCCTTCAAGAAATTATTTTATACTCAATTAATGATAAATAATAATGTTTATTGCACACCTTCCAAACTTAATAAATTCAATGCTAACAAATCCCCCTCTTGCTCGTGTTGCTCCTGTCCTAATGCTGTCCTTTTACATATTTTTTGGTACTGTAATCACTCACACAAACTCTGGACTTCCTTGAAAATATGTTTACAAAAAATGGGTTACCACAAATCCACCCTATCCTGGGAAACAGCAATCTTACACATACCTATGATACATCTTTCTAAAATAGACATGAGGGTGATTATATATATTTGTTCTCTTATTAAATTCTACATTTCAAAAAATTGGCTAGATCACACTAATATGAATTGGAATGGGATTAGGTCTCTGGCATATAAATATATCTCTGCACAAAAAACTTTGCTGAAAAGTCCTAAAAAAATGGCTTTCAATAATAAAGCTTTAGAGAAGGTCCTTTACATTATTAACAATGATTAATACTTGTCTTATTTTTGTCTTGTTAGAATATATGATGTATTTATTGAAATTTATCACTAGATTATATGTTTACATCTGATTAAGCTAACTGTTCCTTGGTTACCTTTTGTATATAGTGTATATAGTGTTGCATATCCTCATTTTCATGAGTAATGTTTTATGTTTCTTTTACAACCTGTGTAATTTACCTAATTCCTATGTCTAGATGTTCAAAGGTCAATGTTACTATTGATATGTCATATTCTTTAAATTTAATATTCAATAAAGAGATTTTTGAGAAAAAAAAACTTGACTCAGCTGTATGAACTTACTGCAAGTACTAGAACTGAAAAATAAAAGTAAAATCATTTATTATAAAGTACAATGAACATCTGTTACAAGCAACTACAGATGAAGGCAATGAACTGTGCATTACTCACAACAGATCTTTTGTAAATACTACTTGCTCATCTAAAGTATTGTAAGTTGCTTACTTTATTTTTCATAGCTATCTAGCTTATGTTACATTATTCTAGTTATGATTTACTAGGTTAAACATTTATATCTGTTCATTTTGATCGATGTCGTGTAGTGTGCATACAACTGGTTAAGGAAACAGCATTGTCTTTTCTTCTCTAACAAAAAACAGTCTACCTTGAAAAGTAACACTTAGTTTACAACACTTTATATAATACATTTTTTATTATTTTTTTAAGAATTAAGAGGGTCTATAAGGAACATTAAAGAAGTTTACAATCTTTATAGGAGCCTTACAAAGGCATAACAATAGAGTAGAATAAGTGTTGTTTCAGACAGCAGGTTAAGTTTATGTTTTGTTTGTGTTTAGAGAAAGGAAGAGTTGTGTGTCCTCAGTATGATGTAAGCAGTATATATGTGACATTCTGTGTTTATATAGAAAGGAAGATGTGGGAGAGCTGACGTGATACAATGAGTATATTTTGTGTGTCTTTGTATGCATTATAGTTCATTAGACAATTAAAACCTGAAACTAAGGCACTGGGAAGATGTTATTATAAAAGTACATGAACATATGGGAAAATTAGGGAGAGGCACCTCTCAGACGACCTACTTCATTTTTCCTACTCTAAGTGACAGCATTGCAAAATGAGTTCAAGCAATACTTAATAAAATTTTGTGTATACACATTCCTATATCATTTAATCAACCATGTCAAAGTTTCAAAATTTAAAATATAACTATATAAAGGGACAGAGGAAAAGAAATCACTAAGTAAAGGATTTTCTGATTAAGATCTGAGAAAGTTTGGGGGCACTACATGCGCCAACATAGGAGTTAGTCTACAGACTGGCCCAGTTGATAAGGGCAAATGAAGTAAGATTAAATAGAAGAAACTAGAAACTCTTCATATTAAACAAAGAAATCATATAGGATGAACAGATTAACAAATGCAAGTGTGGTTTATCATATATTGGAAACTACATATTGGGAGAATGGAATAGGAAAACTAAGAAGTAATCCTCAAGTATTAAATATGATTCCTAATAAGTGAAAGATTTTTTTTTTGAAAAAGTAGGTTTATTAAAGTAGAAGCATCTCACCCAATGGAATGCAGGCAATGCAAAAACAATGAAGGTATTCTAATATATCAGGAAGGTAGACATACATATAACTTACTTACAAATTAATAATACACATATATTAAATATGACAGAGCACAAAAAAAGATAGCGGCCTTAATCCCCACCTGAGAGAAAATGTTTAATAAGTAGTTTACGTGATCATGGGAATTCTGGACAGTTCATTAAGGAGTGATGAGGCAGGCAAGATAGGAGAAGACAGTGGTGCTGTTGTTTATTCCTAAAACAGTGGTACCAAAAGAATGGAAACCCCAACACAAAAAAATAGAGAAGAGAGGCATCTGCTCAATGAAGGAGTAAACCCATGGTCCAGAAATCCCTTAGTTAGAATAAGGTGTTTTCCTGATATTTATGTATAGATGAATAACTCAACAAAGCAGGAAATCTGTGTACCTCCAGATTATATGTTTTTCAATGTGTATTGGTGTAGTTCATGTAGTACTTTCCCCACTAATTATATTAAACGCTGAATATTCTGCAAGCAAAATGCACAAAATGTTACTAAAACAACAAAATATCTGGCCTCCTACTCATATAAAAAATATGCACATATAAGCATGGTGAAATACTGTGTTGGCATTGTAATCATTTTAACCTAGTAATTTACAAACATCTCTTCAAATAATTAAGTACACATGAAACATAAATATCAAATATTAACTTATCAGACTTACACTGCACTGCTTTTTCATTTCATCAGATTTTTTTCCACTGAAAAGGAAATGTCATCATGGAGTAATGAATAAACTGATTAATAGGAGGCCTAAACACAGCATAAACAGATGACTCCTCTAGGAAGTGTAAGCACAGTGAAAGTTCCTAAGCATCAATTGCCAGAAAAAAAAGATGCCAAAGGAATATAACATTGATTGCTGTTTTTATAGGAAAGAATTGCCTATGCAATTTCTAAGTGTGCACATGCAGTGAGTCCCTTCTTTTGAAAAATGTTTCCCTTATTCAGCTTGGTGTGACTGTAGATTTGTAATATGTTAGAGACTTGTGTGTGTGTGTGGGGGGTATCCCCCACACTGAGGGATGCATGATGGCTTGACCCCTGTAAAATAAATACATAAATTAATATATATTTTTTTAACCTTCTGTGATTTAGACATTATTTTTCACTATTTCCTAAGCTCAGGATGGTAGAGTTTGGTGATTTATATTGGAGCCTAACTAGATTTGTATCTAGAACAGAATAGTAATGTTACATTGATGTTTAAATTATTAACTAACTAATATTTGACGCAAAAAAATAGGCAAATTGAGTACTCGGTTCCTATAACCATAAAAAATGCATTTAGCGTCTGCATTTAAATCTTCTCAGTTCTAAATTGTGTAGATCTGAAACATCACTTAAAATTATAAGATATTGAACCTTAGTTATATTATACATCTTATATATTTATACCACATTTCAAATAAATGTCTTCTATAGTAAAGGCAAAGGAAATAAAATTAATTGTATCTGCAACCACCTTGCACTTTACAAAAGTCCATGGTATGGTACTTTATGTGATAACCATTCTCAGCATAATAAGCTTATCCGCTGAATTTGCACTGGGTTGTTTATAGAGTGTGAGTAGTTGAATCAACTAAACCAAAATGAAACGATGGATTGTACTCATCAGCCAAAAATCATATCTGAACATGTTGCAGTGAAAAAAAACCCAGATCTGATATTCCCATCTAACACCCATGTGTGAATTGTGGACTGAATTAGTATTTAAAACAAAGAGTAATATAAGACTAGTTTTTATTTTATTTCATTAACTTCAAAATGGTCTTAAACAGGCAAATTCATTTACATATAAAAAAGTACTAATTTTTAAAAGTCAGTCTTGGTCATAAGTAAACTTGAATTCCTGAATTTTGGAAGATGACATATATTTTGCACTATACCCATATGTAAATGCAGTTTGTTTGGAGCTAGTGTTACACTACATATACTTAAAAAAAATCATACTAAATCAGTAAATCCTATCTGAATATTATAGTCTCCCTCTGTTTGGGAAGTAAAAACTGAGGTAAAGTTTGTCTCCATTTGTTTAGTCAAAACTGGAACTTTGGGTTATGGAAAATGTATTTTACAGGTATAAAAAATTTAAGTCCCCAGATGTATGCTTATCATGAAGCCAAGAATATACTGAAAGGATTATAAAGGCCTATAAAGGTATGAATCCAGTAGGAAACATAAAACAAATCAATAAAAGATAAAGTCAGTACGAAGCTGGGCATTCTCATCTCATGTACTCTAGCCTATAGCGTACGTCATTGGATAAGGCCGAGCTAAAACAATTGGCATCTGTGGAGCTATTTGTGGGATGAGGCTGAACCAAAGTTAATACAAATGTGAATTTATTGTTAATGGACTATGTAGGTTTAACACTTTTTATCACTGTGATGTTCAGAGGACATCAACAAAATTCATGAAGGCATTTATAAGTTAGGATGTAAAATCTGCCACAGTGATTTATGTAAAATATGCTATAGTCAGAAGATCTGGAACTATTTTACATTTTCTTTGTATTATGAGATTTTTAACTATTGTCTGACATAAAACTGATCAGTAAATGGTTTGAAGGAGATGTTCTTGGCATTCCTCTTCCTCAGCATTTCCATTTAGTCTCCTAAGATATACATGCTTATTTCGGCTGTTTGACAAGTTGATGAAATTCTTTGCTTCTGTATGTGTCAGCATTGCCAGAAATCTTATGTCCACACAGATGTTATAATAATAGAGTCATTACATATATTTTAGCTTAATATTTATTACAGACCAGTAACATTCTAACCAAATAGTGGAAAGAAGAGAGTTACAATGTGTATATGTGTGGTGCAAGTATCAGCATGTATGCCTGTGAGTGTGTGTGTGTGTGTGTGTGTGTGTGTGTGTGTGTGTGTGTGTGTGTGTGTGTGTGTGTGTGTGTGTGTTTCTGTGTCTGTGTATGCACCACTGTGACCTGTGTGCAGAAAACGCAGAGTAACGTTACTTGAAAAGGATCTCAGAATCACTGGGCTACATTCTCTGTATTCTAGCATCGGGGTACTGAATCTCCTAAGAAAATTTTAGCATTATCCAACATATCCATCCTTTCCATGTCAGATAAAAGTCTACTAGCTATGCTCTGATGTCAGCTTGCTCATAAGATACTAACCAAAACACATCATTCAATTAACTAGTGTCTACGTCGAGTGCTTGTCTGTTATTAGGTCACATCACACATGCTCACTGCCATTTGCTTGAAAAGCCAAGCGTTCTAACTCCCACTAATTTTATCTTACATAACTATTTATCCCTCCAAATGCATTATTCTATTAAACTGTGTAGCCCTCCAAGAGCCTTAACTCCAACCCAACTCCCACTCATTTCCTAATCCAATTCCACATTCCTAAGCCCCCAAAACTCCACTCCCTTCCATAAACCTAAAATCTGTGATCACTCCCTAAATCTAAAACTCCAACCGCCTCTTTATATCTAAATTCCCCGACCACACCCTAACCATAAGCTCCCTTTTCCTAAACTTAAAACTTCCCTCCTTCTAACTCTAAAAACTGTTCTTCTGCTTTCTATCCCTAAAACTTCCTTAAAGTTAGCAAACTCTAAATCTACCTTCTCATCTCTAAGCTATATGTGATATATATCCCTGCTATAGGTCCCCGACCATGTCCCAAGACTTTCACTCCACATTTCTAAGCACCCTGGAAACTAATTGGGTCCAACGCAACACTCTCATACTAGGTGACTTCAACTACCCCTCCATCAGCTTGGAAAACTACTCATGCACCAATGCACTGGCCCAAAACTTCCTAGTATTCATCAGTTTCAATGCCCTGGACCAGGTCATTCTTACCTCCACTAGAGGAAGCAACATCTTTGACCTGGTTATTACTAACATGGGCAGCCATTGCTCTATACCAATAGTCAATTCCTCCCTGGTTAGATCTGAACACAAACTAATCACCATGGAAATCTACATCTCACCCACACACCCTGCAAAGGTAACCACCATGAAAAACTTCTCCAAAGCTGACTTTGGGCTCCTAAAAGCAAGGGTGGCTAACTGCATGGCACCAGTGTCAATGGAAAATAGATGTATGACTGCCAAATCATACACCGATGCACTGTATGAACACGTACATAAATGCATGGAACTAGCCATACCCAACAGAACCAAGACAATCTCCTCCAAAAAAAGGAAGGCAATCTGGTGGTCCCCTGCCATTAATAAACTCTACAACAGAAGGAAGAAGCTGTTGCAGAAAAAGGTGAAGTCCCAAGACTGGAAAAACTCCCTTATTAGCCTCAACAAAAAATTGAGATCCTTCATCAAAACTTCTAAAGCCAGCTATGAAGGAAGAATTGAGACACTAAAAACAACCACAAAGCCTTCTATAGCTATATCAGGAATCTCCACCGCCATACCCAGGTTTGCTCTGAGTTACTGCACAATAGAACCTCCTATACTGAACCAACAGATATTGCCAACATACTGGCCAACAGATTCAGTGCCAACTTTAACCCTCTCTCCCCCCCAAAATGACCAATCACAATATCGGAGGAATGCCAGGCACCCAGCATTACTGCAGTACAGGTTATAGCTGCATTATCCAAAGCCAAGAATACAGCTTCCATGGGACCCAACAATACCCTTGGATGTGTTCTACATGAACTTCAAAGTGAACTGGCACCATATCTGTGTGCCCTGTTCAATCACAGCCTCACCTCAGGCTTTGTCCCTACCGAATGGTGCACTACTACAGTCATCCCTCTCCATAAAGGAGGATCGACTACAGACCCTGGGAATTATTGCCTCATTAGCCTGACAAGTCATATATAAAGCTATAGAGCGCATCATCATGGACCTTATTAACAAGGCTATAGGGACTCTCCAAACTCTAGATCCCAGGCAATTTGGTTTTGTGAAGTGTAGACCATGCCTGCCGTGGTGGACATCAGGAGTTTTTAGTAGTGTATGCCTGCTCAACCTGGTTGACTTCTTTGAGTCAGTCACCACAGCTATGGATGAGGGCAAGGCAGTTCACACAGCCTACCTTGATCTGGCCAAGGCCTTTGATACCATTCCCCACTCAGGAATTATTGATAAACTCACCAAAGTAGGTATCAACCCCTATATCACTAGGTGGGTTGCAAATTGGCTCAACCCACAGTGAGAAAGTAGCAGACTCCAAGTCAGACTGCCGACCAATCATAAGTGGAATCCCACAGGGATTGGTCCTGGGTCCTTTAATGTTGAGCATCTACTTCTCAGAAGTCCAGGCCAACACAAAGAGACTCTGGCTGACCAGCTTTGCAGACAACTGCAAGCTGGGAGCCATTATTAACTGCCCAAGTGATCAAGACATCCTGCAGAAAGGTCTCACTGAGACCAATGTCTGGTGTCAAAACCATGGCCTTAAGCTTAATGTCAAAAAATGCGTCCTCATCCCCTTTGGGAAAAACTCAGTTCCTACCAGATCCCACAATAATGGGAGCCCACTGAACACTGAAGGCATTATAAGAGATACGTGGACTCAGGTTGACAGCAACTTCTCCTTCGACCACCACATTACCACTGTGGTCAGAAAGTCCTTCTATGTGGCACATATCATTACAAAGGGTTTTGCATCCAGGATGATAGAGGTCACCATCTCTCTCTGTTCTTCCATCCTTAGGCCAGTCATCACATATAATGCCCCATTTGGCACTAGACACATGCAACATCTGTAAAGGCCACAAAAGTACCTCATGAAGAAGATCCTAGGCCTTAAATACATGTCCTACATGGACAGACTCAAAAAAACTCCAGCTATTCTCTGTCGCATATACCTCTGCACCACACATTCCAGAGACCTCAACCTCATTACCACAATCAACAAAACATGCTGGAGGGACAGGTTCCTCACCCAGAGACTGCCTATGCTCTGGAATAAAGTTTCCATACATGTCAAGCAGAACACCTCACTGATCCTCTTCAAGAGAAATCTTGATGAGTGGATAGGTAATAGAAAATTCACCTCTGGGATCACTCCAGTGGTTCTACTTGATAGAGGCACTTGGAACTAACATCGGGCGGCATGATGCCAGGGCACTTCAATGCATTAGGCTTGTAAAGGCTCCAGGGCAATAGCCTAGTACACACCTATGAACCTATGAACCCTAACCCTAAAAATCCCCTTCTGCTCCCTAAACCTAAATCTCCTTCCCAGTCACTGCCTTAATGGACACTCCCACCCCCATGACACGCTTATGTCCCTCAAGCTTGAATAACCTGTTCAATAAGGGTGGGCAACTGCTTGCCTGAACTCATATTTGAGTTTGTCTGCAAGCAGCAGTCTATACAAGGTACAAGATGCTAGAGTCCCTAGCTATGAGACAGTGTTCTTTAAGAGTCTGGGTTTTGAGCACTTGCAGTGGAACCAATCCAATATACAATTTTCACAAATAGCATATATCATCCAATACACTATGGAGCAGTAAAACTACCATGACTTTGAAGTAAAATGCACAGGTGGAAATCTTGGTACAATATTGCTTCTTGGTGTAACACAGAGATCTGCTACACTTGTCACAAATGATAGGAAGTTAATGAGGCATTTAACATCAGAAGCATATTGACACATCTTGCCAGATGGATAATATATTAATGAGGCTAGAAACTATTACAGGAATATACTGTTCATAATGAAATATGAACAAAAGAAGGAAAGAATATAGTGCACTATTATTAAAAATAGAGCACTCTTTACAAGGCTGGCACAGAATGGATAAGAGATGCGGACTCATGGATAACACATTTCCTGACTGTTCTGAGGTATAAATCATAGGTTCATAGGTTCATAGGTTCATAGGTGTGTACTAGGCTAATGGCCCTGGGGCCTTTACAAGCCGAGCCATAGGATTACCCTGGCTTAGTGCCACCTGACCTTAGTTCCCCAGTGCCTCTGTCGAGTAGAGCCACGGGTGTTATCCCCGGGGTGAATTTTCTCTTTTCCATCCACTTATCAAGATTTCTCTTGAAGAGGGTCAGCGAGGTACTCTGCTTGACATGTATGGAAAGTCTGTTCCATAGTATGGGCAGTCTCTGGGTTATGAACCTGTCCCTCCAGCATATTCTGTATGTTCTGTTAATTGTGGCAATGAGGTTGAGGTCTCTGGAGTGTGTGGTATGAAGGGATTGGGATTTCTTTAGATGTAGCATTTCTATCAGAGCTGGGTCAGACATGGCTTTGTAAGTCAAGCAGAGATCACCTCTAAGTAGGCGATATGAGACAGAAAATAGTTGGAGTTTTTTGAGTCTGTCCATATAGGACAAGTGTTTAAGGCGTAGGATCCTCTTTGTGAGGTACTTTTGCGGCCTTTCCAGTTGTTGCAGGTGTCTAGTGAGGTACATGCCAAATGGGGCATTGTACCCGATGATTGGCCTAATGATGGAAGAGTAGAGGGAGACAATGACCTCTTTCTTCCTGGATGCAAAACCCTTAGTAATGAGATGTGCCACATAGAAGGACTTTCTGACCGCAGTGGCAATGTGGTGATCAAAAGAGAGGTTGCTGTCAACCTGGGTTCCCAGATCTCTTATAATGTCTTCTGTGTTCAGTGAACTATCATCAATGTGGTAATTCATGGGAACCAGGATTTTTCCAAAGGGGATGACGATACATTTGTTGGCATTGAGCTTAAGGCCATGGTTCTGACACCAGTCGTTGGTCACAGTGAGACCATTCATGGAACATTTACTGGTCTTTTGCAGCCTGTGCCGATATGATAGAATGATTATATATTGATCTGCTTTGCTTATGTTACTCAGCTGAAATGACATCTCTATCACAGTATTTAGAGACATGTAAGTTGTGTTTGACTGTCCCTCCCTCATTTGTTATTTTATTGATTGACTAAAAAATAGTAATGCTTAATTTCAAGTAAGTGAACACTTAGATAATAAAATGGTATTTTTTGTATGCATTACCTTTTAAGACACACATCCATGATGTATATATTTCTTTCTAAGCATATCATGCTGTTTATCTTCATCAAAAACTAGTCAGAGTAAAATATTTAGAAATATGAATATATGTCTGTATATAAATAACAAGAACATCATTGGATTATACATCTGTAGTCCTCTGAAATTTTCTTTTGCGAT
Organism: Protopterus annectens; assembly: GCF_019279795.1. Lineage (NCBI taxonomy): Eukaryota > Metazoa > Chordata > Ceratodontiformes > Protopteridae > Protopterus > Protopterus annectens. The sequence goes on from NC_056736.1 coordinate 805,672,582, forward strand.
TATCACAATATTATCACAAAAAAAACCCACTTTATTCAGCTGCTTTTACAGTATTTGTGTTTCCTCCTCTTACTCATCACTTCATCTTCCTCTGTCTACTACTTGTTCTCTAAAGGGTTCGATTCCATCTTCTCTGCTGCATTTATTGCTGCTTGTTTTTAGCCTGCTTATATTGTGTTATTCTAAGCCTCTTAGTTTTGGTTTAAGCACTTGGGTTTAGGCCTACCCTTTAGCTCTCCCTGGCCTCTCTCCCTCAGATTCTGACAAATATCAATGGACAATTTCCTATGGTTTCTCCTGCAAGCCTGGTTGATATGGGCATCCTGAGACAGTGTAGCAACCGCCTCATGTACATGGACAACCATCTACTACTACCACCTAGGGACACAATTTGTGAGGGATGCAATTACATTAAGAACCTAGAGTCTATGCTCTCTCCCTCACAAGCCAGTATATCTGGCACTGAGAAGGTTGTCAACACAATCACTACACCTCAAACACCACCCACAACTACACAACACACACTGACATATGTGGAAGTTCTCAACAAAAACAAACCCAAACAAAGGAGACCTTGGAGGCAAAAACACATGGGAACTCCACAACCCTCCACACCACATACCACCCTTAATCAGCACAGCTGTGTCTCTCAACCACTAAGTCCTAACCATAAGCCCAACATATTGGTCATAGGAGACTCCATTTTGAGATATACATATGTGCCTCTCACCAGGCTAGATAAGGAGAAAGTCATGGTTAGTTGTTTGTCAAGTGCTAGAATGCGCCATATCACACATGCACTCAAGTCTCTCAACAACAGGTACTCCTATGACTCTGTCATAGCCCATGTTGGCATGAATGACTTGAGACATACCTTCCTGGACTAAACGAAGACAAAGATAATTGAGCTCACTGAGTATGTGTCCCAGGCAGGTATGTCCCTAGCCTTAACCAGAATTCTACTGTCACCCAGAATGATGCCTCAGTTCAAACAGAAAATGAATGACTTTAACAATAGTTTCTGGTCTCATTCCAGGGGAATCCAGTACCTGACAGCTTGGGAACATATGATCAACAGACCACAATGCTTTGATAGAGATGGCCTACATCTGTCTCACTTGGACTTCAGGCTTCTGGCAAAAGCCCTTGCCTCCCCCATAGTGCCTTTTTTAGGAAAAGTCATGAGATTGATACTACCAACATAAAAATTTCAGCAAAATGAAAATTAAAGGTCATGATGCTAAACACTAAGAGTCTAAACATGAAACTGCACTTATTGCAAGCATTCTTAACCCTGGAAGAAGCTGACATTTGTTCATGTCACAGAAACCTGGTTCAAAGCTGTGGAGAGCACCCCAGCCTTACCTGATTTCTCATCCTATCATAAATTCAGACCCCAAACTGTGGGCAGTAAAGTCAAAGGAGGTGGAGTTTCAATATATACACACACACACACACACACACACACACACACACACACACACACACACACACACACACACACACACACACACACACACACACCCAGGCTGGTCAAACAGTATGACATGCAGGAGACACCTTAGGTGGAGTTAACCTTTGACAAGACCCCTATTCAAATCATAGCTAGCTATAGGCCCCAAAATTTGACTTAAGATGCCCACTCCATCTATCTGAACCTCTTTGAATCTATCAAGGTTTAACCCTTTACCCTGATTCTGGGTGACTTTAACTATCCAACCATAGACTGGAAAAACTATTCATGCCAGAACACAAATGCCCAGAGATTCTTCAATTTTATCAATGCAAATGTCTTGGAACAGCTAGTCGATGCCCCCACAAGTGGTCATAATATCTTGAACTTGGTATTAACCAACATGAGTAACCACAGCAGCACCCCTACAGTATTATCCTCCCTGGTAACATCTGACCATAAAGCGGCCACTTTCGAAGTCACCATCTCTGCTGACCCCCCCCCCCCTCTAGCTAGGTTCAAACAAAAAAAACTTCTCCAAAGTGGAGTACAACCTCCTGAGGAATGTTATAAACAGCTTCACAGCTCCTTCCCCCTCTGTAATAACTGGCAGAAATGTACAAATCTACACTAAAGTACTATATGAGCATTTATATAGATGCATGGAAACAAGAATACCCAACAGGACAAAATCATCCTCCGTAAGGGAAGAGTAAACTTGTTTGGTGGACATCTGCAATAAATAAAGTATATAACAAAATGAAAAAAAATAATGTCCAGGACCAAGAAGGAGCAGGTGCCCAATTGAAAGCAATCTCTCCTTATCCTGAACAAGCAAATGAGAGCACTAGTGAAATCCTATAAAGCTAACTTCAAGTCCAAATTGGCCACATCTACTAGAGACAATCACAAAGCCTTCTTCACATATGTCTACAATCTCAAAGGAAGCACCCAGATCTGTTCAGAAATGGTGGTGAAGGACACCACATACATTAATGCTGTAGATATAGCCAACCTACTGGCGGACAGATTCAATGAAAACTTCACCGCTCTGTTCCCCCCATCAGTAAATCAGGATATCCCCAGTTCTTGCCCCCCTCCCCTTATCTTTAGGGATCAGGTCATGACTGCTCTAACAGCAAAAAATACAGCCTCCATGGGACCCAATAGCATCCCAGGCTGCATCTAACATGAACTCAGGCATGAACTTGCAGCACCATTAGGCACCCTATTCAACCAAAGGCTGAGTACCAGCTTTGTCCCAGCTGAGTGGCGGACAGCCACAAAGGTGAAATGTCCACCGATCCGGGACATTATAGGCCCATCAGCCTAACTAGCCTGATCTGCAAAGCCATGGAACAGATTATAATGGAACTCATTAACAGGGACATTGACAAGCTCCAAACACTCAACCCCACACAGTGTGGCTTTGTCAAGGGGAGGTCATGTCTGTTAAACCTGATTGACTTCTTTGAGACAGTCAACAAAGCCATGGAAGAAGGAAAGACACTGCCCCCCACTTACCTTGACCTGGCCAAAGCCGTTGACACTGTTCCCCACTTAAGTATAATAGATAAACTCTCTCATCTAGGCATCAATCCATATGTTATCAGATGGGGAGTAAACTGGCTCACTGATAGACCCCTCCTAATCAAAATAAGGGAAGCTACCTTAAGCAGTAGATCTGTAATGAGTGGCTTACCCCAGGTGTTGGTCTTGGGTCCTCTGCTATTCGGGATATACTTCTTTGAGGTGTAGGCCAAAACCAATGGGCTATGGCTGACCAAGTTTGCAGATGACTGCAAGCTGGGCATGGTCATAAATTCTCCAAGTGATGTGGACATCCTCCAAGAGGATCTCACCCAAACAAATGACTAGTGCCAAAAACATGGCCACAAGCTGAATGCCAAAAAATGCATCATCATCCCCTTTGGGAAGAGTGATGTCCCCACATATTATCACATTAATAACAATGTCCTAAGAACGCAATAATTTGTGAGGGATTTGTGCACCTAGGTTGATAGCAACCTGACTTTTGATCAGCATGTTACTTCCGTTGTATGGAAAGCTTTCTACATGGCCCACCTCATAAGTAAGGGTATCTCATCCAGGGACAAGGAGATCATAAAATCCCTGTATTCTTCCCTTATAAGGCCAATTACTGAGTACAACGTCCCCTTCAGCATGTACCTCGCAAAGCATGTGCAACAGCTGGAGAGACCACAGTGGTTCCTCACCAAGAGAATCCATGGCCTCAAACATCTACCCTACACAGATAGGCTAAAAGCCCTGTCCCTCTACTCAGGTTCATCCAGACTCCTCAGAGTTGACCTCTGTCTGGCATAGAAAGCAATCTCAGACCCCCATCTTGATGGGACTGCTGCATATCCGCAAGTCAAGCTCACTCAAGTAACCCACACGTGTGACCTCAACCTGATCAGTGACATCAGTAGGATTTGTTGGCAAGACAGCTTTGTGTCCCAGACACTCCCCATCTATGGAGTAGACTCCCTCTCCATGCCAAGCAGAGCACCTCATTATCCCTTTTATGCGCAACCTGGATAACTGGATGGGAAAAAAATACACCCCTGGGATTCCACCTGTGTCCCTGCTGGACAGGTGTTTTGGGTGCACACTTGTTTAAATGTGGGATAAACTCTTGACTAGGCTTTTAACAGCCATCACGGCCAATAGCCTAGTAACTTCATATGATCCTAATATGTCTCAGAAACAGACAGGACTGTGTACTTCTTTTAATTTCATGGACAGTGAATAATATACAGCTTTTCAAAGGGGCTCAAAGTCCTCTTGGATGCAATGGAATACTGAAGGAAGAAGAATTAAAAAAAATGATGACATACCAAACCTGGAGCTGTATGCAGAGTGGTTTACTATGCACTATACAAAAAAAAAAATAAGTTTTCACCACTCATGGACTTCATACTGTAAAACACATAAAACACAGTGACAATTAATTCAAAGCATGTCTGGGCTTCTCCTCTTGCCTAGTGATATTCATGGCAGCATTCTGTATTTACTGAAACTGATATAGAAACATTTGATAGCAAATTAGATTATTTGTAAAAAGAGCAAAAAAGTGAAATATTTACTTTTGTGTAACACATGGTTAAGAAGATAATACATGAGTTAAAACTAACACAAGTAACCAAAAATAATCCAAAAAAGAAAAAAAATTACTAGAAAAGTAAGTTTATGTATTTAAATTGGCTCTCAAAAACATACAATATTGTGATGTTTTATTTAACTTGAATTTACTCAGATTAACTTTTTTGTGCAGGAAGGATATAAAAGCACTACAGTCATTATATTTTTCTATTCCTTGATAAAGTTTCCTGTATTTTTATTATAAAATACAAGTTGTTAAAAAGTCCAGTAAGTAAGGCTACTAACATATTATTACTATACATTGTGGTTATGTGCAGAACACTGGGATATATTTGCACATTAAGATAACAAGATGACCTGTTGTTTAACAGATATGGCCACCTTTGTTACTGTAAATTTGTCCTATTTTGCTTAAAGTTTCCAATATGGATAAGAAAACTGCACATTTCCAAGCACTAAAAACACTGAAAAATAATGCATGAAACAAAGAAATGTTAACTCAGAACATTTTTTACAAAGGAGCCCCCTTACACTACCAATGTGGGGACAAGTCCCCCCTCCCCCACATGTCCAAATGCATATATACCAAATCAATGATCACATCAACTCAAAGAAGGGATAAATCCCCCAAAAGAAGTAAATCACTGTTAGTTCAGAGTTAAAAATCATACCACCAATAACCTGCCATGGCAAACTGTATTATGTTCTTTGGTGTCTTTTTCTTTGGACAACTGATGCTCAATGAATTTCACTTTGACCACCTGCAAAGGAACTTTGATTGAGATGTTGTCACCAGATTAAAGAAGTGTTGTCATCTGTCAGAAAGAAAGTTGCTAGGAATGCCTTTGTAAACCATATTAGCATCTTAAGTGATGATTTTATATTTTACATAAACTTCTTAGATCCAATAGAGGTTTGGCTAAGAGAATTTGGTATTAATTGGAGACTGTAAATGGTAGTTGAAATGTAGATGTATCACCTTATTGAATCAAGCTACATATTCAGTGTCAACTTAGTGCTTTTGCCTAAAAACATAAATAAGGTACACTGAAACATTTAATTTCTAAATGTTATCTCTGTTTTTAAGAAGATTTAAAAGTTGTAGTTTTTTATGTGTTTTTCTGGCTAAAGTGAGGTATGAAATTTTGCTTCTAGTATGTTACATAGTATATTTTTTAGAATATAGTATGTGCTGCTTTTTTGGTATTCCAGGTTGGGATATCTATCAGTCTATGACCATTTAGGCCATATTGGCCATTTTTACACTTTGCTTTTATTGTGTCATTCTCTACCATCTCTCTTTGTTTTTTTTTTTTTTTTTTATATTTTAATTATAGTTTCCTTTTATTTTTTATTTTTTATTTTCTTTCTCTCCAATTTCTGTTTTTTCTTCCATATGTCCAGAATCGTTGTTGCCCCCAAGTCAGGAAGCATTCACCCACTGCCCATCCAAAGATGTCCACACATTGTCAGGGCAGAGGTTATGGTCTTGCAGGCACCTTGGCCTGTGGCATCCTAGTAAGCTTCACCAACTGTGGGCTTTGGAACATGTTTGAGGATGTGATGGAATAGGTAGTGGAGTGATACCTTCAGCCAGCTAATTAGTAGGTGAAAGACTTTCTGCTCCAGTCAGTGCTGATCCCTGTAGGGGTAATATAGGCCTCCACCCCCCTCAACACCGAGCTCCTTCACTGCAAAACCATAAGGCAGTCAAAATGTTTGAGGTCTTGTGGACTGAGGGTTCCTCCTGAGTACAACTCATCTTCGCCTCCTTCCTTTTCCTTATTCTCTCTCCAACACCCTCTTACCTACTCCCTCTTATATAAAAAAATTCATAAAAGGGGGTGGTCTATTTCCTTCCAAAAACTTAGTACCCCTGCTCTATAAGCTTCTGTAGCACAACCCTCAAAATGTATTCCTTCTATGCTTCACACTGTGTTTATTTATTTATTTACTTATCATTTACTTATCATTCATTTACTGGGAAAGTCCGATATGGAATGTTGCCAGTTTTCAGCGGAGACCCGGGAAGAAATGCTCCAGATGTTATGTCTCCTCTTTCTATTCTTTAAACAAACACACAAACAAACAATATGTACACATAAGGATACCCCTTTATGCACATATAAAACCATTTCATATTTTTTTAAAACTTATTATACTTCATGTGTTTATGCACAGCTGCATTTTCGTCCACAATATCTGAAAATAAATGCATACTAACGCCAATGATTTCATGTTGCACTTTGTACATTTTTTAAGGAGTAACTTCAGCTACTTTGTTTTTGCCACAAGTAGGAATCTTCTAGAATGCCTTTGCATTTACTTATTCATCCTGAATAACACGCAAATACTGTTGTTGCATATAGGTATAATTGTGTTCTTCCCAAATAGCCACTATGCAAGTCTGAACCTCTCGAATATGTATACCATGCATACTGTTAATACACATATAATTCATAGAATTTTGTTTTTACTTTTTATATATTTTGTTAACCAAGTAGGTCCTTTTTAGTAATGACCAAAGCCACATAAAGATAACAAATAAAGTGAAAATAAGACTTTGATACAATATGGATGGAATCACTACAATGACTATAAACATTTTGACGATGATTAGTGACTTGAACAGATATTTTCTGATCAGATAAAGAGAGCATTATGTTGACTACTTTGGAAACCATAATACTTTGTTTAGTTCTAACACTTTAGTTTATAAAAGAAAAGATGATCATTTACTTAGTTGCAGCAGTCTAAAGCTAAAAAGAAATGCTTGTCAGCTGGATAAAAAGCTTCTAAACACAACAAAAGGCTCTCATGTATTGCATACAGCAAGCAGTAAGAATGGTTGATAATGGTGGTAAAGTTGAATGCTTTTCTAGTGAGACTTTGCTGAAAGCAGGTACAGGCAGAGGAGGATTATAGTTTTTAAAATAAAATGTCTGGGTATTATTCAGAAAACATTTGCAGAAGAAGTAAGTCTGATTTACTGCAGAGTGTCATAAAAAGCCCTTTGGTTCTATTACAAAATGGTACACAATGGGGTAAGTATGTAAGTGGGATAGATTTAGAACCTCACTTAAACTGACATAGTAGATCTTAATTGTATTATGCGTCTTGTATGTCTATATCACTCTCATATTAAACAACTCACTATCATTTGCAGTGTACCTTCATACAAATCATGGCTTATGCAGTTATTATTATTGATAAACAATAACCATTAGCTACACAACTGAACCCAAATATTAAATGCCCTGCAATTAATATCGCTTTTATCCCCTATGTTGCCTTGCATCACGAGACACTGTTGCTAATGATATGTAATATGTTTCAGTTTTAAATTATTTTAATTATTGACTCTTGCAAGTTTATTTTGAATCTGTTTCCTTTCATCTTGCCACGTTTGTTTTTATGTCACATGAGTAGGACTAAATGCTGGACTACGTTCGGTAAATGAACCTTATTTACCAAGCATTGTTTCCTGAAAAACACATGCTTAAAGTAATTTATAACAGTTTATACTAGATGATGTTACTTAACTTAATGAGACATTTATTACAATCTCAGTCTGCAAGGCAATGTAATATGATATATCTTTCACACTCACCTTACATTACAAAAGACACCAAAACTAAGGTGCAGAACCAGAGTTTTATTACAGCAAACCCTACTATGGATAAAAATCTCTGATAATTTATAAACATTATTCACACCTGTATATTACTAATAATATTAAATCCTTCAGATAATAATAACAGAACTAATTTGCAGTGTTACTACAGCCAATGTACTGTTATAGACAATCATTCTTGCCTGTACTATCACTTATTTATGTCACCAATACAGCAATAAACTCTTTTTCTTATGCACAAAAGAACATGGCTAGTCTCTTCAGAAGAAACGAAAACACATAAATAATTTAATGATTACATCCGTAAACATGCTTTAGAATGATTATGTCAGCAAGCTAATAAAAATAAGGTAAACTAAGGACAAATACATTTGAATAAATGCATTCATTAACTATTGAAATAAAGTGAATTTTTTAGATAAGAAACCAAGTAGTCTATTACATTACAATTTTACAGAAAGAGATATAGATATAAATCTCTGTATAAGAGAGGTTAGCCTTGAAATAACTTATTTTTTACTTTTTTTCTGAAAAAGAGCATGCCAGTATAAGTATTTGTATTGCACATTAACCACTTCCTATCCCTAATCCAGTGGATCTCCAGCAAAAAAACTGTTTTTCAACTCCAACAAAATTAAACACATGACACACACACACACACACACACACACACACACACACACACACACACACACACACACACACACACACACACACACACACAAAATCATTGCATAAATATTACAACAATAACACCCCCAAAGAAAAAATTAGCTTGGAATTTGGCTTGACCCTGTCCACTCAACATTGACTCCACAAGGAACGAGATTAGCTCTCCAATTTGTGGCCAACACAATCTCATTGTTTCTTACTAAAGCCTCCAGAACAACCAGATGCAAAGGTATTCTACTCTCCCAGTTTGAATAAAGCATCTGCCTAATAGCCTCAGCATCAAAGACACACTCCATCATACCTATCAACCTCTTAGAGCAAGAAATCTGGGCAAAGCCATAAATAAAAGTGGGACAAAAGCCCAACAATAGGGACATTTTGTTTTTTAAATATTGCTCCTACAAACTTAGAAAGATGATAGAAAAACAGGTTTTGCATTAGCATGAATTTTCTGAAGGATATGAAGACTGAAACTCAAATGTCTGTCATTATTTTCTAACTTCAGTCTTTAATGATTTAACACTAATTTGCTCAAAAAACACAATTTTAGGAAAAATGGACTAAAAAATATGAGGCCAGAATTTGAATATTCTGCAAAAATGTGTACAGTTGAGCGATATGTGACTCCATGCACATTCAAAGAAAAACTAATAAAATCTGTGGTTTTATCACCAGACCCCCAAAAAATAACACCATTGTATATCCCCTGAAAAAATTGCTCCCAGTTTAACAATGGGTTGAAATTCTCCTAGGCTTCCAACTATTCAAACTCCTTCTCTTTCCCTTCACAGCTACCTAATTAGATGATCTTCCTCATGCAGCCACAGAAACCACAACCACAACCACCCCCCATACTGCTACCCTCCCAAAACTAAACACCATTGTACAGAGCACTTCTTCTCTATACTATGTACAAAACTCTGGTAAAGTATTCTCCCACAAATGAAGGGCACCTAGTCTTACCCTAAATTTAGGACTCAACTAAAGGCTCACAATCTTCCTTCAGTCAAATATCATTGACTCCCATCCAACAATATCTCTCTCACTCTCTGTCTTGCTGTAAACAATTTTACTGTCCCTCATATTGCATGTTCTGCTCCACCATGCTGTTTTTACCACTCACATATTTTGTTAAACATAACTTCTTCTTCCATCTACTGACAAACTCATATTATCCTTCACTCCAATTAACGCTCCTATCATTCCCTAATATACAGCACACTGCTGTCGTTATCACACTTATCACACAGCTGCTTCACTTTTCAAATAAGATCTGTCTTGATTTATCATACAGAATGTCTGTTACAACTGTAGGTACTAGTCTCATTTTTCTCACCTAATAATGTTATTCCAGAGATGTGTATTATCATTACCCTCTTTCACTCTCTCAATAAATGTAATTCCAATTTTCTTTGTATTCCTGGGCTGAGGCTTAGATAAGTCAGTTGTGATCAGTGCTCTTCCCTGGTAAACAAAGCTTAAGTAACTGTCAGAGATTAATTTAGGATTGCCTTTATATGTTCGCTGCTAATGTGTTTGTTTATAAATGACTTAGGTCCCTCTAATCTGAAGGAGTAGTGGTTCTTTGTACCCCAGTTGGGGTTGCACTCATGGCTACTCAAGGGTCACTGATGGTTTATTACATTTGTCTTAAGAATTCTTACACTTGTTTCTTTGTCTACAAAGCATCCCACCTGTGGACTCTACTTCCTCGGCAGCATCAGGAGTGTCTGACCTTGGATAGATTATGTATAAGCAACAATAACCTTTTTGGCTTTCCAAATGTATACAGGCTAACATGAGGTTTTACAAAGAAGCAATAAATATTTAACAAGACTCTTGTCATTGCTGTCAATGCCAAGCATAGGCAACCTATGCCACAGGTAATTTCTACCTCACCAAAAGGAAGGGTTCTCCTCATTGTCACCTGGGCTTAAAATCCAATTATTTTTTACTAGTACTACTTTAAGTTCTTTCTGATATCTATAAACAGCTACCAACCACTCATTTATTTTTATGACTCTTATTCTCAGTCCTAATTTTCACATATGTATGGGATAACATTTTTAATGTTTAATATTTCCATACCTATTTGCCTTCTGGTTGATATTATACCAGCATCTTTCCCCTTTGGTCATATTCACAAATAAGTGCTGAATCGTTCATGAGCTTTCACATCTCCTTTCATTCATCTATACAATTTTTGCCACTTCCTATTTCAATAACTCTAATTCCTTTTATTCTTTATACCCAATGCCTAGAAACCTTGCAGTTCTCAAGATCTGGAACTCTTAGAGTGTTGTTTGCCTTAGTAAGGGAACTTTTTCTTGTGGAAGCAGCCCTAACTGTATTTATTTATTTATTTATTTTATTTTATTTATTTATTTATTTAACTTTTTAACTATTTGTTGATCATGTAAATACACCGGGCTCAACTGCCCATTTTCAGGGGCAACCAGGGAACAATGTCTGGCAAGATGACTTGCTTAGATTCATACATTAAGCAAACAAAGATGGAAGGATCAAGCCCTTTAGACAGGGCACAGGATGCAGTTCATTAACAGCTCAGAGCATTAATCTATTATCCATTTTTTAAGAGAACTACCATTAAAAATTTCAATCCATTATTGTGATGATTTTTTTTCCCAAAATCCCTTCTATACCCCACAGGCCTCCATATTCCATGGATCCATGACCCACATGAGCAGATGTTTCTTGCCTCTTCAAGCTATCCTTCCCATCATGTATTTATGTAATATAAAGAACAGATTCATTCTTAACCTGCAAATACCTGCAGACCCCTCAATTTATTACAACAAATAGTATACATCTGAGAACAGTAAATCTTAAAACATACATAGATACAAGACTATACAATACAAGAACCTGCTTATCCTTCTCTTAGCTGCAGTAATGAAGGCAATCTCTGGTCCTCATATGGTGTCCCATGTTCATTGCTATTTCTGTGAAGACATCACAGAGAAATTAATTCACACATCTCATTCTTTGTGAGAGACTTGACCACTGCAAATTCTGAATATGACAATGAGCACCATTCAGTTACCCAGTCATCTTCACTGACAATCTGATGAATGTCATAAGATGGCAGTCATTGAAGTACAACCGCAAGTTTAATGGCACAGAATATTACAACACAACAAGATGTATGGCAACAGCTTTATCTCTCCTCACTAACTGAATATGAACTGGCAGGCCAGATTTTAAGCATTACTGAATACATGACTTCTTAAGGTTACAGTATTACATTACTTATTTGCAGTATATACAAGTACAGCAATACTTACAGTTTTTCATCATTCTATCTGTACCCCAAGGACAGAAAAACTTCCTCTAAAACTATGATACACGGTCATGATGAACTATCAATGTGCATATGTAACATTAATAGATTATATTAGACTGTGCTCATGCTTAAAAACTGTTTGCAAAAGCTAGACAAGAATTATTCTTAAATATCAACAATGCAATGATATTTTTATATGAGGAAAAATAAATCAATTACTTATCTCTCTGCTGCACTTGATTACATTCATGGTTATTCACTGGGATACAAACTTTTCAACCACATTAAGTTACAACATTTCAACCTCTATAATAGAAATCTCCATAGTATATGCAACAACATCACAGAGTTTCATACTCAGATTGCCCACGACTCTGTCATCATTGTTGTAGTTACTGAAATCTGATATAAAAAGATGAAGAAATTCTGCCACAAGGTTAAAATATTCCGAAGGTGGTAGAGCTTCAATACTATGTCAAAATTCATTGGAACCCTCCATCCATCTGATCAATCCATCTCAAATCAGCAATGCAGAAAGCATTATCTCCTCAATCAAACTTAGCAACTGCAAAAACATCTGCAAATTAGGCACTTGCATGCCCCCAGCTAAAAACATTGTTGTCACCATTGAATTCTTTTATTGCTTCACAGCATAAGAAACAATCATATTAGGAGATTTCAACACTGAATGGCAAATACTTAACAATGAGCTCTAAAGAATTCAATATACCAGTCTGGCCTCTAGCAACATATTTCCAACACAACCAGATACTACAAAAAAGTCCTCATCTAATTCCAACATAGACTGGTTCCTTACTGACCCCCCAATTTATCTCCAATGGCCCCCTCCCTGCCACTTTAAGTGACCACATATCCATCATTTTCATTACAGATGAAACCAACATGCACAAAAAGCATTGTTACAACTATGTATGTCACCTAAATATCTTCAACAAAAGCACCCTCATATTACATCTCCAACAACCCAGCAAGAACCCATTGCTCTGCATCCCTTTGGATTAAGCTGTATTATCATGTAAAACTTCTTTTCTAAATACGCTGAATGAACTGACCCCTCCCAGAACCAAAAGACTCAAAGAATATCCAGTTACCTGGCTATCCAAACAAACTAAACAGCTAATGATGCAGATAGATCATGGGAATACTGGAGAAAGAATAGAACTACAAAGTTTTAAATACCTTATAACACAAGATGTCTTCTACTTTATTTTCTCCTCTACTTTATAGTATAGCAACTAGCCTAATCAAAGGACAGGCCATGCTTGGGTTGTATGTAATCTATTTTAAAATCTCTTGCAAGTTTCTTTTTTCTCTCGGGTCATTTTGCATGGTTAATTCATGCAGAATTGTCTTTACTTCAAGTATGGAATCTAGGATTGTTATCTTAGCCCATATTTGTCTTCCAAGCTTTTAACACTGAAGGGCTTACACATCCAGCCCTGTGTGGAGTAGCATGGCATGAAATAAGGCATCTGAGGATCTGGTTGTTTCGAGATCTTTTTAGTAGCTTGGACTTACCTCTCTACAGCTCTATTAGACTAAATATAATAGTGACTTGAGGTGCTATGAATGACACCAACAAATTGTGGGAACTTAGTTCACCAAATTATGTAAACTGACTGCAATGATTTCAACAGGTATTCTATATCTGGTAAATGAAGTTTGGTAACAGACCAATTTGTCCAGGGACATCTTCTGTGTGTGTGTGTGTGGGGGGGGGGGTAGACAAATACATTAGTAGGTGTTAAGAGGGGAAGGGGAATGAAACGGTTAAATTAAAACAGGAGATGTTTAGGAGGAAATGAGGTAAGGGTAGGGAGGGTCTTAAGGGGTTTATGCAAGAGTAATTAGGTAGGGAACCCACATTTTGGTGTGAACTTGCTACCCACCCTCCCTCCCTTTTTTGGTGGGAGTAATTGGGATTGTGCTAATTTATTAGTCTGGGTAGGGTGGAGAAAAGGGACGGGCTTGCTCTCTTCTGTCCCTCTCTGATATTGGATGTTCATTTCAATGAATTTGGGAAGGAAAGTGAGCAGTTGGAGGCTAACTGATAAACAAGCGAGCAGAGGTAAGGACACTGTTTATTGGTTGGATGTTAATTCAATAACTGGTAAATAAAGTGAGTGATGACACAATGCTTCATAAGTAAATGAGTGAGCTGAGGTAGAGGTGCTGCTTGTTTGGTTGGATTTTTAATTTAATAAATGGTAAATGCAGTGAGCAGTGGGATGCTGCTGCATAAGTAAAGTTAGCGAGCAGAGGTATGGACGCTGCTTACTGGGTCAGGATGATTGAGGTCATACTGTCCTGTTCAACACTGCATGAATGTTTATGCTGTGATTAAAATCAGCTATATTATGTTTTAATTGTAATTAATAAATATGTCTTAACAAGTTATGTTTATGAAAGTTTAATAAAGGTCAAATGTCATTCTGTGTGATGTGTTTATTGAAGGGAATGGGGACAAATATAGTTTTGAATCTCAAAATGGGTTGTTGCCTAGTTGCTAGCTTTGGCTATCAAACTCAGAGAAGTCAGAAGCTATGTTTTGCAATATACTTTGCGGTAAAGGAGTTTTTTTTATAGTGGTTCTCTTCTATGGGATGTATAATGTAGAACTGGCAATTTGACTCAAAATTTGCAGTATGCCTGTCAATGTTGGGCCACCATACAAACATTTTTGCTGTTTCACAATACAGTGTTGGGCCTTGGTGTCTTTCAGGCATGTGTTTTAAAACTTTGCATGTTGTGGTGAGTGAACCACTATTCCTGGTAAAGTAACAGTTCATTGTGTTTAAGCAATTATACTGTGGTGGTGTTAAGTTTGCACACTGGATGTTTAATCCATGTACATTGATTAGGACCCCCATCCCTAACATATCTGATGACCATTTGTATCAATTTGTCACTTTTAACAAATTGATTCAACTTTTGTAGCCTTTATGTAGTTGCTATCTGAGTTGCCATAGTGGACTGCATATACTTCAGCAATGTTTTCTTCAGTGTCTAATTACATCTTGAAACCTACTGAATTTCTGGATAATATGCTGGCCACAAAACAAAAAAAAGTTTTTTAAGACCATGGACTTCTCCGTCATGGCAGTTTCTCAGTCTCATAAGCAACATTTGGCATCTGGGTGGTACTTTGTCTAAATAATAAGAATTAATCAATGAAACCAATTGATTTTGATCAATACAGTGTTGGACATTCTCTAGTCTGAATACTTATTTAGAAAACCAAAAACTGACACCAGCTACTAGGATAAATGGCTTTACTTGTGAAAGCCCTTACCAAAATAAATGAAAGCCTTTTAACCTGGCTGTGTGTCAGCAGTTAGTTCCGTAGGTACTAGGCTATCAGCCCAAGGGCCTACATAAGCCTAGCCAACAAGGTTCCCTGGCTTACAACACCCAAGAAAGTTATTTTCCTGTGCCACTGTCGAGCAGAGACAAAGACTTGATCCCCGGGTTTTATTTCCTATTTCCCATCCACTCATCAAGATTTTTCTTGAAGAGTGCTAATGAAGAACTTTGCTTGACATAGACGGGTAGCCTGATCAAGAGTATGGGAAGTCCCTGGGACAGGAATCTATCCCTCCAGCATGTCCTGTTTATTGTGGTGACAAGGTATAGGTCCCTAGAGCATGTAGCTGGGAGGGATTGGGATTTCTTTAGGTGTAGCATGTCCAACAGCTCTGGGTTTGACATAGCTTTATATGTTAGGCAGAGAGCACCACGGAGTAGGCGATATGCTATGGAGTAAAGCTGGAGTTTTTTGAGATGGTCAGTGTAGGGCATTTGTTTGAGGCCAGTAATCCTCTTTGTGAAGAGCTTCTGTGGCCTTTCCAGCTGCTGCAGATGTCTTGTGAGGTACATTCCAAAAGGGGCGTTGTACTCTATAATGGGTCTAATGAGTGTTGAGTAGAGAGGAACAATGACCTCTTTTTGCCTGGATGAGAACCCTTTTATGATGAGGTGGGCCACATAGAAGGACTTCCTGACTACTGTGGCGATGTTATTATCAAAGGAGAGACTTCTGTCCACCTGGGTCCCATGGTCTCTTATCACACATTCGGTGTTAAGTAGATTGCTGCCTATGTGGTAGTTCATAGGTACAGAGTTTTTACCAAATGGGATGCCACTGCACTTTTTGGCATTGAGCTTGAGGCTATGGCTCTGACACCAGGCATCTGTCTCAGCTAGGCCCGTCTGTAGGATGTACAAATCATTTGGAGACTTGACTATGGCTCCTAGTTTGCAGTAATCTGAGAACTTCATTAGCCAGAGGCATTCTGTGATAGCCTGTACTTCAGAGAAGTAGATACCAAACAGGAAAGGTCCCAGGACGGAACCCTGTGGTACTCCACTTGTCACTGCTTTAAGGTCAGATTTGGAGTCTGCAACTTTTACAGTGTGGGCTCTGTCAGTGAGCCAGTTGGCAACCCATCATGTGACGTAGGGATTTATATCTAGTTTAGTGAGTTAGGTATAATTCCAGAATGGGGGATGGTGTCAAAAGCCTTGGCGAGGTCAAGATAGGCTGTGTGAACCACCTTACCTTCATCTACAGCTTTGGTGACTGCCTCAAAGAAGTTGATCAGATTCAGGAGACATGATCTGCCTTTCACAAACCGGAATTGGGTGGGATCCAGAGTTTGGAGGTTCCCAATGTCTTTGTTTATGAGTTCCATGATGATACGTTCCATGGCCATGCAAACCAGGCTCATCAGGCTAATAGGTCAATAGTTCCTGGGATCAGTGGTGGCTCCCCCTTTGTGGAGTGGGATAACTGTTGCTGTGCGCCATTCAGTGGACACAAAGCCTGATGTGAGGCTATTATTGAACATGGTGCTTAAGTGGGGAGCCAGTTCATTCTGAAGTTCGTGTAAAACGCAGCCTGGGATGTTGTCCGGTCCCATGGATGCTGTGTTTTGGCTTTAGAGTGCAGCTTTTACATGCGTAGTTGTGATTACAGGGACTCTGCATTCTTCCTGTATAGATATGGGCCCTTTAGGGGGTGGGGGGGGGGGTAAAGTTAGCACTGAACCTATCTGCCAGGATGTTGGCAATATCAGTTGGTTCTGTAATTTTTGTGCTGTTATGCTGTAACTCAGAGCAGATCTAAGTGTTGCCATCGAGATTCTTGACATAGCTATAGAATGCTTTGCGGTTGTCTTTAGAATTAGTGACAATTTTGTTTTTGCAGCTAGCTTTGGAGGATCTTATAAAGGATCTCAGCTTCTTACTGAGGCTGACCAGGGAGCTCCTCCACTCATGGGATTTTACTCTCTTTTGCAACAGTTTCTTCCTTCTGTGTACAGTTTGTTTATGGCAGGGGACTACCAAATTGGTTTCCTTTTTTTGGAGGATAGCATCTTGGTTCTGTTTGGGATAGCACGATCCATGCACTCATGTAAGTGCTTATAGAGTGCATTTGTGTAGGATTCAGCAGTTGTAACTGTATTGTCCATTTGCATGGGTGTCATGAAGTTCACCACTTCTGTCTTAAGAAGCATGAAGTTGGCTTTGGAGAAATTTTTTACCATGGTTTCCTTAATGAGGGGTGGGGGCGAGATGTGGCTATCAAGGGTGATTAGCTTATGGTCGGATCGGACCAACGAGGAGTTGACTTCAGGTGTGGAACACTGGTTACTCATGTCGGTAATGACTAGGTTAAGGATATTGTTGCCCCTGGTGGGGGTGTGGATAAATTGATCCAGGGCATTGGAGTTTATGAATTACAGAAAGCGTTGAGCTAAGGAGTTGGTACACAAGTAGTTTTCCCAGTTAATGGTGGGGTAGTTGAAATCGCCCATTATTAGGGTGCTTGGTTGAACTCTAATATTTTCCAGTACATCAAGAAAAGAGGAGTGGGAATTCTGGGGCATGGTGGGGGATCTGTAGCAAGCTACAATTCGGATTGTAGTTTTGCCCAGAGTTAGTTGCACTTGGCTAACCTCGGATGCATTATGCTGAGCAATAAGCCTGGAGGTGTGGATATCCTTAATGAATATGGACACACCTCCACCTTTGGTGTTTCGGTCCAAGTTACATGTCCAGAAAGTGTGGTATGAGTTATAGCCTGGTAGTGCAGGGGTGCTCTCTGGACCCTTAAACCAGGTCTCAGTCACTGCACAGATATCGATGTTCTCCATTTTAAGGAGTGCCTTGAGTGAGTGCATTTTGAGATTTGGACTTCCAGCATTGAGTTGCATTACCCTCAGTTTTTGCTTGCCTGTTCCTGTTATGGTGGTGAATTTGTCATTTGAACCTTGCCTAAAAAGGCACTATAGGGGCAGCAAGAGCCTTAGCCAGTATCCAGAATCCCAGACGCAACAGGTGCAGGCCATCTGTGGCAAAGCATCGTGGTCTGTCGACCATGTCATCCCAATCAGACAGATACTGGATCCCCATAGAATGACACCAGTTGCTTAGCCAATTGTTGAAGTCAATCATTCTGTCCTTGTACTGCAGTACCATTCTGGGCAATGGCAGTATGCTACTCAGGGCTAGGGTCATACCTGCCTAAGCTACAAGATTGGAGAGCTCTTCCGTGTCTCTTTTCATGTAGTCCAGGGAGGTACGTCTCAGGTCATTCACACCAACATGGACAATGACAGAGTCATATTTGTACTTGTTGTGGAGTGACCTGAGTGCATGCATTATGTGGCGGATCCTGGCACCCGACAGGCAGCTGACAGTATCCTTCTCCTTGTTTAGCCTGGTGAGTGGGACATCAGTGTGCCTGACTACAGAGTCACCTATTACTAGTGTGTTGGGTACGTTGTTTTGCTTATTGGCTGTGGTTGAGTGGTATACTGAGTCTGTGGGCTATGTGTTATTTGGGTTGTGTTGGGGGATGGAGGTTGCTTGCGTTTCTGCTTTGGTCTCTGTTGTTTAGACAGATTATTATTGACAGCCTCCACAAATGTTTTTGTGTTACTATGTGTGCATTTTGGTGGTGTAGATTTAGTGAGACTATGTGATGAGTGTGGTGTGGTGCAAATGTTTACCTTCTCCTCATGACTGTCAAGTTCAGTCTTGGTTGGAGAGAGCTTTATCTCCAGTTTGGCTATATAAGTGGATCTCTCACAGGTTGTAGTGTTGGGTGGTAGGAGGAGAGGGTTGTCTGTGTACTTGAGGCAATTTCTACATTGCCCCAAGATGCCCAGATTCATCAGATAGACAGGAGAGAACACTGGGAGCTGACCCTTGGACATGCCTGAATAAAAAAATATTTTCCTCTAGATATGTGAGGAAAGTGAATACAAGAGCTGTTTTTCTCTAAGCAAGTGAGAAAAGTAAGTACAAAAACTGTTTTCCTCTAGGTAATGGGGAAGGCTGAGTGCTATAGTAATTATTAGCTTATTTAGTGCTTACAAGTTCTGAACAAGTGCTGAGCATGAATAAGCAAATTTAAGTGCTAAAAAAATCTGCATCTGCACTAGATGAGTTACAGGACAGAAAGAAGTGCAAATGCAGGCTTTCAAATCAGAAAGTTGAGAGAGATGGAGGAGATTGCCCAAATGGCCAATAACTACAATTTCTGGGCCAGAACCACTCCTTATGTGGTAGACAGGTTACCTAGTGCTTACCACTCCCACTGATAAGCTAGAAGGCTTCCCTCTAACACAGAAAGACTTGGGGGGGCTCAGAAGCATACATACAGTCCTGGATACAGCACATCTGTACCTGGAACACTAGTTACAGGAAAGGCAGGAAACAGGCTTACAGTTTTTTTTTATAGTATTTATTTTTGTATCGTAGTAGTGTTTTAACTTATTTAGAGAACTTTTCTCAAGCTTGCATACTGATAAATGAGGTTTGGCAACAAACCAATTTGTCCAGGGACATCTTCAGAAGGGGGTTAGACAAATATATTAGTGAGAGGTAAGAGGGTAGGGGAGGAAAGGGTTAAATGGAAGGAGGGTTGATTGGGAGGAAATGAGGTAAGGGGTGGGGAGGGGCTTAAGGGGTTTAGGTAAGACCAGCTGGGTAAGGAATCACATTTTTGCATGGACTTGTTAAGAGCAGGCTTACGACCGTGATTACCAGGATGGTAATATGGTAATGTAATGGTCAGGTAGGCCTTGGGATGACAGTAGTGTGCACGAGGAGGTCAGTAACTAAAGGGAAGAGAATTTTATTTATTTATTTATTTTTTCATATATTTATATAGGTGATGGAGGCTGTTATACAAACACACACACACACACACACACACACACACACACACACACACACACACACACACACACACACACACATAGACACACACACTAAGGTTCAGGCTGAGGGATTGGTATATAGTATCCATTGGGCTTAGTATTGAAGTGGTGGGTTTGACATGCTGCTTAAGGCTGATACCTCTTAAAACACAGGGTACAAGGTTACCTTATTCTGCGCATACAGTTTGCAGAGTGAGTTTGGGCTCTTCTAGTTTGAGAATGGGGCATGTCACTTTAGTGTGTCGAGGGTTGGGGCAGTTACGTTTTGGGGAGCTATGAAGTGCCTTAGTGGATTTCGTGGATGTTGGTTTATTTGTAGTAGGGCTGATCAGGCAGAGTTCACTGTTAGCCTGGACATTTGTGGTTTCAATGTAATTTGGCCGGTGGTGGTTGTGTAATTATCAGCAGTTTCTGCGGCTCGGGTACATTCAGATTAGCCTGACTGTCTGTTAAGGTGTTTTAGGGCACATCATTGAGGTTTGAAGTCTGCACATAATGATATATATTTGAGTTTCAGGCTTGTTGTTGCTGTTTTTCTTATTTGAGTGGCAGAATGAGAAAGCCGGAGCCGTCTGGAATAGCAACCATTTCTTCCACATGCTCAGAGAGGCTGTGACGGTCATGAAGGTGTTGGTGCGCTTTGGAGGTGACAATAGGGTTGCCTCCCCTCTTTCGCGCAGAGCTGCTAAGTAAGCAAGTCTTTCATCTGTCCAGATTCACAGCGCAGTATATATGGTGTCTCAGAGTTTGGGTTGTTCCTCATGGAGTGCGTTGTTTGGTAGATCACTGGGATGATGTGAGGAGGAAAGTCACTAAGTGCTAACATACATGCTGTTTCAGACGTTATATTCATTTGAAATACATTAAACCTGTTTGAGTACTGTATTGAGGGTGGCAGATGGTGCAGAGAGGATGTCATACACTGAATGATGGTTGGCTTTATGCCTTTTGATGGGTGGTTAGGATGGAAGTTTGGTAAGAGAGAGGGGTGAACAGCCTGGTCAGGCTGGTGGCTGGAGAAGAGGCACAGGCTTGCCCTCTTCTGTTCCCCCTCTGGTGTTTGGATGTTCATCTCAATAAGTTGGGAAAGGAAAGTGAGCAGTTGGAGGCAATAAGTGGTAAATATAAATCAGCAGAGGTAAAGGTGTTACTTATTTAGTTGGAGGTGTAATTCAGTAAATGGTATATGAAGTGAGTTGTTGGACACTGATTCATAAGTAAAGGACTTGGTGGGATGTGTAATTCAATAAATGGTATATGAAGTGAGTTGTTGGATGCTGCTTCATAAGTAAAGTAAGTGAGTAGCGGTATGGATGCTGCTTACTGGGTCAGGATGAGCAAGGTCACACTCTCCTGATTAACATTACAGGGATGTTTATGCTGTAATTAAAATCAGCTGTACTATGTTCAGTTGTAATTAATAATATTGGTTATCAAAGCCATGTTATGGAAGTTTAATAAAGGTTGTCAAACATCATTTGGTGTGATGTGTTTTACTGAAGGGGACCAGGACAAAGCACTCTTTCCCAATCTTTGTTATTCGCCATCAGTTAGCATTCTGGAGCAATAAGAAACTGACTGTAATAGTTATTCATTTGTAGTAATGCACCACCTAGGCCACAGCTACAAGCATCTACAATTGGCTGCATGAGTATCATCATAGCAGGTGAGGAGTGGAGAAATCATTAGCATTTCTTTCATTTTGCTAAAGGCTTGGGATTCAATAACTCGCCATGACCATGGCACATCTTTCTTATTGTAAGTCTGACAGTAGATGTAACATTGAAGACAGATCTGATATGAATTTGCCCAAGAAGTTCATCATGCCTTGGGCTTGACATGGTTCAATTACTGAGCCTGGATTCTTTATGCTGCTATTGCCCTGACCATACTTGCATCTGGCCTGATTCCAATAACATGTAAGCTGAGTCCAAAGTAATGAAAAGCTACCTTTCCAAAACAGTATTTGCTTTCATTAAGTTTTAAATCTGAATGTTTAATAGTTTGGACCACTGCTTCCACCCATGAATCATGCCTCCCTTTTTCAGGGCCAAACACAGCAGCATAATCCAGGACATCAAAACCACCTTCATAGCCTTTAAATAGACTGATTATCCTATGCTGAAATACTTCTAGTCCTGAAGTTATACCAAGTGGCAGTCACTTACAACAAGCCTTACGATTATTTATTTTATTTTATTTACAAATTGTTGAGAGGGTTAGTTCCAGTACACCAGGATACTCCTTTCAGTTGAGTCCAGAGATGGTATTTATTCTGATTAGGTGAAATTTGGTCAAGGTACTGTAATAATCTCACCACTCATTTTAACGTATAATGTGGTATCTTTTAAATCGATCTGCTCTACCACCAACTCAGACGGATGGGAAATCAGTTTAACATCTCATCTGAAGGATGAAACTTGCTGACTTTTGGCTATTCTTCTCAAGGGGTATTAATTAAATCCCACTTGAAATAATAATGTAATAAGCAGACCACTTTGGCTTCAACAAGTTTAGTTACAAATGCTTTCTAGAGTTGGCAAAATAAATATTTCTGACATAGGCTTTTTCATGTCAACACATATTCATACATTGCCATTCTTTTTAATGACTATGCCCATGGGAGTACACCATTCAGTTGAGTCAGTTACACTTTCACGCACACTATTGGCACACTTCTGAGTATAGTGAAGGAATACGGGGTAGCATTTGGCTTTAATTTTATCTTTACTGGTTCACAGTTAAACAGAACAACTTCACCAGGCATATCTAAATTAAATTAGTTTACTCTGGCAACCATTCCAGACTTTTATGCCATAGCTATGCTTAGGTGATGAATTTAGCATTGACTATCCAGCACATATATCCACTCAGATATGAGTAGAGATCTAGCAATGCACTTGAGTTTGACAGCAGAGCCACACATTTCTATTTCAGTTCATGCTACTGCTGTTACTTTAATATTTTCCCGTCTGTAGTATGTGATGTTTCAGTAAAATTAGCCAGTGTATTGGTCTTTAAACTTACTGGATTTCCATAAATTGGGAGTTTTACTTGTCAGTCTGACTCAGTGTTAGGCATAGCAGTCACCAATCCCAGGAAAGTGCTTTCTGAACATTTTTCTCAGTTTTGTTTTAGTAGCTGTTTCTTTCACTAACTTGGATTTACAAATAACATCAAAATGTCCAGTCTTGCTATATTTTTGACTCCTTCTGCCATGTGCTGTACAATGTTCTGACACTGCATGAGAAAGTGACACCACATGCATTTTTTTCATTTATTAACCAGGATAGAGCACTGATCTCCAGGGACTTTTTTTCAGGCTGATCCTGGTAGCACTGTTTGGTTAAGTGAATTTCTCAGACTCAGTCAGTTCACAAATGGAAGCTGCATGAGTCAAACCCTGAACCACAGGGAGCAGCTCATTGCCTTAATCGCCTTTGTCAGCTGAATGTGCCATACTTACATTTACTCTGCTTCTTAGATACATGTTTGCTCTGGCCAGAATTATCCTTTCTATTGAATTTGCAATTTTTAACACATGCCAACTAGGAGGGTATGGTATGACTAATGAGGCAGGTATATTTAAACCTCATCAGAAATACAGCTGTTTTTCCTGTAGAGCAGCTGGCTCAGCTTGTCATTCACTCCCCTCAAAGTGCTGTAGTATCCAAAAGTTCAAGTGGTTGTTTGGTGCCCTGTCCCCTTTGTATCTCCCCTTCCTTTCCTAGGTCACATGGCCAGGTATCTGACAGGTTAATATGTGGTGTACAATAATGTACATGAGTGGTTATCAAGGTAGCTTAGGGGGCACTGGGACATACCACTTGACCTGCATTGTACAAGCAGGCCAGTACAAGCAGGGGGTACAATAACCTGCAAAGAGCTGTCCAGCTCATGGAAACATAATATTTGCAATATGTTAGCAATCACCAGATGGCCCTGTTTCATTGGTTGCTACTGTTATTGATTCTCTGTTATTCAAATTTATCATAAATAAATGGTCCCACTGGCTATGTGTCTGGTTGTCTCTTTTGGGGCAGTCTGTGGAACAATATAATGAATGTCATGTAACACTGACATTTGAAGTAAAACAGCAACTTTAAAAGTACTGAAAATAGCAGCATAGCAGCAAAGATTTTAATAGATTAATTTCTCATCACAAACTCAGTAGCAATTGGCAGACTGGGTTGTAATCATTGTTATATGTACTGCTTCTTAAAGTTACAGTCCTTCATTACATCTCCACAGTATTTGCAGAGCTGCATGCATTTCTTATAGGGTCAACTTCAGGGTATATTGTACATGTTAATGTTGTAGTTCCCTGAGGTAGATGACTTCTAAAGGATACAATAATGCATCTTTTAGCATTTAGTTTTCATTGATCATTTAGTTTATGTTACCATCACATTGAGTAGAAAGATATATCTTTAATAAAGTTAATTAAACACTGTTCAATCTTACATGGAGTTCAGTAAGCATATAACAACATTAAAGTAAGTTTTTGAAATTTACATTTTTTTATAGGGCAGAAACAAAAAAATCTTTAGGAATTTATAGAAACAGTGCTAGAAATGGTTACAGATAAAAGCCAATAATATTGTTTAAAACATCAGCCTTCCTCTTTACCACTTTATAACAGGGATAACTACTGATAAATAAAATGAGTTATAGAATAACTTGATACAATTTGGATGACTGATTCTGTCCACCTCTATTAGAGTATGGCCCATTGTTCTACACCCTGACACCCAAAATAATCTCATTTGTTTGTTTGTTCAATAATGAAAAGAAAATGACTGCATTAGCTATTCTATATTCAGCTATGAAAAATAAAGCCATTTCAATATGACTTATAATGAAACGATAAAATGTAAATATGTTCTTTTAATAATATAACTTCATATTATCAGTCCTTAAGCAGATTCTGACAAGTTAATGCATTATATTTTGTTGGGAATCATTTCCTAATATGCTTCATTATCTGTACGAACACATAGTAGCTTTGCTAAAATTGCTGATAATTGATCAACAGATTCAGGTTCTCCTTAGTCCATGGTATAGAAGGATGCTTCCCTGGATAAACCAGAGGACCCATGTATAATTAGCAGTTTAAGGATTGTAGGATCTGAGGGTCAGGTTGGGTGTTAGCCTAACCAGTGTATGTCATCTCATTCAACCTAGGATGGGACCAGGGTTCTGGCTGCAGCTGGTGTGTGATATAGGCCAAAGCATGAAACACTTGGCTGTGAAGACAGCAGATTACCATATGTTAGTGGGGGATAAAGCAGACTAATATCATGGGCAGAGATGCCTGGGGTATTATTGATCTTGCTCTGCCCCAGTTTAAATTACCTTCCCTTGAATACCTAAAAATAAAATACCCTTCTCCAAGTGCATCTAAAATGCCTGCCCACTGGCTCTTGCTCCTAAGAAACTGGGATGGGAAATTACTGAGGAGGGCCTACCTGCTGAAAGTGATACAGCAGATCTTTCTTGCCATGACAGGAGAACAAATGAGTTAATATGGGATAAAGGCAAATGTAAGCAGCAGAGGGTAACAGACAGTCTCTATCCAGCTGATTGAGAAATTAAGGTTGCAGTTTTCCAAATAAAACTCATCATGTAGAAAATGACCTGTACACCCGCAACATGAAAAATCAGATAATGGGTCCAACTGAAAATAAAAGACAATATTTTTCAATGTTCTTTTTTTTTCTTTTTCACAGAATGTGGGGATAATGCTATCTACATGTGTATGTATGTATGTCTATATCTATCTATATATCTATCTGTCTATCATCTATCTATCTATCTATCTATCTATCTATCTATCTATCTATCTATCTAGCTCTCTTCATCCACAAACCGGTTTCCCATTATTGCACAAGGAGTCATGGTGTCTCTTCAACAGTAGCAGGCATCTAGAGCCAATGTTATTTATTTATTTTATTTATTTCACGACTGCGGTGGTGGTGCTGCGGTAGCGTTGTCACCTCACAGTAAGACGTTGTCCTGTTCGATTCTCAGCTAGAGCATCTTCTGTGTAGAGACATGCATGAATGGGCATACCTTCGTTGAAGGTTGTGCATCAGGGCTGGCAACTCAGCATGTAAAAATCTACTGACAATCATTAGCGGACCGGAGTTCTGCTATGGTGACCCCTAACTGGGAAAAGCCAAAAGACACAACATTTGTTGACCGGGAAGGTCCAACTTGATTTATGTCCATTTTCAGCGGAGGCTCGGGGAGAAAAGCTCCATACAGAAGACATAAGACAGAACAGCATAATACAATGTAAAATACAATAGAGAAATACAATCCTGAGAAATTGTTACATATTTACATATTGAAACCATTCCACTATTAGTATAATTCAAGATAGAGGTTATACAATATATTTGTAGGTCACTTTCCAAGTTCCCAGCCCAACATTCAAAAAGTTCATATATATTTCTGTGTCTCTTTATGGGTTACTTAAAATACATTCTAGATTTCACTTAAACAACATGTTTGTACAGAGTAATTAGGTTAGGATTCAGAGACACTGCTAGGAGACCCTAATTGGGTGCACAGTAGAAAAGTGTGGGGATTAGTCAAGTGTAGAGCAAGGACAGAGCCATCGCATAGTGAAGTATTGATTAAGGTTTTTTTTTTAATTGGGTTGGAGAGGCTTGTAAGGTTAGTTCTGTAACTAAATAACAATGCAGTGACATAGACATGTTGATGACACCTGATGTGCAAACCAGATATAACTTCAAGGTCCAAAACCGATTCTTTGCCCTACAGACTGTAGATGACGACATTGAACAGCAATGGGAACAGCTCAAGACAATCATCAAAGGGCAGAAACAACAACTGGGTATAAGAGAGGCAAAAGAAAAGAAGCAAGGGTAACAGTTGAAACGTGGAAAGCCATTGATTCAGGACGTGATTGCAAATGAAGATGAGAACAGGCATACCAAACTGACTAGTCATTAGACACTTTGACTGAAGAATACAAACAGAAAGATAAACTGGTCCAAAAGATGTACAAAAATGACAAAAAATGATGGCTTGAGAAACTGGCAATAGAGGCAGAAACAGCAGCAGCTACTGGAAATCCCAGGGCATTACATCATGCTGCCAAATAACTTAAGGACGAGAATAAACAGAGGTCACCCATTAGATTAGCAAATGGAAAAACTGCAAAAACACAAAAGGAACAATTAAAGAGCTGCAAGAACATTTTGAATCTGTGCTAAACTGCCCCACACCAGATGATCTGCATGACTTTGTTAATGATGGCCAAGTGTCAACAATGATTCTGGATGTGAATTTGGCAGACTTTAATGAGACTGAAGTGAAGGAAGCCATAGCCAAACTAAAGAATGGAAAAGCTCCTGGAACAAACCAGATACAGAGTTGGTAAAATATGCTACATCTTCAGTAGAATATTTCACATCTCTTGAACATCATATGGACTCAACAATAGGTACCCAATGAGTAAAAAACTGGCATCATGATCCCTTTTACAAATAAGGGAAATATTAGAGATTGTGGGAATTGTTGTGGAATCACATTGTTGTCAGTCCCAGGCAAAGTTTTTGCTAGTGTATTATTGAATAGACTGAAAGTATCAGTTGGTGACAGATTCAGACAGAAATGGGCTGGATTTAGATCAGGTTGATCCTGCACTGACCAGATATTTGCACTTAGACAAATTATAGAAAAAGCAACAGCACAAAAGAAACC
The DNA here is from genome assembly GCF_019279795.1 of Protopterus annectens. Classification (NCBI taxonomy): domain Eukaryota; kingdom Metazoa; phylum Chordata; order Ceratodontiformes; family Protopteridae; genus Protopterus; species Protopterus annectens. Next base: position 805,700,754 of record NC_056736.1, read on the forward strand.
AGTCATTGTCAACTTTGTGGACTTCAAGAAAGCTTTTGACTGTGTACATAGACCATAACTATGGTACATCTTGGCAGAATACGGGATTCCTCCAAAATTCATTACACTCTTTAAGAGTCTGTATCAGGACAGCAGGTGCACAGTTCAGGTGAATAATGAGTGCAGTGGCTGGTTTGCAGTGGTCACTGGTTTATGGCAGGGATGTATACTGTCTCTCATTTATTCACAATAGTTATTGACAGCATCATGCAGAAAGCATTACATGGAAGCTCAGTGGAACTGGAATGGGTCAATGACAACAAGTTATGTGACTTGGACTTTGCCGATGACGTAGCTCTTATTAATACAACATGGAGTGGAATGCAGACAATGACCACATCAGTGGAGAAACAGGGTGGGAAAGTAGGCCTCAAAATGAATCCTGACAAATGCAAAGTGTTGGTCTGCAAAGCATGGAATGACAACAAAGACATAACGGCTGCAGGATCAATATTAGGCATGACAGAGAACTTCTGTTACCTGGACAGTTTCATCTCTCACACAGGTAACTGTGAGAAGGACATTCTGGTTAGACTCAGAAAAGCAAGTGCAGCATTCACAAGACTATGCAACATCTGGACATCGAAAAACATTGCACTGTCTACACAGGTGAAGCTATACGAAGCATTGATGCTGTATACACTCTTATATGGCCCTGATCTGTGGCCAGTCACAGCATCAGCCATGAGAAAACTTGAGGCTGCTCACCATAAATGGTTACGATGTATTTTGGGAAAATCGTGGGAGGACAAAGTAAAAAATGAGAGTAGGATAAAAAATCACCACACCAAATGAGTTCCATGTGTCAGACTGTAAAAATCAGGGAGACATATACTTTTGAATGTTCAAATAGTCAACATTCTCATTCTACCTGTATCTGTATGCCTCACATAGTTTGTATATCAGGTGTTTTTGCATATCTGAATGTTAAGAGGGGACACCAATATCTGTACCAGTGCTTGGAATTCTGATATAAGACCACAGCCATTCAGTGACACAAGGAATTCCTTGGGGGTCAGTTGTGTTTAGTTGTTGACTCTCATCATCTGTGGCATTCCTGATAGCCTCATTCTCTGTAGCCCATAGCTATAGTTACTCATGCATTTCCATGGAACAGTGACAGACGATCTGCCTATTGATGCCACAATATCTGTTTACCTTGCACAATTTCTGCATCCTTTCCTAGAAGAATCTAATAATGCTGTAACAGAGTAGTAATAGATTCTCTGAGAGAGTAGCTGGTGCATGGAATAGACTGTCAAATGATATTAAAGCAAGTACTAATTTAGAAAGTATTAATAAATTATGAGAATGACTGTTCTGGCATATTGGCAGTAGGACGTTATTATAAGCATGTATGTAAATCCAAAAAAAAAAGTGCTCAGTGTAAGCCAACCAACATCCTTTATTCAAGAATATATAACAAAAGTGCTTGCAAACAGCAGTATACAAGTAAAAGGACTTCATCAGAATATCTGATACTCTCAAAATACCTAGTTTAAATACTAGCGATCACATTATTTACCCTACCCTTAGCATTTGAGTGAGTTTAAAGTCGCATATACTTTGCAAGCAATATTAAAATGCATAATATATAAATGAAGAAACATCCAAATCAAAACTACACCATCAGAAAATAAAAATATAACACATTCCATTCCTAAACTAAAAAAAAAAATGATCACAGCTGCAAATGATACTAAATCAATCTAAAATACCTTTCTCTAAGCACTTTCACAATCAACCAATATAATATTTAACAAAGAATTCATGAAAGCGGAGTTACAAAATGAGTTGTTTTAATTTTAAAACACTTGTTGTGGATACATTTTCATTTAAAACTGGGGTACTGTCCCATTAGTCATCAACTGCCATTTCAATTCAAGCAGCTTAAGCTTCTCTTTTAATGGACCCCCACTGGGAACTAATATCACTGTATCCAAAACGAAGAATCTGAAATAATGATTGTTTGCCTCTATTTGAATAGGGCATTGTACTGGTTACCTTTTTAATATCATAAATGTGGTCATAAACCCTTTCCCTAAGCATCTTCTTTGCTTTCCCAGTATAAAGACTGGGAGATAGTTAACACAATGCCACATAAACCACACTTTTTGAATGACATTTATAGTACTCTTTACTGGTCATTTGGCCCATGGTAGTACAACTAATACTCTTCCCTTCAAATATGTACTTAAACTGGTTACACATACCACTTTATAAGTACTGCTTTTGCTTTTCTGGTAACCTTTTACTTGTGGAGTTTGTTCCAAGATATTCTTAAAACATTTCCTCTTTCTAAAAACAGTCCTTGGTCTGGTACTCAAGATCTTAAATTTTTCACCAACAACTTAAAATAAATTCCAACTATATCTACTATGTATCCGTAACAAGTGTTTTAAAATTGAAACAACTCATTTTATAACTCCGCTTTCTTGAGTACTTTGTTAAATATTACATTTCTTAAATATGAAAGTGTTTAGAGTGAGGTATTTGGATTAATTTAATATAATTTGTAGCTGTGATAAAATATATATTTTTAGTTTAGAAATGGAATTTTTTGTATTTTTATTTTCAGATGGTGTATTAATGATTCTGGATATTTATTCATTTTTCATTTACATATTTTATCCATTTATTGGTATTTTAGCTATTTTAATAATGATTATAAAGCATCTGCTACTTCAAGCTCAACCACGTTAATAAGAGTGAGGTAAATAATCATGTGATTGCTAGTATTCAAACTGGGTATTTTGAGAGTATCAGATGTTCTGGTAAAGTCCTTTTATAATGTTCAGCGAAGGCACTTAATGTATATATTGTTGAATAAAGTATGCTGGTTGGTTTCCACTGGAAACTTGTTTTATTGGATTTATTTTTCAAGTTGTTGCCTATTCGTCATTTTGATTCCAAGTATGTATGTATATCAGGCTATTGGTAGATTTTACTGTTCAGAGGAAACACATATATTTATATCATTATGTTCCTGTGCCACATCTATGTATTCCTCATGTTTATCAATACAATTATATATAGCAACTATCAAGGCACCATGATCTTCCAAGCAACTTTTTCTATACATCAAGCTGCAGATGAAGGCATCTGCATCACAAAGATTAGTTATGCCCTGTTTCTCCATGCAGGATGAGCAGGGGGACTTCCTAATTCTTTTATTTATACTCAGGTATGGGACCCACCTCTTTAGGCAGTGGAACTGAATAGAGTCCATTACATTACATACATTTCATGGGGGAAGGGAACTTGAAGCCTTTATAATATTCATTGCAAGTGTATTTGCATTCTAGCTCACATCTGTTCAAACTCCTAACTCCTCACTTAACTCTCTCAACCTTTTCCAAGGCCTCTTAAATATCTTTTGAAATTTTCCTTCAGCATTCAGTCTGGTAGTCTGCAACCCTACATATCCTGATGAACTTCCAGAAATCCAAGGAGCAGTTAGCCGTGGTATCTTTCTAGTTCTTTCCTTCCTGTACAGAAGGACCTTTTAAGAACTTCCAGATATGATCATGAGTAGCAATATCATAGTATTCCTGTCTCTTATGGTCTCATGTGAGAACAGCTTTACCTCCTCTAATGTCTGGATATAATTTCTAGTTTATCCTGTGGAGCTTTCTGGCAGCTTTATTTTGGATTTCTTCCTATATCCAGATGTCTCTTTTGTTTTATGGCCTCAAGACCTGCAGATAATACTAAGGCATGGTCGGACCAGGGTGATGAAGAATGGAGATATTACAATTGTGGTTTTAGAGTCTATTTTCCTCATGATAGAACATAGTATCCTGTGTGCTGGTATCACAGCTCTCTTTTTGTTCTTCTTGCTCCAATTTAGGCATTATCAATATCTCATGATTGCTTTCTTTTTTTTGCTGCCAACAGTTCCACTACTCTGATATAAAAATTCATACCAGAGTAGATGAGAAAAAAAAAGTGTAGTACTTTGCATGTGTTTGCACTGAAACTCAAGGGTGCCCAAGGCCATCCTTTCCAGCTCAATTTAAAGAATCCTTGCAAATACTCCACTGCTATTTCACCTATAGTTGTGCCATCAGCACACACATACATGTAGCCCAACAGGTCTACTTTACATTACCGAACCGACACTTCACCGACACACAAAACACCGACCCCAAATAACCGAAAACAAACAACACCGACACCTCACAAAACCGAACACAATTACACCGACACAAACAGCGTAAACTACACATGACACACAATGACATATCCACTAACCCTAACCCAAACCCTAACCCTAAGGTCCGACACTACCGCACAGTTACCCTACCCGCACCCTAACCCTAACTCACTTAACCCACCCCTACACCTAAAGACTGTCACTATCGCACACTTAATCTACCTGCACCCTAACCCTAACTCACTTAACCCACCCTAAAACATAAAGCCCGTCACTATCGCACACTCACCCTACCTGCACTCTAAACCTAACTCACTTAACCCGTCCCTAAACTACAGTCCGTCACTATCACACACTTACCTTACCCGAACCCTAACTCCGACACTACCACACACTCACCTTCCCCACACCCTAACCCAAAATCCCACAATATCGCACACTTACCTGACCGCTCCTAACTCCATCACTATCGCACACTTACCGAGTTGCTCTCATACGTTACCCTTGTCGGTCTTTCGGCTGTCGGCAAATCACCTTTTCGATCAACTTGCTTGTCGGTCGTTTCATCTCAGTCTTCTGCGTGTCGGAGAAGTGTCGGTTCGGTAATGTAAAGGGGACCCAGTCCAACACATACATCTGAGACAAACACATTAAGGAGTACTGGACATAGGGGAGGTCTCTGCATTCTTCTAATAGTCATTTTCCTAATTTGTGACATAATTTTTGACATGCAAACTTCTGTATGTGACCATTCAGCCATGTATCATTCCACTAACTCAGTCATGTTCCTTCCTTCAGCTTCTGCAGTTTACTATCAGCCTGCTATTTGACATTAAATCAAATGTTTTAGTGAAGCCTTGTCAGATTATATCTACAATCACTTCCTTATAAATCAGAACAAAAAGAGAAGTCCACTGCAGCAAACGGTGTTTGATACAAAGCCAAGTAGAAATCAAAAAATGAACAACAGAAACGTTCACTTATTTAATAAAACAAAAAAACAAATTTAAAAGAGCAAAGCTTTCGGGTTTCTCCTTCTGCAGTGCTTAAGTAAGAATTTGTTTTTTATTTTATTAAATAAGTGAACATTTCTGTTGTTTGTTTTTTGATTTGTGCAATCACTCCCTTGTCAGGCTTGCCTATAATACAGTTATAAACAGGGTTATGTTTGACAAGTAGCATAGCTAGGGCAGGGCAGGTGCAGCAGCTGTACCAGGTACAAAGTGTTGGCACTGCTAGATCAGCCATTCCGGAGCTCTCTTTTATGTGATACCAGTGTTTAAAAGAAACTTTTTTTTAAAACTAAAACCTGTGTGCTCTAACATTCCATGCAGGTAGTGTATAAACTATAGCAATTGTTTGCTACATTTGTAGCAAGCATTTTCCTACAATTTAAAAGAAGTAATGTTTATTTCAATAAAATGTGCAGAAGGATGTTCGGGATCAGGGCAGAGAAATGGGAGCTAAAAGGCAGGGGCTGGAGGGGGAGGGGCATGTAGTGCATTTACTTATTTATTTTTTTGCTTCTCAATGGCATAGCTCAGGGATGAGTGTGGACATGACTGCAATTAACTGACTGCTTCATTACAGTAAAGCACTGAAGGGGTAAGTTGCTAGTTTGTGGAACTGGCACTGGGTGTTGTTTGAGTCAGCTATGCTTCTGGGACCCCTTTTATTTATTTACTAATGATTTATTTGTTCCTATTTATAGATCGGGATTAATTTGACCATGACAGAAATCCTTTTTCAGCTGAGCACCAGGGATAAAATCTCCCCATTGAAATACGTTACTTACAATACACAGTCAGCTAGGGACAGTATAGCAATAATGATGTTTACACACAAGGACAGAGCAGTACAGTGGGGATGCAATATCATTTTAGTTGATCTGCATATGATTTCCAGTAATTTGAAATTTTGGACTAACAGGAGTCCTTCACTGGGATGTATTAAGCACTTAACAAATGCATCTGGGCCATAAACATGTATTATATCACCTCTGTGTTACAGCGTCCTTGTGTTTTCTGTCAGTGGATCAGTACTGCATTTCTTCATTTTTTTTCCAATATACAAACAGGCAAGTAACTGTCTATTAGTGCAGTAAATGGGTTAGCATATTTAAGTCTACATTATAGCTAATTGTTTTTTACAATAGTCACAAATCGTGAAAATGTTTTATTTACTAATAGCTTATTCACCTTATCCGGGATCATCCTTTATTACATAACTATATGTATGTATATACATATATATATATATAAATATATATATATATATATATATATATATATATATATATAGAGAGAGAGAGAGAGAGAGAGAGAGTCAGTAGACAAATCATATTGATTTATCAAGGAATGTGAAGCATAGTTGAAATTATCTGACTCCTTTACTGTGATAATGGTATATTTGTTCCTACTAAAGTAAATTCATATCTATGCATTATTTATTAATTAGGTAATAGAACTGGACTCAAGACCATTTGATTTAAGCCCTGAATGATAAAGCACAAAAAGCACTACACAAAAGCCCTGAAAATTATATAGTAGTATTGAATAACCCAATAATAAAGCAAACTAGATAAAACATGAGAGAATATGCAGCTACTGTTACAATAATGTGAACAAGTATGAATAAAGATGATGGTTTTAAAAGTGACTACTTAATTTAAATTTCAAATAAAAAAAATAAAAAGTAGCACAATGGAATATTTACAAGATTTACAATATGTGAAAAGTAACATGAAATGCTGATCATTTTGATGACATGATAGAAAGAAATCACAAAGAGAAAACTATTGCAGAAGGCCAGCCACAGTCATTAAATCAAGCACATTTGTATTCATCAGTCAAATGTTCTTTTAATGAAGATATAAATTACTCATAAGTAGTTAATTTTCTAAAGTTTTGAATTGAGGAGTTCAAATAGAAAATGTTCTTTCTCTAGTAACAGGAGTGCAGGGCAATTGCTGAAAAGGGTTTCTTCTTTGTTTTTCAGGACATTTGAAGCATGCTGATTATTTTTCAAGGAAGGGCAGGAAACATCATTTAGCAGTCTGAAACTTAAATAGTTCAATAGCTGTACAGCTCTTGGTGTCAGCAGTTTGATTTCTTTATAGAAAGAAAGTGATGTTCTATTGAAAGATGAATAAATGTCATTATTCTATTCTCCATTGTCTGACGTAGAGCTGTATCACTTGGTACAGTTAATGCAAATATCAGGGAAAGATTACTAAAACCTTTGAATTAGCATATTATTCCATCAGGTTTGTTTAAAGTCTTTCTTTATTAAGAAGATATGTAATTCTGTGTGCAAATGGAAAATATAACAGAAATTTATCAAGATGGAGCTCTGTAAGTTTAATGTATATATGCATTTCAGTTTAGTAAGATGCCTGAATATTTTTGTTCAGTGATTAGTGACAAAAGGAAGAGGGACTCCACAAATTTTATTCCAAGATCACTATGACAAGGATAGTGCTCAGAAGGCCAGGACTTATACATATGACAAACGGTCAATTCTAATAGGGTGGAAACATATCATTGACAGATAAATATGTAGTAGCCAGTTAAAAAGTCAAAAAACTCAGTAGTACTTCTTAGTATATACTTCAACAGCCCACAAGTGGCTTGACATGGTAGATAGATAAAACACAAAGAAGTACAGCACTATGTGCACTGCAAACACAAATCAGTACAGCACTATGTGCACTGTAAGCACAAAGCACTACAGCACTATGTGCACTGCAAGCACAAAGCAGTACAGCACTATTTGCACTGCAAACACAAATCAGTACAGCACTATGTGCACTGTAAGCACAAAGCAGTACAGCAGTGTGTACACTATAAGCACAAAGGAGTACAGCACTACATACACTCCAACAACAAAGTACTACAGCACTACATGCTCTGCAAGCACAAAACAGAACATCACTATGTGCACTGCAAACACAAAACAGAGCATCACAATGTGCACTGCAAGCACAAAACAGTACAGCACCATGTGCACTGCAAGCACAAAGCAGTATAGCACTATGTGCACTGTAAGCACAAAGCAGTACAGCAGTGTGTACACTATAAGCACAAAGCAGTACAACACTACATACACTCCAAGCACAAAGGAGTACAGCACTACATACACTCCAAGAACAAAGTAGTACAGCACTACATACTCTGCAAGCATAAAACAGAACATCACTGTGTGCACTGCAAACAAAACAGAGTATCACAATGTGCACTGCAAGCACAAAACAGTACAGCATTATGTGCACTGCAAGCACAAAGCAGTACAACACTATGTGCACTGCAAGCAAAAGGCAGTACAGCATTACATACACTCCAAGCACAATACAGTACAGCACTACTTAGACTGTAAGCTGAAAGCAGTACAACATGACATGCTCTGCAAGTAGAAAGCAGAACATCACTATGCACTACAGGTGCACTGCAAGCACATAGCAATACAACACTATGTACACTGAAAGCACAAAGCAGTACAGCACTATGTGCTTTATAAGCACAAAGCAGTACAGCAGTGTGCAGACTACAAGCATAAAGCAGTACACCACTATGTAAACTGCAAGCACAAAGCAGTACAGCACTACATATGCTGTAAGCTGAAAGCAGTACAGCACTATGTGCTCTGCAAGCACAGAGCAGAACATCACTATGTGCACTGCAAGGACAAAGCAATACAATGCTATGTGCACTGCAAGCACAAAGCAGTACAGCACTATGTGCATTGTAAACATAAAACAGTACAGCAGTGTGCACACTATAAGCATAACACAGTACACCACTATGTAAACTGTAAGAACAAAGCAGTACAGCACTACATATGCTGTAAGCTGTAAGCAGTACAGCACTATGTGCTCTGCAAGCACAAAGCAAACCATCAGTATATGTACTGCAAGTACAAAACAGTACAGCACTATGTGCTCTGCAAGCACAAAGCAGAACCTCACTAAGTGCACTGCAAGTACAAAACAGTGCAGCACTATGTGGACTACAAGCACAAAGCAGTACAGCACTATGTGCACTGCAAGCACATAGAAGTGTGACACTGTGAACTGCAAGCACATAGAAGTGTAACACTATGTGCACTGCAAACACAAAGCAGTACAGCACTATGTGCACTGCAAGCACATAGAAGTGTGACAATATGTGCACTGCTAGCCAAAAAGCAGCATGGCACTATGTGAATTGCAAACACAAAGCAGTACAGCACTACATGGAATGCAAGCACAAAGCAGCACAGCATTATGTGCACTGCAAACACAAAGCAGTAATGCATGCACAACATAATGCAATATTATGTGCATTGCAAAAACAAAACAGTACTGTGCCATGTGCACTGCAAACACAAATCAGTACAGTGCCATATGCACTGCACTTCAGTAGCAAACTATCTGTTCAAAGGAAGCATCACAACCATGGTGAGGCACTCAGAAGTGCATTAATCTATACATTATAATGCAGTGGACACACAAAATATGTTTGTGGTGACAGTAGTATATGGAAAATACACACACACACACACACACACACACACACACACACACACACACACACACACACACACACCACACTCTCATGTGCACACAAACACACACATGACCTACTGATAAAGTAATGCCCAGGTTAGACACAGTATTAGCCAGTCATGGCTCCATGTCCTTTTTCTTGCTGGCAGAGGCTGATTAAGTATACCTTGGGACTGTGCTCTTTTCCAACTATTGGCCCCCTCCCCAGCACACATTTTTAGGACCATGCATAAAGGTTTTTTTTGTGGGGGGTGCTTTTTGATTGTTTTAAATTATTTTCTTGTTTAATACAGTGACAAAGAGTGTGTGTTTTATATTTGTAATAATAAAGAATAATGAAAAAAGAAGCAGTCTCAGAATATTTTACCCATGAAAGACTACTAATACTGCTGTCACTATAATCAACCAAATTCCATACTCATCACTTTAGATAAGCAAACAAACAACCTAACTAGATCAGATGTGCAGCAGGGAGTGGCTGACAATGACCAACTGCAAGTTTATAGTGATTTAGTAGGATTACGGATGAGGAAACCATTAAGAAGCCTAGCACAAATTATCAAATTGCTTCAAAGCATTGTATAGTTAAGTGACAAGCTCAGGGTCACACAATAGGTAAATTAAGGTGAGAAGATTCTAATGTTGCACCCTCAGAACAGGTAGCAGCTTATTAACAAGTCTGAGGTTCAGTCCTCTGCCCTGCCTGCCAGAGTACTAGTTTTAACTAAATGCAAGAATCGTTTACAATCTGATCTTGTAGAGAAGACTGTTATCACACTAATATTCAACAATGACTGTATAATGGATGCTGACAATCAAATGGTTCTGAGCACCATTCTAAATAATGTGGACTATGTGAAATGAAAAATGGGAACTTATTCACAGTTGCCGGACGTTATAAGGAAAGTAAACCACAAATATAAGTGCAATGTGTTTAGACTAAGTAACTCAGTCCAAGCCTATCAATGAATTAATTAATTCTTTAGTGAATAAATCAAAACAATTAAACTTTTTCCAACATGTATATTATCTTTTAGTTCAGCAACCCGCAAGTCATACAAAAGTCAGAAATATTACTGTATACAGCATGCTGTTTTTTTTGGGGGGGGTATCTTCCTTGCATAACACCTAAATCACATTGCTAACCTCCATATGGATTCTATCTTTAAGAACAGCAATCCCTTCTGACATTACTCAAAACGGGTCTGACCCACCTGAATGACTGATAATGCCATACTGTTGCAACATACACCTCCATAGTCAACAGAAAAGTGCTAGGATTTACAGTTAAATAGCATATAGTGATGCATTAAGCAGCTATTTGAAGGGAGCAGGAATTCACATGCCAAATGTGTAATGCATTTTCTAATAGCCTGAGACAGCTCATTGCAGACAAAGGATGAAGGGATCAATCGCTTCACTACAGTAAGCAATGTATACCCTTACTCCTCTGCACTATCGACCAGAAAATGTGCTATGACCCAAGACGGGGCATTTCACAACATGTGCCCGCAAACGAAAAATAGCTAAAATAGAAATATAGTCAGAGTTAAAATATGAATACTTAATTCATAGACTTCAAGCTGTCCAGTTTATTCACACTTATTATTTTGGGTGGTATAATGCCAGGGAATCTTCTTGGGCTAGGCTTATATAGGCTCCAGGGCCGTTAGCCTAGTACACATCTGTGAACCTATTATATAGTAAACACACTGTCAACTGTTAGCAAAACAAGGCAATCAAGGGTCATACCCAAAGAACATTGCTCATATGATGATGTTCTTATTTTTTACAATCAGTTTCTTCCCTTACATCATAACTACTCTCTGATGAAGGAACCAAGTATTTGCACTCACATTCATACAAACACACAGGTATCAATTACAGCCATTTGTATGACTGTACATTACAGACATCTGCTTAAGCTCAATTGAATGAAATACGAGATAAGGACCCAAAATCAGGATCAAATTATAAATATGTCTCTTATATACTTAGGATAAGCAAACACGTTCTTAAGGATACAAAGTCTGAGGCTCACATGACTTGTCAGTGTATCTGCTTTGTAGTACTTCCTGGATTCTAAGTGGCAAAACCTGCACAAAGATTGTGCTATTGTTAATGTTAATGCTAATTTGATTAATAGTTGACTGAAGCAGTTCTGGTGCAGGACTGTGCAGGTGTGGGTATCCCCCTCTGATATGTCACAGCTTAATGTGAAGAAGCAGTACTTAACATCAGAAGACCTCTGTCTCATATGTAGGATGGGGCTTCAACTGCCCCCCCCCTTGCATTCCCCATAAACATAATCAACTCTTATTAAACAAACCATAATCCACTAAATCCACTGCTGTCACCTGCATTATGAATACAATGAAAAAAGCGTGTTGCTCTGGAAGACTGGGTTTGAGATTTAGATCCACTGGGATACTACAAGTAAATCTAGGCTTCTTGTATTACTCAGTGACAGTAATCTACAATAATTTGACAGAAAGCCACAAATTTTACACAGAACATACAAAATACCTCTTAACCTTTTCTTCAAGAATTTGGGACAAAGCTAGAATAATCGGAGGACATAGGATCTTAAAAGGGCAATTTTAAATGATATTTTACATTCTTTACCCAGGTAAACTGACTGAGCAAGGAGACCCAGAGCACTGTTTGGTTATATGACTTGCTCAAAGTCACACTGCAGGAAAATGGAGGTGGAAGAATTGAAATCCTATATCTCAGACTGCAGGAAATAGTTTGTTAACAACTGAGAACCTTATGTTCCACAAAGCTTTAAATCACTTAAAAAGTTAACAGAACAGTAGGTTTTATATGGACATGCATTTTCAATAAGAAGAAATATAAAACTAATGGTATTATTGACTAACTGTAATCTTCAGGTATTTACCAGAAAATGAAGTCATTAATAGAGGTCTGACAGTTAGTGTAGAAGACTAAACCTCTAAGCTCTTAATAAGCTGCTCCCCACAGTCAAGGGGTCAGGATTTAAGCCCTTCTATCTCCTTTAGCCTAGTGTGTGAATCTAAGCGAATCACTTAACCAGAAAGTCATACTGGGTTGCCCTAAAGTGGGTTTATTAAATTATCCAAAGGGATGTTCTGAGTGAGAACTATGAAACTCTAATGACTGGACTGATTGCTTGACTGTAACTCAGACAGATGACTATTAAACTGATATGACTAGCTGAAATATATAGAGAAAGAGTCCAATCCAATCACACACACACACACACACACACACACACACACACACACACACACACACACACACACACACACACACACACAGACACACACACACACACACACACACACACACACACACACACACACACACACACACACACACACACACACACACACACACACACACACACACACACACACACACGCACACACGCACACACGCACACACACACACGCACAAACGCACACGCGCACACATGCCCACACACTCACACTCACACACGCACACACGCCAACACACCCACACATACACACAAACACATATATCCATCTGCAACAAAAGCAGCAGTTCAATCTCTAGCAAATCTGACTGAAAGTGGCAATGAAACAGCACCTATAAATGCATCAGGACATTGCAAACAGTTTACATCAAGCAATGCAAAAGTAGTCAATCAGCTATTGAAAAAAGCAGCCGCCCCTTACCTTACCTTATGAGCACATGTTTAAGCCATCTCATCAATGCTCATCATGAAATTAAAATTAACCCATAAATGAAGCTATGCAATGCACCTTGCACCTTACCTGCTAGGCGCATGTTTAAGCTGACAAAAAAAATGAATCAAGTGCTTGGAAATGAAGTTAAAATGAACTGAAATGAAACAATCAGCTGTAGCTGTCCAAATGCAGCTTGCCTTCCATGTTTAAAGTAAAAAAAAAAACAGTTTGTGAGTAAAACAACAAAATGTAGCCAGCTAGCTTTGGGTCCCCCTTAAGTCAAGGGCCCTGGGTGTCCTCTCAGATTGCCCCTATTGTACTTCACCATGGATTGCCGGGGTATAATTAAGGCACAGTAGCTAGTCTGGTGGGGCATGTACAACTCAGGAAAATAAACAATAAAAATGGCAATAAAGTACAGGACAATTCCCTGTGAAATATCAGAAAATACCAAAGTCTAATAAGATTTTCCACACAATGACTAGATTAACAACATAGAGAAAAAATACTAACTTGTTATGTTCAAAGACTTTGGCTTGGATGAAGTGGTAGTACACTACATTGTAACAAATCAAATAGGTAGCTAGCACTATAACAATGGAAGTCAAAAAAGTTATTGTGTGATGCCTTTAGTGCTTCATTAAGAATACAAGCAGATCTCATAACACAAATTAATGAACTGAAAATTGTACCTACTTTAACCTTTATTGTAAAGACAGACAATGGTGGTTAGTGACTTCAAATCAAAAGGGGGGCTTCAGGAGACAATTGAATGGGTGGGGTCAATGGAAAGGGGTGTGGCCAACTAGAAAGGGGTGGAGCTATGCTCAAAACCACAAACACTGGGACTTTAATTTAATATGCTGCTCTGGGTGCCAAACCATCATTATGAGGGTCCAATCAAGACAAAATGATATGTAGAAGAAAAAAAATGTCAATGCATTGGCTACATGACAGCTTACTTAATATCTAGATGGAAACAAAAAATGTTGTGAGGCATGAAAAAATAAATTACTTTTTGAATACATTAATGGAATGCCAGTCAAAATCAAGTATAAAAAACATGCAGCACTCAACTCAAACCACTTCTCCTTGCACTGCAGTTATAATTACAATTTATATTCAGCTTTATAAAAGTACCAAGTAACATGCTGAAAGTAGCAATCTATGTGATACTCCCACTTGTAAAAATGTTTCCTATCCAGAAAAAGACCTACTGCCTGACAACACCTATCTACTTTCTTCATGGGGAAAACATGATCAAAGTAAAAAAATGCACAGCAAACAAGAAACAAGCTCAAGATAAATTGCTTAAAGGATTACTGCACAGGTTATGGACCACACATAATAGACTGGCATTCTGTTTAGTCTATGGGTAAAGCCTGGAAAGATGACTGCAAGTCTCCAACAAATGTAGTGAGCTTCTGAAAATACTGTAATCCTGTCCTTTATTACAAATACTGTCATATGCATTTCAATACCTAAGGCTTATACGTTATCTGGTTATGTAAATATTCTCTGCATGGTAACAACAAAAAGGCTTTCATTGTTAGTAATTCTTTAACAGTATGCATATTAAAGCTTAGTTGCAACTTACAATCTCAGCCAAGCTTACCTGATGGTCATTAAAGCATTGCTACTTAAACACAGAGCAACAGCCAGTGCAACAACATGCATTTTCTGAATAATAAGAAGCATAAATCAACAGTATAAAAATATATCAGAAAACCAAAACATTCTGCAAAGTCAAGGACAGATCAAAAGCCACTATAGTACTTATGTCTACCTTGGATGGGAGGATACATCCAATCCCTCAGAGCTACACGCTCCAGGGATCTAAACCTTGTCATCACAATAAACAAAACATGCTGGAGGGATAGGTTCCTGACCCAGAGACTCCCCAGACTGTGGAATAGATTGCCCATACATGTCAAGCAGAGTGCCTCTTTGGACCTCTTCAAGAGGAACCTTGACGTTTGGATGGGAGAAAGGAAATTCACCCCAGGGATCACGTCAGTCGCCCTGCTAGACAGGGGTCCAGGAAAGTAAATAATGTGGGAATAAATAGCCAGGGAATTGTTATGGCTAGGCTTTAATAGGCCCTAGGGCTGATAGCCTAGTACCAACCTATGAACCTATGAACTTACACTGCATAACTGCTCCTTGCCTTGCTTGGACACATCCAGAGTCACTACATGGGGGGGGGTGGGTTGCAACAAGAATGTCACAATTTGAAATGTCTCTGGCTGATGGTGATGGCCCTGACACATTCGTCATAATCTCAACCTCAGAGCAAGAAATTTGGACAAAGCCATAAACAGAAGTGGGACAAAGGCCCAAAAATAAGGACAATTTTTAAATATTGCTCTTATAAACTTAGAAAGGTAATAGAATAGTAGGTCTTGCATTAGTATGAATTTTCTGAAGGGCATGAAAACCAAAACTGAAATGTCTGTCATTATTTTCTAACTTCAATCTTTAATGATTTACCATAAATTTGCCTGAAAACCACAATTTTATGAAAAATGGACCGAAAATGCGATGCCAGAATATAAAATAGCCACACCATAAAGCTGGAAACCTGTCGAAGAAGGGACATTTTTTATTATTAGTACTGTTAAGTTGACAGCTGACAAAATAAAATAATCTACATGCATTTCTGAAATAAGTCTGATTATTACAATTATTTCTTAATTGTAAACCCTCCACATTTTCTTCCAAAATTGCCATTTTGCAGAGAGATTTTTAGGGTGAGAGCAACATTTTGAGCCAAAATTGGGGACAGTTGAGATGTTTGGATATACCTAATGCTATAAAGCAATTTATTTGCTTGTAACTCTCTACTTCTTAACACAGGAAATCTGGACACTGACAAATATATTGGGGGAACATACAGACAGTACTAAAAATTGCTGTTATATAAACTTGGACAGTTGATAGAATATTAGGTCTAGCTTTAGCATGCATTTTTCTGAAGGGCATGAAGTCTGAAACTCAATGTCTGTCTTTATTTAGTGACTTCATTCCTAAATTATTTGCCAGAAAACCACAAATTTTATGAGAAACAAACCAAAAATAAGAAATGAAAAACTATTCATTCTGAGAAAATCTGGACAGTTGAGAGGTATAGTTTAGCCAGGGCTATCTTTGAGTTTGCCACCCTTCCCCCTCAAAAAATTATGGTCGAATGGAGCCTTCCCCTGCAGCCATTCTAATGTCCCATTACTTGGCTATTTCACCCCATTTACCATAAACATTGTAATGTGCATACTTCTTTACTTCTACGATGATTTGGATTTCACTTAAAAGTTTTATTTTACATTTTATAGCACACACACTAATAGACATCTGCTAAACAAAGCAATGCAGTCTCACAGTGAAAATAGACTTAGTATTAAAACTTCTCTGCCCTTGAAACTCGCATTCATTGAAACAGCATTGAAACCTACATTCAAAGAAAATACATCTGGCCAGTGGTAGATAAAGATTAACTTTGGGCTGTTTTCAAATCATAGGCCCCTTGCACATGAAACATACATGTGTTCTTTGATACACCTTCCTGATTGTATTCAGTTATATTCCTTGTGTAATACAGTACAGTTGTTAGAGGCCATTTTAAATTTATTGTTTTGAACATTTTCCAGTAAACAATTAAGCAAAATGCATGCACCAATAATGACAAAACTGCCCAATTCAGAAAATTTCCATCATAAAAGTCTACTCAAACTTCTATAATCCACCAGTATCAGTAAATATGCACAATATCTGCAGAAGTAAAAGTCATTTAAATAATTCCACATTAAAGAGACCAGTAACTAATAAAGAGGTTGCTGCTAGCAAACAACTTTATATTTCATTGCTTCATCTACAAATAAAGTGCCTGTTGACCTTGAGGAATACATTGTCCATGTTACATTAAAAAAAGATAAGCTAGTAATATTGCAATAGGGAATAGATGACAAACTGATAACAGGTTGATAGTTACTTGGTATCTCCACCAAAGAGGACATTCTCAGGACTGCAGCATCCACCCCCTTTAAAATCACAACACAGTACAGTATCAGCAATGCATTGACATACTGTGGGAGCAGAACCTGCAGCCTTCTGCATCGAAAGCAAGTACATTACCTGTTGTGCTATTAACAATGCAAGTGGACACACCATAAAGAGCACTAAACGTATCTTCCCATGAAGCTCTTAGTTCCTTGTAAAATCCACTTAACATACAACTGTATCTCTCAACTTTGCAGCACATGAGCACAAGAAATCTGGAAAAAGACAAAATTCAGTGACACATTTTAAACATCGCTTGTATAACCTTGGAAAGTTGCTAGAATAAAATGGTGTGCTACTGTCAAGTCTTGAACTAAGGACCCTGTGCACTACAGTAAGAACAACATACTATGGGTTCATGGGTAGGTACTAGGCTTTTGGCCCTAGGGCCTATATAAGCCTAGCCAAAAAGGTACCCTGGCTTTCGCCACCCAAGAAAACTATTTTCCTGTGCTCCTGTCAAGCAGAGCCATGGAGGTTATCTTCATGGTGAATTTCCTATTTCCCATCCAGTCATCAAGATTTTTCTTGAAGAGTGCTAATGAGGAGCTTTATTTGATATAGATAGGTCGTTTTTTCCAGAGTATGGGAAGTCTCTGGGACAGGAATCATTCCCTCCAGCATGTTCTGTTTATTGATGTGACAAGGTTTAGGTCCCTAAAGCGTGTAGCTCGGAGGGATTGGGATTTCTTTTAGTGGAGCATGTCCAACAGCTCTGGGTTTGACATAGCTTTGTATGTTAGGCAGAGATCGCCTCTGAGTAGGTGATATGCAACGGAGTAAAGCTGGAGTTTTTTGAGACAGTCTGCATAGGGAATCTGTTTGAGGCCAGTAATCCTCTTTGTGAGGTATTTCTGCAGCCTTTCCAGTTGTTGTAGATGTCTTGTGAGGTACATACCAGAAGGGGCATTGTACTCTATAATGGGTCTAATGAGTGATGAGTACAGGAGAACAATGACCTCTTTTTTCCTGGATGAGAAACCTTTTGTGATGAGGTGTGCCACATAGAAGGATTTCTGTCCTCCTGTGTCCCAAGGTATCTTATCACACTTTCTGTGTTAAGTACACTACCACCTATGTGGTAGCTCATGAGTACAGAGTGTTTACCAAAGGGGATGACAATGTAGTTTTTGGCATTGAGCTTGATGCCATGGCTTTCACAACAGGCATCTGTCTCTGTGAGGCTCTTCTGTAGGATGTCCACATCGTTAGGAGTTTCGATTATGGTTCCTAGTTTGCAGTCATCTGTGAACTTCATTAGCCAAAGACCTCCTGTGTTAACCTGTACTTCAGAAAACTAGATACCAAACAGGAGAGGACACAGGACTGAACCTTGTGTTACTTCACTTGTCACTGGTCTGAAGTCATATTTGGAGTCCGCTAGTTTCACAGTGTGGGTTCTGTTAGTGAGCCAGTTGGCAACCTATATTGTGACATAGGAATCTATACCTACTTTAGTGAGTTTACTATAATTCCAGAGTGGGAATGGTGTCAAAAGCCTTGGCAAAATCTAGATAGGCTGTGTGAACCACCTCACCTCATCTATGGCTTTGGTGACTGCTTCAAAGAAGTCTATCAGGTTTAGGAAACATGATCTGCCTTTTACAAATCCAAACAGGGTGGGGTCCAGAGTTGGGAGATTACCAATGTTTTTGTGTATAAGATCCATGATGATACATTCCATAGCCTTGCAGATCGGGCTTGTTAGGCTAATTGGGCAGTAGTTCCTGAGGTCTGTGGTGGCTCCCCCTTTGTGGAGTGGGATAACTGTTGCTGTGTGCCATTCAGTGGGAACAAAGCCTGAGATGAGGCTATGATTGAACATGGTGCTTAGGTGGGGTGCCAGTTCATTCTGCAGTTCATGTAGAATGCAGCCTGGGATGTTGTCAGGTCCCATGGATGCTGTGTTCTTGGCTTTGGAGAGTGTGTTTTTTACCTGTGCAGCCGTGATTACAGGAACTTTTCCTTCTTCCAGTATAGAGATGGGCCCTTTAGGGAGTGAGAGGGAGGTAAAGTTAGCACTGAACCTATCTGCCAGGATGGTGGCAATATCAGTTGGTTCTGTATATTTAGTGCCATTGTGCTGTAACTCAGAGCAGATCTGAGTGTTGTTATTGAGATTCTTGACACTATGCCAAATCAGCTGAAAGAAAGACTGAAATTGAAATGGCTATCATTTAGTGAATTTAGTTCTCACCATAGTTCTCAACCTCTTACTACAAAAAACCTTCACAAAGCCAATAATGGGAGAATACAGCCCCAAAAATAAGGGCAAATTTCAAATATTGATCTTATAAACTTACAAAATTGCTAGAATAAAATGTTTTGTGTTATCATGTACTTTCTGAATAATAAAAAGTTTGAAATCCAAATGTCTGTCATTATTTAGTGAATTCAAAATCTAGAAAACCACAGATTTTATGAGGAACAGAACAGAACAAAAATATGAGGCAAAAATCTGAAGGCTTTTCACAAGTGGTGGTAAAGGGAATTCAGGTTCTTGCTACCTACACCCAAGGTTGAGGGTTTGAACCTGAGTTACTCACTCTAGCCACCAGTTATAGTTAACTGGGGCATTTCACACCCACGCCTTGTACCTGGAGATCACTCTAAATAAACACACACACCTTGTACCTGGAGATTGCTCCAAATAATTCTTCATAAGCTCCATTCAAGTTCCCTAAGCTCCATAATATGCCATCCATTTCTCGGAATGCTCCAATAATAAATGAATGGTTGTACAAGGCAGGCCAATCAGTTGTGAAGCACAATGGCAAATCTGAATATTTACAAAAGGCTGAGGTATATACTTTAAAGTCTTTCTTCAACCAGAGGGTCTTCTTGATGCAAGTGATTTATAAAATAGAGAAACATTGTCCGACCTAGGATATTATCAAGATAGTTTGGATCTATGTCAAGATAAAGCTCAGATGATGTCTCACTTACTAAAATTACACCAGCATACACTACATTGTACAATTCAGTGCATTTTAAACATAAAAATATCATTAACAGAGTACTATACTGTTATATTTATAAGATGCATGTTGAAAGTTCTTGTGAACAGTGCACATTAATAAGTAAATTTACAGCAATACAGTGATAAACATCTATAATTTAGAATACATATTAGTATACATTGTCCTTGTTAATTATCCTGAAAACTATACATATATACACACACACACACACACACACACATATATATATATATATATATATATATATATATATATATATATATATATACATACACACACACACACACACACACACACACACACACACACACACACACACACACATATACACACACCTTGTACCTGGTGATCGCTCCAAATAATTCTTCATAGGTTCATAGTTTCATAGGTAAGTGCTAGGCTGTCTGCCCAAGAGCATTTATAAGCCTAGCCAGAATGTGTTGGCTTTCGCCAACCTCTAGGATTAGTTCCCTGTGCCTTTGTCCAGCAGAGCCATTAGTTCCCTGCACCACTGTCCAGCAGAGCCACTGCAGTGATCCCCGGAGTAAATTTTCTGTTTCCCATCCACCCGTCAATGTTTGTCTTGAAGAGTGTTAGTGAGGGGCTCTGCCTGATGTATATTGGAATCCTGTTCCAAAGCATGGGGAGTCTTTGGGACAGGAATATATCCCTTCAGCATGTCCTCTTTATCGTTGTGGTGAGGTTTATATCTCTAGACTGTGTGGCTCTCCAGGATTTGTTTTTTTAGGTGGAGCATGTCCATCAATTCTGGGTTGGACATGGCCTTGTATGTCAGGCAGAGATCACCTCTGTGTAAGCGGTATGCAACCAAGTACAACTGGAGTTTCTTGAGTCAGGCTGCACAGGACATCTGTTTGAGGCCAGTAATTCTCTTGTTGAGGTACTTTTCTGGTCTTTCCAGCTGTTGCAGGTGTCTTGTAAGGTACATCCCGAATGGGGCATTGTATTCTATGATGGGTCTAATGAGTGATGAGTAGAGAGGCACACTAACTTATTTTGTTCTAGATGTGAACCCTTTTGTGATTAGGTGGGCCACATAAAAGGATTTTCTAACCACCTTGGCAATATGATTATCAAAGGAGAGATTACTATCTACTTGGGTCCCCAGATCCCTTATTACATTTTCTGTATTTAGGGGACTACCACCTATGTGGTAGTTCGTGGGTACTTTATTTTTTCCAAAGGGGATGACTAAGCACTTTTTGGCATTTAGCTTGAGGCCATGATTTTGACACCAGGTATATGTCTCAGTGAGACCTTTCTGGAGGGTGTCTGTATCAGCTGGAGAATCAATTATGGCCCCTAGTTTGCAGTTGTCTGCGAACTTGGTCAGCCATATTCCTCCTATGCTTGCCTGTACCTCTGAGAAGTATATACTGAACAGGAGGGATCCTAGAACTGAGCGCTGGGGGATGCCACTTGTAACTGGTTTAGAGTCGGCCGTAGAGCCTGCAACTCTCACCATGTGGGTTCTATCCATGAGCCAGTTGGCAACCCATCTCATGATGTAGGGGTTTATGTTCAAGCTGGTGAGCTTGTCTATAATACTAGAATGGGGAATGGTGTCAAAAGTCTTTGTGAGTTCTAGGTAGGCTGTGTGGACCTCCCTTTCCTTGTCTAATGCCTTGGTAACTGGCTCAAAGAAGTCCACCAGGTTTAGGAGGCATGATCTGCCCTTAACAAAGCTAAAGTGGGTAGGGTCCAAGGTTTGGAGGTTCCCAATGTCTCTGTTAATGAGTTCCATGATGATGCGCTCCATAGCCTTGCAGACCAGGCTAGTCAGGCTTATAGGGCGATAGTTCCCGGGGTCCATTGTGGCTCCATTCAAGTTCCCCAAGCTCCATAATATGCTGTTAATTTCTCGGAATGCTCCAAATAATCCTCCATAAACTCCTTTTCTCGGAATGCTCCATTCAAAGCAGCTGCCAGTTCCCCAAGCTCCATTCAAAGTCATTTCCCCTTCATAAGCCATCTGTTTCTTGGTTCCAGAATGCCAAGTAAGCATGCATGCACTGCGCTGCTTTATTCTGAGCATGCACAGACTGCAGACCTTGCAGTCCGATCCCCTTCTAGTCTATACTATTGCCCTAGTCTATACGGTTGTAAGCGCATAGACTTCTGGGGTATCTGTAGACTGCTGCCTTCGTCTAAATCCGGATAGGTTAAACAGCAGCCTGGATTCGAGATTTCCACGGACCCATGAGCGAGTTCCAGGATTTTATTTATTTTGTTTTTTGTTTTGTACAGCTGGGGGTGGGGCTGCAGTCTTGCCACCACTGAAGACAGATGACATGAAAGAAAGTTTGAAATACCTTTAAACCAATGCATACATTTTTCCAACAGTTAAACCACACACACACAAACAGTTAAACCACACACACACACACACACACACACACACACACACACACACACTCACACACACACACACACACACACACATACACACACGTGCACATGTGCACAGATGCGCACACGTGCACACACGCACACACACACACACACACACACACACACACACACACACACACACACACACACACACACACACACACACACACACATCTATCCACTGTAGCCATTGTTTAATAGCAGAAATAGTTTAAATGTTTTACTTTTTAGCTATTTATATTTTAATTTATTTATACTTTGTTGACTGTGTTAGTCCCACTAGGTCATTGGACATTTTTCAGTTTACACCAAGGTTGTATTCATAATGACTACAGGAAATTTGGCCAGAGATTTGAGGAACTTCTCTCACTCTTTCTGAGCACTAGGTAGTGCCAGGTGGCTGTCACTATTGTTTAGAAAATTCCAAGATGGAGGATGGAAAAAGAAAGCAGGCTGAGAGTGAGGTGCTGCAGAATACTGAAATAACACAAATGCTGTAAAAGAAGAGATAGTTGTTACAGAGCTGGAGGAAGAAGGCCTGAAAACTCCTGTGTCATGGGGAGGATGAATTGAGAAGAACCAAATCCTGATAAGGAAGTAAGTTTGAGTACTATGTTGGATACTGGGAGAGTTAAGAGTGAAAAAAGTGTGATGAAAGAATTGTCTGGATAAAGGGAAAGAGGCATGGGTGACACTCGATGTGCATGAGGAAAATACAGCTGGTTTCAAATGCTATAACTAAAGGGAAACATGGAACAAAACAGTATTAAGGCCAGTCTAAAGTATGTTTTTTTGTGTGAGCATGAGAAGCACTAGGTGAAAGACTGTAATAAAAGTAAATGTGGGGAGTGATCATCCCCACACTGGGCCAGTAATCAAGGGTCTGAATCCTCACCACTGGAGAAGGATGTACACTTGTAATACAAATGAATTCACTCAGTATTTCCAGATGCAGACCTCTCTGCATAAAACACCATTTCCCTTAAGAGCACACAGCAAACACACTCAGCCCTTGATTTGTGTTTCTCTAATTCTGTCTCCCTCCAGGTCCCTAATAAGACTCCCACTGACACAGCTGTAGGGTTATATCCTCAGCTGAGTGTCCAAGCCAAGTCCTACAGCACCCCTTCAGTGAAACCAGTGCTTCATGTCCCAGCCCAAGTAGCTAACACACACACTCTTTGAGATTTAATTTTCACACACACACACACACACACACACACACACACACACACACACACACACACACACGCACACACACGCACACACGCACACACGCACACACACACACACATCCACACACAACCTGGGAAAGACTGGCACAGATTAACTGCTCTACCAGCTTTACCCAGACTACAAGGTAGATTCACTATCACAAGTCAGTTACTATGCTGCTCTTAAAAGGGCATCCAATTATACTGAGTTAAATTAATATTAATACAAATGGTAACACTGACCAAACAGCCAGGCTTTCAGAAGTGGCCAGAGTTATCACCAAATAAATATTTGCAAATACTCTTAAGGCTTAAATATTTTTAAAAAGGACCAGCCACCATGAAAAGTTTAAATATATTCAATAATAAATAATAAAAGAATGAGAAATTACTAGATATCTATTTACAGTAAAGACTAGAGTTTCAGTCATAGAAGATGTTAAAAATAACACCGATGGAAAGTTTCACGCAGTTATAGAAAAAAACAGTATTTCTAATCGCACTATAGTTTTCTGACTAATCTAAAAGAATGACTGTAAACTGGTTACGTTACTTACTACCACAAGGCAAGATGGGTGTGGGTGAGTGGTCCTTGTTGTCAGATCCAAGACAGAATACAGAATGCTCCTGGAATTCATTCTCCTGTAATAGTAAAATATTACTAATGTACAGAAAGACATCACATGTCATCCGACTCTGTCTCCTGCACTATCTCCCATCACTAGAAGCTACCAGGGTTTAGCACCTATGTGCTAAAATACACACAGAGTTTTGCTCAAATGTGGTGCAGCTGCTGGAAGTCATCAAACCATTAATCCATTTCACTCTTTCTACAGGAGCTGCAACCTATTCTCTAGCACAGACATTGCATCTGTGACTCCATTCAAAACTATGGGATAACATCTTTATGGCTAACCCCATAAAGTAATTCAATTTCAAAAATGTTTTACAAAGTCATGTGGATTAGGATTAACCTTTCCATTTACAGAATATGCTGCTACAATGTATACATTTAACTAATTCACTCCAATGGAGCTCAGGAAGTTTGCACTGTAACCTTTTAATGGGTGGAGCCTAAACCTTTTGACAGAATCAAATTATGTCTTCACATTTCAAATAAATGCTCATACCTCTGGAACCATAGGGGTTATGAAAAAAGTATAAATGGTAAACCCTTCAGCACAAACTATTTTATAGTGGTACTATTCTTTAGGTTCTAGGTCTTAAATTGAATCTTATAAGTCACAGTAAACACACTATTACATTTGTAATATTTTGTAAACAACTTATATTATCTCAACAACTTCTCAAGTTACACACATACCCCCAGATTTACTAATCTGCCATGCAGGACTAAACTAGTCCTGCATGTAAGCGGCTGTTTAAGAGGAGGACGACAGTGCACCATGCATATTAATGAAGGCGCGCTGCCTGAACTCCAAATCCTACACTGAGCGTGGACGAGTGCAGGGGATGTGTCTGAGAGCAGAGCTCTCAGAATAAACACGCCTCTGCAAAATATAACAGAAGAAAGTATAAATAAATGAGCGAGACCGCTCATAGGTGTCCACATATCCCCACCAACAGTCCCCATGTGTTCAACAGCAACAGAACAGTGAAATAAAATGAAGAAACCCTTGTATTTATTTTGTTCAAAACCCTAAGTACAGCTAACCATAGGTGCTCGGGTTTGCTCATAGCTTAGCTATGATTAAAGCAGCTGAAAAGGCTGAAGAGGATAATAAAGAATATATATGCAAATGAAGAAGCACAGCAATAGTGTAGTGGTTAGAGCATCTGCCAACGAACAGGTATTCCCGGTTCGAGTTCCACTGCAGCACATATCATTTTCCATGTGAAATCCATATATGAACATATTTCAACATCTTTTTGCCGTATAACCTACATAATAACATTTAAATGTGAACTGGAGTACTGCATGATCTGCATGTGAAGTGTCAGTGTCATAATGAATAAGGCACTAGTAAGCAGGTTTAAGCACAAATATAAGCAGTAGTAAGCATGTCTAAGTGCATTTGCGCGGGGGTAAGCATTGCCTACACAGATTAAGCAAAGTAGAAGGTATCTGAGTGTAAGAAACTGTAACCGGAGGTTAGCGGTGCGTACCATCACGCAAACCCACCTACAACTGCTTTAAAGTGCCTTAATCACTCTGGATCCAACAGCCCATGTTCTGCCCAGCAACAAAATAAACTGCCTCTGCAAGGCTCAAACTCAGGACCCTCTACATTATAGTCACAGTAGTTAACCACTAAGCCATCATAGCAGTAGATATGCATGAGGTATCAGCAAACTAAATCTCACCACAGGAAAATCAAACCAAACATGTGAAATGAATCTATGTCCAGTTTGAAGTGGTATAACCTGCAACATAACATAAATATGTGAACTGGAGTACTGCGGTTAGGCCAAATGTGAGGTGTTATTGCAATAAAGTGTTGAAGTTCCCAGGACCCCATAAAGCATACGTACACATGAATCAAGGATACAAGACACATATATAACATGTAATGAAGAAGATATCAATGTCAAAAGGCAAATATCATGCAAATCGAATATGAAGCACTGCTAAGCGTTGCACAGCACTGCTACCCAGACTACTGGCAGGATATTACCAATGGGAGAAACAGTGTCAACCTGCAAAGTCTAATCTTAAACAAACACATGTTTGTCCATAGTGGGACAACCCCAAACATTCTGCTAAAAATAGTCCTCGGGGTAACATACCTTGCCTTACAGGTAAGCAAAGAATGATATGTATGTTCGCGGACTGAATGTGAGGGAACCCGAAGATCCATGGGGTGAGACAACTTACATGATAGGTCCCGAGAAGTGGAGAGTGGGCAATGTGTAGTGGTGTGTTCAGACCCAACTTGCACCCTGAGTAAGGATGAGTGCTGTAGAGGAGGTGCGGGTGTGGGAACTATGGGTAGCTAATTATGGGTCTAGCCATGCAGATGTTTGCTGGAGTGGGTCTATATGGACAGCCCCAGGGATGTAAGCAATGGTGTTCATTGGGCAGAGGTGCCACCCAACGAGCAGCCACACCCGCTAAGATTCCCACTGCAGCAAAGTCTAATTTACATGGCAAAGAATGGAATAACCAGATGTAGATGTGCATATGCAGAGGTATGTGTTTGTATATCTACCCATAGCTACATGAAGATATACCTCTCCCCTCTTTAGTGCAAATGTATACATACAGAGACAGAATGCACATAAATACCCACATATAGATATATACATATGCAGACAACCATACATCCATATGTCGTTTTATATATATATATATATATATATATATATATATATCTATATATATATATATATATATATATATATGTCTGCATACATAAACAGATATATATTTTATATATATATATATATATATATATATATATATATATATATATATGTGTGTGTGTGTGTGTGTGTGTGTGTGTGTAAATATACACATGTATATAGCTAGGATATGATACAGCAGTTACGAATTACATATGTTCACAGGCAGTGCAAATGGGGGTGAGGGGTCCAATCAACAAACGTGTAACATGTAGCATCAGCCCCCCCCCCCCCCCCCAGCTAGACCAGTGAAACATAGAGACACACAATAAAAGTAAACAGATTACTGCTTCCCGGACTACAGGAAGGATACTTCCAGTGGGAGAGACCCACCAAGTCTAATCTTGAAACAAAGACATGTATGTCCCTTGTGGTAGGGGAAGCCTGATGATCCATGGGGCGGGACAACATACGTGATGGGTCCCGAGAAGTTGGGAGTGGGTAGAATGTACTGGTGTGGCCAGACCCAACCTACACCTGGAGTAAGGAAGAGTGCTGAAGAGGATGTGCAGTTTGGGAACTATGGGTATGAAATTATGGGCCTAGCTGTGCAGATGTTGGCTGGAGTGTGTCTATGTGGACCACCCTAGGGATGTAAGTAATAGTGTGCATTGGCTAGGGCCGCCACCCAACAGGCAGCCACTCCCACTACTAGTCCCACTGCAGCACAGTCTATTGTACATGGCAAAGAACGGAATAACCAGATGTAGATGGAAAAATGTACAGGTGTGTGTGTGTTTGTGTGTATATATATATATATATATATATATATATATATATATATATATATATATATATATATATACCCATACCTACATGGAGTTAAACCTCACCCTCTCTGTAGTACAAATGTATACATACAGAGACAGAATATAATTAAATACCCACATATAGATATATACATATGCAGACATCCATACATCGTTAGATGCATATATATATATATATATATATATATATATATATATATATATATTATTTATTTATATATATACAACTATATATATATATATATATATATATATATATATATATATATATATATATACACATACCGGGATTCATGAACGCTTGCCAGGCGGACGATAGCATAGGCGCATAACGCCAAAGATGGCCGAAATGCGATTCAGGTACGATCCAATTCCATCGCACTACCGGCGCCGGATCTGCGCCGCCTCGGGCGTAGGTATGCTAAACATCCCATGTGCGGTGTTACACCATGCAAATGAAAGCATATAGCGATCCACGAAGTGGCGTAGGCATAGCATAAGGGCACGGCAATGTAAACCAAAAAAAACGGTTTACATCTACCCAAACATGACATAGGAGTAACGGAAGGCTGTCAACGTCAGGTATCACACTGTTGACACATGCCAATGGCGAAAGACACAGAGAATGTCAAAAGAAAACATGCACAAAATGTAAATAATGACATAAATGGTATGTCCACAGAAACACGCAACAGAACCCCAGGACATGTCCGCGGAAGGTGCTAAACAATGAAATAATATGACAATGTCATAAAAGAGCAGTGTAACACAAATCAGCATCACAGCAACAATACACCATGGTATGCATGGAAAGCCAAATCCACGGTGCAAGGGTTGCCAAGGAGTCGCGTCAGTCTTCGGCACGGTAACTATGAATTAGTAGTCAATGCCATGCAAATGAGGCAGATAATGCTGAATCGCAAAACCCCCGCTGGCATAAGGCTGTACCAAACGGCGCAGGGGTAATACACCGAGGAGTGGCTCAGAGGGAATACATGTCTACTGCAGAGGGGTGTGCCACTGTAGGAGGAAGCATATTGGAGCCCAGCAAACATGGGCGGTACATTGCACATCACAGCAGCAGGACTGGCGTGTGGGGGAAATAGTTGAGCTGAGAGCACACAATGCGCGCAGAGATGCATGTGCACGAGGATGACAACGTTCCCTCAACCCAGTCATGTGACGCCCGCCCCGTCAACAACAACGGATGCAGGAAGGTGATGCTGAGAATATGAGGAAATGCGGAAGCAGTGTAATTGGAGTAGTAATGAGCAATCAACACTAATCAACCCACGAAGGCCAATTGGCGGCAGCTGACAACTCTGCATGCAGAAACCTGCAAAACGGGATAGGGGAGGCATATGAATGCAAAGAAAGTAGGGGAAGTAGCAGATTGCCAAGAGTGAAGAATTGACACAGCAGAGCCAAGTAGACAGGCAGCATAACGGCAGCGGCAGACAAAACGCACGATATGCCATGTCCCAGAAACTACACGACAGGGCTCTGCAGGATGCAAGGCAGGAAATAATAGGCGCAACTTGCAGAAACAGTAAGGTAAGGTTGACAGCTAATCCAATGCAGGCAAGAGTAATGTAACACCAAAGGCAACAGCGTTGCAGTGCCAACGGTAAAACACGGAAGATAGTCCTCAGATACGGCCGCACAGACACACCCTATGACATCACTGGGTGCACAGCACAACAGTATAAAGTGTGAATGCACACAACACACAGACGTGTTTTCCCAAATACCGCACTACAGGTGTAAACACACGGGGAACTTTTAAAATGTACATGTTGGGTGCCGCCGTGGCCGTGATCCATCAGCATGTGTTAGAGACAGACGGAGTTGAGGAGGAGGGTGCCGGCAGCTACCGTAGGCCTCAGAGGAGAAGGAGAGTGTTCAGACCAAGGGTCACCTACCAGGGGCTACAAGACCTGGAGATAGTAGAGCATTACAGGGTGGATAGGGACACTTTACAGCAAATAGTGGAGCTGTGCCGGCCACGCCTGAGAAGAAGAAACAACAGAGGGGAGCCCATCCCAGTGGACACAAAGGTATGTGTAAGCTTGTGAATACTGGCCACAGGTACCTTTCAAAGGCCAACTGGGGATATAATGGGTATCTCACAGGCATCAGCATCCAGGGTACTACACCAGTTCCTGGATGCCATGTTATCACATGCCAATGAGCATATATACTTCCCCAGATCTCAGGAGGAGTTGGCTAGCAATATGCGCCACATCCACCCTGTGGCACAATACCCGGAGGTCCTGGGTTCGATAGACTGTACGCACATACAAATCAAGTCACCACCTGGGGAGCAGGGTAGATGCTACATAAACTGCAAGGGATACCCCTCCATCAATTGCCAGGTCGTGTGCAATGCGCAGGGCATTATCATGGATGTCTGTGCTGGCAGCCCTGGAAGCTACCACGACTCCCATATCTGGCATGCCTCACAGCTGTACCAAGTATTCGCCAGGGGGGACATCCCACAAGGCCACCTTGTGGGGGATGCTGGCTATGCACTGGAGCCGTGGATGATGACTCCCATCAGAAATGCACACACACACACATGCAAGAACGCCATAATGAGGCACACGCACAAACCAGAATAATCATAGAGCGTGTGTTTGGGATGCTGAAATCACGGTTCTGGTGCTTGGATACATCCGGTGGAGCCCTGCAGTACTCCCCAGGCACATGTGCCCACATATTCATAGTATGTGCCATGCTACATAATATGATCCTGCGGAAGCAGCTGCTGCAGGGACATAATGGTGAAGGGCCACAAAGCCCACCACAACAGCCAAGGCCAGTTCAGGCACAGAGGGTTCAGGACCATGAACACACTGTGCCAGCCCCAGTAGGCAGACGGAGGTGTACCCAATATGCCTATGCCCTGGGAAAGAGGGAACGTATAGCACATACTCTGACAGTGTAGGCCCCATGGACTGACACCTCCCTACCTGCACACACAGTGAAATGGACGGCACACAAACATGGCCACCCGTAAAGTGTACCGTATGGGTGGCCCCATGTGTGACTCCAACATAGGCAACACCCAAACACTGCACACCCAACAGCCAGCGGAGCATGGAATGCCAACACCTGAACCGTATGCGGGTCCTACAGCAGACGGCGTTGCTGTATGCTGCCACGTTTGCCGCAAGGTGTATACATATAGACATGTAGATATGTGCATATACAGATATGGAGATAGATATAATGACAGACATAGAAGTATATGTACACATATACATATAAGTACAACAGGGAAGACAGGGAATCAGAGGGATGTAAGGTGACAGAGAAGTAACACGCGATACCTGTACATAGTAAACATAGTGAAAGACAACATGAGCATCCGGGAGGTTCAACAGAAGAGGGAACCGCCACCCACGGAAAGGTCAACATACCGAAATGCCTAACCGCGAGTCGGGATGATCGCCAGGCCACAGTACAGTAACAATACATGTGCGGGTAATACTATGATAATAGGAGGGGGGAGGTAGACACTGCCGCAGGTGATGCGGGCCACGCAGGTACTGTGTGCAACCGTCCCTGTGACTGCCGCAGTATGTGTATGTGTGCGGTGAGGGTGCCATGTGTCTCGCTGTGCGAGTGTAATGTGTGTGCCACTGTAAAATGTGTATGTTGGTGCCATGTGACAGGCGGAGTGGAATAACATGTGTAGGCATACAGTATAGTAACCTCAGGCGTATGTACACCAGTACTCCCAAAGTAGTACTGAGAGCCCCGCCCTGGCTAGGCGTGTGGCGACGTATAACGATGCAAAGTGACAATGTCCCAGAATGTACCACAGGAATATACCACACAGGAAATGGAAAGGACGTATGTACAACTCATGACCGTATGTATGACACCGACATGCTAAGTGCAAAACGGATACGTCGGCAAGGTTACACAGCAATAGGTATGTTCCGCGGAAATACGCATGTGCTACCCCGGTACCGATCGTGGCCACGTATCGGCCCGTAAACACCGCTGTTTGTTCGACAAGTGTTAAACAAGCAATCGCTACTAGAATAGGTGGCAAACAATAGCAAACAGGCTATCCCAAGTACAGGACCACAATGACTGTAAATATCCGGGACAGAATGACAAGGGATAGTCGTCACGTTCAAACAACCGCAGATATACCACCGATGTGACGGAGGAATACATGCAGGAAGCACACACGCAGGTGATACCAACACCACATGACAACAACACAACCTACACTCCTAGAACAATGGACAAGTAACTGTCAACTCCGCAGGCAGGGATGGAGCACACAGACAAGCATACCGTGTATGTAGAGATGCAAGGCCCACAACCCGTATCCGTCACCTACAATCTCCGATATTCCCCATCGCACATATCAAAGGGATACAAGCCGTAATAGCAGCAACAAACATACAGGCAGTCAATGACAGCTGCATAACCGCAACATCTCGCATGGGAAACACTATCAACAGTGGATGCATAGCTGCATCCGTTGTTTAAAGGAATACAACAGCTATGTTACACATCCGAATGCAAAACGCCATCAAAAGACGCCGTCAGGACAGGGACACCCACATGTCGAACATAATACCATACCCAACACACACAACCCATGGCTAACACCACTGCGAAATGTACCTGACACCACACATAGCGGCTGCAGTTACACATAGCATAACACAGTACAGACCATCTCCACGAAGGTAGTGCAACTAGCCAACGCCCAGGTGAGGAATGCAACCATGGCCTAGTTACGATGCGTAATGGACGAATGGAGTAGATGCACAGGTGATTTGCGCACAAGTACACACTGAGGAACAGCTATTGGTGTGATGAACCCACATGTTGCAGGTAACGACGGATATAAGGATGACACCCAGGATATTCAAACCGTATGCTCATACCAAACTACTACCCCAAAATGGCTAGAGTGAGAAAATGGAAGAGCGAGACATGCAACGAAAAATGGAAGGAAAAACAGACAAGGTATGTAGAACCCACGATATGTACGGGTGTGTAACGCATGATGTGTATGACGAAGCTGGACTGTATGTGAATGGTGTTTGTAAGTAAGGATACTAGTCCATAATGCAGAGAGTGGTGAAAGGTGGTTATGTACTGCTATCCTGCTGAGCATACCAACGACTGTGGACACTGTGTGCACAGCAGTGGGACATCATGTACACAGCCGGGAGAACACAAGGGCTGCCACAGGGGGGCATAACACAGAATAATGCCACACCACACGCTGATGCTGGCAGTGGATGTCCAACAAGGAAGTGCCATAGCAGGGGATAGGACATGTATGTATACTGTCACAGCACACATGTGTATGGGCATATACCGTCAATGTCATTTTTAATGTGCGCACGACGTGCACGTATGCCTGGCAGTAGGGGATACTATGTCAACTATGTGTAATGTAAAGCTGTCATGGTAGATATGACAGACATCATACACAGTATCACAGGCATATCATGCATAATGGAGTTATGGCCTAGTGGTATGTACAACAACAGGATACGTATGGCCTGTACATATGGGACAGAGTAGTAGCATAATAGGCATCCGAAATGGAAGGAACACCAAGTAACCATGGCCAAACGATCCGTAGCAGGTGCAATGTGGGCAACAATGAAGTCCGGCAGGTCCATGTGTAAACACATGTGCAGTGTACACAGTAGTGTCACCTCCCCATGGTAGTGTCCAGTGAACAGCAGAGGTGGATGTCAACTGCATGTCTACACATTACTGCTGCTGTGGTGGTACCATGAC
Organism: Protopterus annectens; assembly: GCF_019279795.1. Taxonomy (NCBI): domain Eukaryota; kingdom Metazoa; phylum Chordata; order Ceratodontiformes; family Protopteridae; genus Protopterus; species Protopterus annectens. The sequence continues at coordinate 805,734,766 of NC_056736.1, forward strand.
AGTGTGTCACCAAACAGCAAGGAAGCTATCACATGAACAGTGCCACTGTGTGTCCCTGTGGGATGTGCACAGGACCTATGTTCCACAGCATGGTGTGTGTTGTGTCAGCAGAAGTAACACAGAAGCACAGCCCATGCAATGTGCCATGTGTGCACACATCCATGAGTGCTCCGTTCACACTGCCCACTGCAATTGCCATGTATGGGTACTACATGCATCAGTAATGTGGAGGACATGGTCCACGTCAGAGCAGAAGACACCCTGTGTATGTGGTATGCAGATGTGTACAGATGTGTTCCCCTTCTGTCAGCCGCATATGTAAACTGTCTGAGCCTGGTACACATCATGGCGTGATAATGCCGTGCCATGTAAAGTCGTAGCTGTTGTGGAAGGTACACCACGAATGTGGTATTGTAACCCTGCCCATGTATAGATGTGTGTATGCCACAGGTACACTGGCTACCCATGTACCAGCAGCACACACAGTACAGATAGGTGTGGCCCTACAGATGTGTACCCATGCCACAGTGGAATATGGTAACCACAGCACCATGTGGGGCAGGTGTGTGTACAGCAACCATGTACAATTTGATATGCATGTACGGGGACAGTATCCATGTGATACTCAGTGGATGAATGTTGCTATGCAAAGGTGATGTGCATGCACCATGTGTCATGCATCCTGATGCCATGACACCCACATGATGTATCTGCTACACCGACACCCATACGGTTGTTATCAGTAGGAGCTGGTGGAGCTATAATGGTGCCAGGTATGTAGATGTGGGATATGTAGGCATGGACAGTACTCTGTGACAGCATGTTGTGTATGTAGGCAAATAGTGAACATGAGGGGCCCCATGACTGAGGACTGTGTAATGCCACATGTACCCGACATGTAGTAGTTAGCATGATATGCTTGCACCACTGTGTGTCCTGTCCAGGAGTCATATAGCCTAACATTCTGAGACACAGGGTATGATGTGATGGTGGATGTGTACATTGCCAATACCAGAACGTGGAATGGCGCTGAAGGGCAATGTGAGGACAATGTGTGATCTTTTGCCCTCTGTACCACACCAACCACCCATGCAATGATATGACAGGTGGTCACCATGGGTATGTGGCGTGCTCTGGCACACAGGAATCCCAACAAGGGTGCCAGTAAAGTCATGGAGGACATCAATGAGTGCGTGAAGCACATTTGGGAGGATGTGCCCCAGTGCCATACAGAATGGTCCAGTCATGGGTGTACGAATGCAGTCCCACATGTGCAATGCAGTGCCACCCATGTGTAGTGCGATACATGTGGCAGTGTGATGGTGAAGGTACACAATGTCCGACAACAGGCTAGCAGTGAATTCAGTGGGCTGGTGTGGAGACACATACCAAACAGGTTGGCGGGACATAACAGCTATGGATATCGGAAGGTGACAGTGGGACAGTGTCTTACGACACAACTTGTGCATGGCAGTACCATGTATGTGTCCACAGGGACACTACGATGTCCATGTATGGATTGCAACCCTGTAGTGAGTGACAGTGTGTATTGTTGGTAGGTACACCATTGCCTGGCATGTTACCAACATCATCTAAGTCTGCAATGCCTGGGTGACTGTTGTACGTGACATTGAATGTGGATGTAGCCAAACAACACAGACATACCACCACACTGCCTGAGGACCCACACTGCACTGTGTGGCAGTCATGTGTAGGTAGCTAGCCTTGGAGCATGTGATGGGCCACGAGTACACACCATGGCTGTCAAGTGATGCACCCCACACATGTCAATATACCCACTGTGCAACAGCCTGCAAATGTGCCCATACAGCAGATGTGCATGGAACATGACCACCACTGTGGCATCTGTGAAAAGGCCAGTACTGCCATGTCTCTGTGTGAAATAGCATGGTCCCCACCATTGCGTACATGCTACGGAAGTGCACTGTGATATGTGTCAGCATAGTTATGTACACTGTCTATCTGCCAGGGTGCCATGCCATTAACAAACCCTGTCAGCAGATGTCAGTAGTACTGGCTGTAGAACACATGTACCATGTATGTTGCGATGGGTGTGTGTTCAGGGTGCGGCTAGCAGGGCCGTGAAGCATATATGTTCATCTACCAAAGGAGGGGTAACCCCAGGTGTAACACACCAGACACATGGAGGTACCGTGCATGCTGAGGGTAGTGTAGGTATGGTATGTGTTGTGTAATGTGTCACCCAGCTAGGTGGAGTGCATGCCCAAGCATGTGTGGGTACATGGGTGTCCAGTCTAGGGAAGTGTGGGTCGCTGTCAGCACATGGCAGTAGCAGCTGTCCAAGGCCCAATGTACAGTACGACAACACAGACAGCATGTAACCTGTGGTGTACAGTGTAAGCTCTGTTGTGTGTTACAATGTGTGTAGCGGTCACAAACAGGGGTATCTGAACATGGAGCACCTACGATGCATTGTGTTCGTCAAATATCCAGTATGTGTGCAAAACATTGTGTGATGTGGGATCCCCTCACTTGTGTGTGCTGCAGTCCAGGTATGTGCCTGGGAGGTATGATCTGTGTACAATCCGTACTTGCAGGTGTGCTGTGCAGAGCATGGAGGCAGGTCCCAGGCACTGCAGATAAATGTGAGTCATGCACTAGTGTGTGTGCCTTGCTTGTGTGCAGCACAGTGGAAGGTGCAAGCATTGTCCCACATGACCCCATGCCGTGCCTGCCTGTTACAGCCCTGCTGGAGACAGTCATGTGACACCACCACAGAGGCAGTATAGCATGTGAAGATGTACATGTGTGCTCCACACCCCAGGCAGATGTCTGCAGGTCATGTGTGCCACAGCAGTGCTGTCGACCAGGACTGTCATAGTGGTCAGATACCACATGCCTGTATAAGTACAGTATGAGCATAGTCAACAGTTGCAGTGACAGGGTAGGTCAGTGTACAGTGTCCCTGTGTTCAGACCACTGCCTACTGTACACCTGGCTAGACACACACCCAGAGGGTGAACATACCGGTGAGCCATCACACGTCCCAGTACACGTAGCCTGTATAATGTCATCACAGGGCGGTCCCAATAACATGTGGTATGACAGACATGTTGTACCAGGTGAAGTGTCATGTGTGCATATGTTGAGTTGCACAGCCGTTCACACGTCCGCAACATATCAGTGCATGATGCCGGGTGTAACATGATGTGTGTAACTGCACTGTGATCCACAACAGGGTCACCTGAGACAGGTGAGTTGTGAATGGTGTAACCCATGCTTCCACGGGATATACACTGGTGCTGTTGGCTGCCATGCTGGGGGCCACCAGTGGTGCCTTCAGTGGTCATACAGACATACTGCACACATTGTTCTGGCAGGAATGTCCATTGTTGTCTATGATGTGCTACTACGTGAAAGTAGGTGTGTGTTGTGAATTATACCCATCCAGATGTGACCATCAGGCGCAGTCATGGTTGCCGACAGCAGCACACCCATCCACAGCTGTCAGAACCCTGTCCCCAGAATGGGTGTCAGCCGCCCTCGTACTGTGTGACCTATGTGCAGATGGCGGAACACCTCCTACTGGCTGGCTAACAGTGTCATCTATGAAGGCTATGTGATGGCTTGAATCCGCCGTTATAATGTATAATGCCGGTATCCCAATGAAGTACATGGAATCACATATTGTACGCCATGGCCGGCATGTAAACCATGTACAACAATGACTGTGTGACAGACACAAACAATGCAGAGCCATGTTGAACATGCACCCATGGGAACACCAAATGAGGTATGTTGCACATATCAATGTACAAGTGTCAGCTATGGCCATAGCATGGATGCAGATGCATATCCCCCACAGGCAGTACCACGCCATGTAGGTAGGGGGCATTGCACGACTACATGTGACAGTTGCTGTACCGCCACATGTACTGCATATCCGTCATGTAGGGGTAGCAGTGGTACGTGACTGTTGGACATGCCTCTACATATGACCATGTCCCACAGGATATGTGTTACGTGTGTACAACACGTGTTGTACCGTCATCAAGCTGTGGAGTGTATGGCTGCCAGTGTACCTGTGTGACATGTTCTGCAATGGGCGCAAAGGTACGCAGTAGTGCATTGCATGGCCACATGCCCCACACAGGTGCATAGCCTGAACATACAATACAAAGAGGGTGTTGGATCATATCAACCCACAAGAGGAGATGGGTACGGGTGGCAACCCACTGCCACCTGTTCGGGTAAGGTGTGCATGTTCATGACACAGTAGCACCCGAGAAGCTATCAGTACAGCAGTACAGGGTGGCATGCATATACGTTCACTAATACCCCTGTGTGTCCCACCACTGGCCCGTGGACAGACAGACACCAACACAATGTGCAGAATTGACATGTGCACAGCATATCACCACTGGCTACTGTAGAACAGGCGTACTGTGTAGACATGTGCACAGAAGGTCTGCGCCAGCCACACTCAAACACGTCATGTGTCGAACCCCACCATTATTGTAGCCCATGCCACAGACAGATGTTCACGCATCTGTGAATCTACGTCCGGGAATGTCCTTGGCCTAGCAGTATAGCTGTGTCACTGTTGTGAACAACATACTGTATGGGCTGTGTGTGTGAGGTGCGCGTCGTACGTGTATGGTCCGATGGATGGTACCATCAGTGCCCCTGCTATGTGAACATCCCTGTCCCCATACATGGATACCTATGCTGCGGCCAACACCACGCTCCCTGTGGCCGGGATGGCGCTGTGTGGTGCACCAGGCAACATGGGGGTGGCAGCAGGCACTGGATGTAGACATATGTGGTACCCATGTCAGGCCAGGCAACCATCCATGTGCATGGGATAGCAGTTCGTGGGCACATACAGCACTGTGTTGAACAGTATTGCAGCACATAGCACCTGTCAGGGGTAATGTGTATGTATGGATGTGCATTACCTGCATGCACCATACACACCCCCGCCAAGCAGCGTGCAGCCTACCTTGCAGAAGGCCATTGTCCACACCATGATGATAGACATGTGTAATGTCCATATACACACAGCAATGGCATATGGAATGGACAGCCACCCTGCCAACATTAGTACCCCCCAGGTGGGACACATCCCTGTGTCATGTATGTGACATACCCTGCCATACCATGCAGCCCTGCCCAGCAAGGCTGCACGTGCTATCACTGTCCCACATGGTGCGATGGACAAATGGCACTTGCACTATCAACCGTCCACAGCAGTAATGTGTCACTGATGCACCCTGCGGTGTCACAGGTGCTGCGTGTTGGTGTGAACAACGTGCGTGCGCACATGCTATGCATGACCTTTCCTGCTAATGTCACATGGTTACACAATGTCCCATGTGTATCACATGTGCAATACAGGTGAGCCGTGGCAGGTTGGCCATCACCCGTACAGTGCTGTGTAGATGTACATGGCACAACACATGCATGTACAGGTGTCCATGTGTATGTCTGCAGTGCCACCGCTGACGTTCATAATGTCCGCGTACGTGATGCCTAGTGACATATACACAGCATCCAGGTGAACAGTAGAACTGTTGTCACATTGGGGCACGTGCCAACTGGTATGAACACAGGTGCAGGCAGGTACACATGTCCACAGCAGGAAACCATCAACATGGTGTGTGTACAGTGTGATGAGTTGACACACAGATATGATATGACACCCACTGCTCAATGGTGTGACGGCAACACATCAGCTGTGTCACTGCCATGATGCATCGCAGAGATCACTGTGCAGATGTTGTACATGTCATAGCAATGTATGTCCAGCAGTATGCCAGTACATCAGTGTGAATGTGACCTGTCACCATCATTATGTCTTACTGATAATGCCACGTTCCCGGCTGCCAGCCTTCAGCCGCCAGGAGGATGACGTGATCATACCATTGCTCCAGGACAACTACGAGCTGCTATTCAGCCATGTGCCACAACAAGCACAGCAGCGGGACGACGTGTGGCAGGATATGCGCAGGAGGGTGAACAGCGTGGGTGGCAACAACCGCACCTACCAGCAGATCCGCCGACACTGCACAGACCTAATACGGCACGCGAAACAGCGTGCCACCGCAATCGCCAGACAACAAGGTGGGACAGGTGGTGGTCCATCAACCCAGCACCCACTCACACACACGGAGGAGCTCCTGGCCAGTCTGGGGACACCCAGGGAACAACATGCAGAAACACTCACTGCCATCGTGGAGGTGGGTGTCTCCCAACCAATGAGCCTGGAGCTGCCTGGTAAGTCAGTCTTGCATGTGTGTATGATAACCGACATGTAGCA
>NC_056736.1:805741566-805826566 GCF_019279795.1 Protopterus annectens
ATGTATGTGTCCACAGGGACACTACGATGTCCATGTATGGATTGCAACCCTGTAGTGAGTGACAGCGCATTGTTGGTAGGTACACCATTGCCTGGCATGTTACCAACATCATCTAAGTCTGCAATGCCTGGGTGACTGTTGTACGTGACATTGAATGTGGATGTAGCCAAACAACACAGACATACCACCACACTGCCTGAGGACCCACACTGCACTGTGTGGCAGTCATGTGTAGGTAGCTAGCCTTGGAGCATGTGATGGGCCACGAGTACACACCATGGCTGTCAAGTGATGCACCCCACACATGTGAATATACCCACTGTGCAACAGCCTGCAAATGTGCCCATACAGCAGATGTGCATGGAACATGACCACCACTGTGACATCTGTGAAAAGGCCAGTACCGCCATGTCTCTGTGTAGAATAGCATGGTCCCCACCATTGCGTACATGCTACGGAAGTGCACTGTGATATGTGTCAGCATAGTTATGTACACTGTCTATCTGCCAGGGTGCCATGCCATTAACAACCCCTGTCAGCAGACGTCAGTAGTACTGGCTGTAGAACACATGTACCATGTATGCTGCGATGGGTGTGTGTTCAGGGTGCGGCTAGCAGGGCCGTGAAGCATATATGTTCATCTACCAAAGGAGGGTAACCCAGGTGTAACACACACCAGACACATGGAGGTACCGTGCATGCTGAGGGTAGTGTAGGTATGGTATGTGTTGTGTAATGTGTCACCCAGCTAGGTGGAGTGCATGCCCAAGCATGTGTGGGTACATGGGTGTCCAGTCTAGGGAAGTGTGGGTCGCTGTCAGCACATGGCAGTAGCAGCTGTCCAAGGCCCAATGTACAGTACGACAACACAGACAGCATGTAACCTGTGGTGTACAGTGTAAGCTCTGTTGTGTGTTACAATGTGTGTAGCGGTCACAAACAGGGGTATCTGAACATGGAGCACCTACGATGCATTGTGTTCATCAAATATCCAGTATGTGTGCAAAACATTGTGTGATGTGGGATCCCCTCACTTGTGTGTGTTGCAGTCCAGGTATGTGCCTGGGAGGTATGATCTGTGTACAATCCGTACTTGCAGGTGTGCTGTGCAGAGCATGGAGGCAGGTCCCAGGCACTGCAGATAAATGTGAGTCGTGCACTAGTGTGTGCCTTGCTTGTGTGCAGCACAGTGGAAGGTGCAAGCATTGTCCCACATGACCCCATGCCGTGCCTGCCTGTTACAGCCCTGCTGGAGACAGTCATGTGACACCACCACAGAGGCAGTATAGCATGTGAAGATGTACATGTGTGCTCCACACCCCAGGCAGATGTCCGCAGGTCATGTGTGCCACAGCAGTGCTGTCGACCAGGACTGTCATAGTGGTCAGATACCACATGCCTGTATAAGTACAGTATGAGCATAGTCAACAGTTGCAGTGACAGGGTAGGTCAGTGTACAGTGTCCCTGTGTTCAGACCACTGCCTACTGTACACCTGGCTAGACACACACCCAGAGGGTGAACATACTGGTGAGCCATCACACGCCCCAGTACACGAAGCCTGTATAATGTCATCACAGGGCGTCCCAATAACATGTGGTATGACAGACATGTTGTACCAGGTGAAGTGTCATGTGTGCATATGTTGAGTTGCACAGCCGCTCACACGTCCGCAACATATCAGTGCATGATGCCGGTAACATGATGTGTAACTGCACTGTGATCCACAACAGGGTCACCTGAGACAGGTGAGTTGTGAATGGTGTAACCCATGCTTCCACGGGATATACACTGGTGCTGTTGGCTGCCATACTGGGGGCCACCAGTGGTGCCTTCAGTGGTCATACAGACATACTGCACACATTGTTCTGGCAGGAATGTCCATTGTTGTCTATGATGTGCTACTACGTGAAAGTAGGTGTGTGTTGTGAATTATACCCATCCAGATGTGACCATCAGGCGCAGTCATGGTTGCCGACAGCAGCACACCCATCCACAGCTGTCAGAACCCTGTCCCCAGAATGGGTGTCAGCCGCCCTCGTACTGTGTGACCTATGTGCAGATGGCGGAACACCTCCTACTGGCTGGCTAACAGTGTCATCTATGACGGCTATGTGATGGCTTGAATCTGCCGTTATAATGTATAATGCCGGTATCCCAATGAAGTACATGGAATCACATATTGTACGCTATGGCCGGCATGTAAACCATGTACAACAATGACTGTGTGACAGACACAAACAATGCAGAGCCATGTTGAACATGCACCCATGGGAACACCAAATGAGGTATGTTGCACATATCAATGTACAAGTGTCAGCTATGGCCATAGCATGGATGCAGATGCATATCCCCCACAGGCAGTACCACGCCATGTAGGTAGGGGCATTGCACTACATGTGACAGTTGCTGTACCACCACATGTACTGCATATCCGTCATGTAGGGGTAGCAGTGGTACGTGACTGTTGGACATGCCTCTACATATGACCATGTCCCACAGGATATGTGTTACATGTGTACAACACGTGTTGTACCATCATCAAGCTGTGGAGTGTATGGCTGTCAGTGTACCTGTGTGACATGTTCTGCAATGGGCGCAAAGGTATGCAGTAGTGCATTGCATGGCCACATGCCCCACACAGGTGCATAGCCTGAACATACAATACAAAGAGGGTGTTGGATCATATCAACCCACAAGAGGAGATGGGTACGGGTGGCAACCCACTGCCACCTGTTTGGGTAAGGTGTGCATGTTCATGACACAGTAGCACCCGGGAAGCTATCAGTACAGCAGTACAGGGTGGCATGCATATACGTTCACTAATACCCCTGTGTGTCCCACCACTGGCCCGTGGACAGACAGACACCAACACAATGTGCAGAATTGACATGTGCACAGCATATCACCGCTGGCTACTGTAGAACAGGCGTACTGTGTAGACATGTGCACAGAAGGTCTCGCCAGCCACACTCAAACACGCCATGTGTCGAACCCCACCATTATTGTAGCCCATGCCACAGACAGATGTTCACACGATCTGTGAATCTACGTCGGGAATGTCCTGGCCTAGCAGTATAGCTGTGTCACTGTTGTGAACAACATACTGTATGGGCTGTGTGTGAGGTGCGCTGTCGACGTGTATGGTCCGATGGATGGTACCATCAGTGCCCCTGCTATGTGAACATCCCTGTCCCCATACATGGATACCTATGCTGCGCCAACACCACGCCCCTGTGGCCGGGATGGCGCTGTGTGGTGCACCAGGCAACATGGGGGTGGCAGCAGGCACTGGATGTAGACATATGTGGTACCCATGTCAGGCCAGGCAACCATCCATGTGCATGGGATAGCAGTTTGTGGGCACATACAGCACTGTGTTGAACAGTATTGCAGCACATAGCATCTGTCAGGGGTAATGTGTATGGATGTGCGTTACCTGCATGCACCATACACACCCCCGCCAAGCAGCGTGCAGCCTACCTTGCAGAAGGCCATTGTCCACACCATGATGATAGACATGTGTAATGTCCATATACACACAGCAATGACATATGGAATGGACAGCCACCCTGCCAACATTAGTACCCCCCAGGTGGGACACATCCCTGTGCCATGTATGTGACATACCCTGCCATACCATGCAGCCCTGCCCAGCAAGGCTGCACGTGCTATCACGGTTATCACTGTCCCACATGGTGCGATGGACAAATGGCACTTGCACTATCAACCGTCCACAGCAGTAATGTGTCACTGATGCACCCTGCGGTGTCACAGGTGCTGTGTGTTGGTGTGAACAACGTGCGCACATGCTATGCATGACCTTTCCTGCTAATGTCACATGGTTACACAATGTCCCATGTGTATCACATGTGTAATACAGGTGAGCCGTGGCAGGTTGGCCATCACCCGTACAGTGCTGTGTAGATGTACATGGCACAACACATGCATGTACAGGTGTCCATGTGTATGTCTGCAGTGCCACCGCTGACGTTCATAATGTCCGCGTACGTGATGCCTAGTGACATATACACAGCATCCAGGTGAACAGTAGAACTGTTGTCACATTGGGGCACGTGCCAACTGGTATGAACACAGGTGCAGGCAGGTACACATGTCCACAGCAGGAAACCATCAACATGGTGTGTGTACAGTGTGATGAGTTGACACACAGATATGATATGACACCCACTGCTCAATGGTGTGACGGCAACACATCAGCTGTGTCACTGCCATGATGCATCGCAGAGATCACTGTGCAGATGTTGTACATGTCATAGCAATGTATGTCCAGCAGTATGCCAGTACATCAGTGTGAATGTGACCTGTCACCATCATTATGTCTTACTGATAATGCCCGCTCCCCGCTGCCAGCCTTCAGCCGCCAGGAGGATGACGTGATCATACCATTGCTCCAGGACAACTACGAGCTGCTATTCAGCCATGTGCCACAACAAGCACAGCAGCGGGACGACGTGTGGCAGGATATGCGCAGGAGGGTGAACAGCGTGGGTGGCAACAACCGCACCTACCAGCAGATCCGCCGACACTGCACAGACCTAATACGGCACGCGAAACAGCGTGCCACCGCAATCGCCAGACAACAAGGTGGGACAGGTGGTGGTCCATCAACCCAGCACCCACTCACACACACGGAGGAGCTCCTGGCCAGTCTGGGGACACCCAGGGAACAACATGCAGAAACACTCACTGCCATCGTGGAGGTGGGTGTCTCCCAACCAATGAGCCTGGAGCTGCCTGGTAAGTCAGTCTTGCATGTGTGTATGATAACCGACGTAGGTGTGGGTGTCATAGTACACCACATAATGTACCAACACATGCCAGGTATATGGCCACACAAGCTGCATACTACAGTATGCTGCGTTGTGTTTGCAGACATGTGCATAACACATGCTACCACACAGGTACATGATGTGACATGCACAGTGCTTACCGTGGCTACAGTAATGGATAATGTGTATACTGTTGTGTCGCCCCTATACAGGTACGTCTGGCGTGTCGCACAGCCATGGGTCCGGCGCAGGTGAGACTGTTGCTACTAATAGGCATGTTACAGTGTACACATATTCCCCATGTGTCCAGGTATGAAATGCACACTTGGGTCTGCTCCAGTCACGGAATACAGGTTGCACCACCCGACACACACGCCACCCATGTATAGTAGATACAACCGTTAGTATACAGCGGCATGACACCACATAACCCATCGGTGTGATATGTGCAGCCAGCTATGTAGACAATGGTGGAGGAGGTCTACAATGGCTGCATGTGTAGTATGCATCAGAATGCCTTTGCGGTATGCACACAGTACCACATAGTGAGCTGTGATCTGGCCAGCACACAGGTGTTACTAATGTGACCTATGCCCCTGCATTGTGTGCCCACGTCGTGACACGGCACCCCAGGGCAGTGTGCATACTACCACTATTAATGTCTGGCCTGCATTCACTGAGCTGTGGTGTGGGAATGCTGCATGCCATCTGCAATATCACATGCATGATGTGTCTGCATGTGTGTGTGTCTGCGTGTGTGTCAGCATGTGTGTGTCTCCGCATGTGTGTGTGTGTCTGTGTGTGTGTCTGCGTGTGTGTGTGTCTGCATGTGTGTGTGTCTGCGTGTGTGTGTCAGCGTGTGTGTGTCTCCGCATGTGTGTGTGTGTGTCTGTGTGTGTCTGCATGTGTGTGTGTCTGCGTGTGTGTGTCAGCGTGTGTGTGTCTCCGCAAGTGTGTGTGTGTGTGTGTGTGTGTCTGCGTGTGTGTGTGTCTGCGTGTGTCAGCGTGTGTGTGTCAGCGTGTGTGTCCGCGTGTGTGTGTGTGTGTCCGTGTGTGTGTGTGTGTGTGTGTGTGTGTGTGTGTGTGTCTGCATGTGTGTCTGCATGTGTGTAATGTATCTTACAGTATGTCTTTGTATTCACAGGTGCTGTAGGTGCGTTCCCCTCCTGCGGTCCATCTGATGCTAGTGTCCCCACAGATACTAGCGGTGATGACCATATGCATGAGGCACAGGCAGGGTCATCACGGGCAGAAGCTGTGCCATTGTTTAACATCCCACCTATGTCCCCTTCATCTCCGCACATGGTTCAGATGCCGACACATACCACATCACTGTTGGCCATAGAGGAAGGACAGTCAGCGTCTGTTGGCACTGAGCAGGAATGTGTGGTGGCTACAGAAGGTGCGGGTACACACCATGTTGCCAGTGTAATGACTGGTGATGTGCCACACAGGCATGTGGCTGGTACTGCTCGTAGGAGGAGCTCTGGTAGACATGCACCTGCTGTACAGGGTGCAGCAGCTGGTATCACCAGACACATGTTCCAGACTGTAATGGTGGCACAGGCACGTGCTGAACGGCAGAACCAAGAAGGGCAGAGGCTGCAGAGGGCCGCAATCCGTTCCCTGAATGAGAACATCCAGTCATTGGCGAATGCTCAACAGCAGCTTGCCGATGTTCTGGATAGGAGATTAGGTGAGATGGTTGGGATCCTCGACCGAGGCATGTCAATCCGTGAGCATGAGCTGTCTGTGCTGGAACACCTGGTAGGGGTGCGGCATAGGACACGTGGCCGTAGGCCAGCAACACCACCCAGTGCAGGTCGATGTGTGCGTGCCACCTCTCATGCCCACTCACACAGTGCTGGTAGCAGCAGCAGTGCAGCTGGTGCTACACCAACCACACCAGGACACAGCAGGCCACGTGGACGTGGCCCTGGCCGGTCCCAGCATGGACATGGTTCTAGCGGACATGTGTCATCGGAGAGTGGCCACTCCATACCTCCACCCGATAGTGCCCGTGCGACCCCAGGCAGGCACGGGTCACGTGGCCGCAGGTGGACACAGTGAGCCATACAACCTGCACTGTACAGTCTGGGGCTGCCAAGTATACCCTGTGTAGGCACCACAGATGGCAGAACTGTGTACACACATACCCACACACAGCAGGCACAACTATAGGGCTCCATCACATCCACATGCATTCCGCACAGTCATGTCCAGTAAATGCACCGGCCCTTACACACACACATGATGTCATCCATTGGTACAGCCTATGCCCCTGGCACACATATCACCCTGTGCATATGATGAAGCCTCTGCCGCAGCACTGTCATCCACACCATCGGTGCACGGTTATGCCAACATATTCTGATGCACAGGGTGGACAAGATAGTGAGAGGTGTATGTGATACCTGTGTCCGCATAGTGCGTGATGTGTATGTTGCAGTGGTTGTGTATGACAGGTGACAGGTGCGTATGTGACGTGGGCTGTGTACTGACATCATGCATCAGACATACCATGTAGTGCAGGTGCAGCATACATTGATTTGTGTACACGGTATGCGTGACGGTTACATGTGTAGCACCATGTTGGTTCTGTTAACCTGTATGCCAAATATGGTGTACTTGCATGTGCCTCCTGGGAGCACCGTTATCAGTCCCCCACGTGTAGCTGTGGGTTACCCACGGGCACATCTGGCAATATCAGCATACCACAGGTACCCGCAACCTGCATGGACCCCTACATAGGTACATAGGCGCATAGGTACATACCGGGCTATGTGCCCCATGGCATGTGTAAGCCTAGCCAGAGTGTGTGTGGGTTTCACCACCCCTTAGGGTGAGGATACTACATCCATCAGTTCGCTGTCCCTCTGTCCAGCAGTGACACCGAGATGATGCCTGGCGCATACCTACGATGACACATCCACACGTCAGGATCACTCTTGGACAAAGTCAGTCAGGGGCTCTGCTTCATATGGACTGTGAATCCTTTCCATGTTGTAGGGGGTCTCTGGGCGATGACCCTGTCCCCCCAGCACATCCTATATATGTCCATGTTGAGGTTTTCGTCAGTTGCTTCTGTGCCCGTGTTTGTTTGGAGCCTAGGAGTTGGAACATGTCCATGTCACCCAGGTCGGACATGGCCGTGTATGTCAGGCACAGATCACCACAGAGCAGACGGGCTGATAAGGTATACAGCCGGAGTCCCCTCGGTCGGCCAGCGTGTGACATTTGTCTCAGCACCTTTATCCCTGTGTTGTGGAACGTTTGAGGTCCGTCCGAGTGCTGCAGGTGTCAGGTTAGGTACATTCCAAATGTGGCGTCGTACGCAATCATTGCTCTGATGTGTGAGGACTACAGGGGTACAATGACCTCCCCTGATGTGGATGTGAATCCCTTCATGACCAGGTGGGCACAGTGGAATGTCTTCCCAACCACATTGGCAATGTGAGTGTCGAGAGAGGTTACCGACAGTTTCGGTACCCATGTCCCTGGTCACGTCCACCATCTTTGATGGATTACCACCTATATGGTAAGTCGGGGTGAACATGTCTTTCCCAAAGGGTAGGTGTACACCTTCCCTGGCATGTAGCATCAGGGCATGGCTCCGGCACCAGTAATCCATTCCTATGACCCCCCAGGTGGATGTCCGTGTCCGATGGGGTGTTGAGTATGGTGGCCGGTGTGCAGTCATCTGCATACCTTGTCTGCCACACTCCCCCTATGTTTGCATGCACATTGGAAAATTGAATGCCGAACTGGAGGGGGCCCAGGACTGAGCTCTGTGGGCCATCACTCGGGACCAGCTTGGAGTCTGACATGGCACCAGGAACACAAACCCTGTGTGGTTTGACCTCCATCCAGTTGGCAAACCATCATGCGACATATGTCTCCACGTCTATGCTGGTGATCCTTTCTATGATGCCCATGTGGTGTGTGGTTTGAACACTCCCGCCAGGTCATAGTAGTCTGTGCAAACCAACGTACCCCCATCAATGGCCTTAGTGACTCCTCCAAACAGGTCGACCAGGTTTGGGAGGCAGGATCTGCCCTTGACTAAGCCGATGTGGGTATGTTCCGGTATTGGCTGTACACCAATGTCTTTAATTATGGGCTCCAGTATGGACCCCCCCACAGCTTTGCAGACAAGGCTTGTCAAGCTGATAGGGCAGGGATGTCTAGAGTCCACAAGAGCACTACCCTGGTGTAGTGGGACCACAGTTGCCATATGCCATCCATTGGGGACATAGCCCGTAGTAAGGCTAGGATGGAACAGCAGCCTTATGTGTGGGGTGAGGGCCTCAATGAGGTTGTGTAGCACACAGCCGGGGACATGATCTGGTCCCATTGATGCTGTGTTCACTGCTTCACAGATATCAGCTCTCACCTGGGCATACGGGATGTTTGGGAGGCTAGACTCTGGTGGGATGCATACGTCCCCTCTTGGGGGGGGAGGGTAGATGTATGCATGGAACTTGTCCGCTGGTTTGTTGGCAATGTCTGTGGGTTCAGTGATCATTGTACCATTCTGGAGTAATTCCGGGCATAACTGTGTGCTTCCACCCATGTTCCTACCATAGCTAAGGAAGGCCTTATGGTTGTCTTATGTGTCCTCTGCAGTACCAGTCCCACAGGCGGCCTTGGATGATTGTATGAGTGATCGTATGTTAACGCCTGTATTAATCAGTGATGCCTTCCCTGGTACTGATATTGCTCTGTCATGTAGTAGCTTTCAACTCTTGTTGTACGGTTTGTCAATGGCTGGGGTCCACCAGACCATCTGCCTGCCGTTGGTGGACAAGGTCCTGATGTTATCAGGATCGCTTGGTGCAGACATTCCTGGGGGTGCTCATAGAAGGCATTTGTAAGGGTTTCATCAGTGTGGCCTGTGTTTACCAGTGGCATGGATGCCTTGTAGGGTACCACACCAGTCATATGACGTGTGTGGTTTGCTGTGGAGAGGTCTTCACTGTGGTCTCCCATGCCAGTGTTGGGTGCAGGATGCGGATCTCCAGTGAGTTCACTATATGGTCTGACCTCACCATTGAGGGATGTACATCCTGTGTGGAGCATGTCGTCCCCATGTGTGATGATCAAAACTAGTATAGTTCCCCCCCTTGTGGGTATGGTGCATGGTTTTTCCACAGCATTCAGGTGTATGAACACCTGGAACCTTTGGTGTAGGGTGTTGTGTCCTGTGTAATGTTCCCGGTCTATGTATGGGTGGTTGATGTCACCCAATATGACAGTGTTGTGAGAGCATTCATACTCCCCAGTGTCGTCAGGAAGGCTGTACAGGTATCCTGGGTTTGGGAGTGTGGTCTGTAGCATGCAACAAACTGTAGGGCAGTCCTACCCATGGTTAATTGCACCTGGATATTCCCCGCTGCTACGTGCTTTTCTGCCAACCTGGAGGTGTGTGTATCCTTCATGGAAATGGAGACTCCCCCTCCTTCTGTGTTAGGTCCGGGTTATGGTCCTGAACGCGTGATATGGGGTATGACCTGATAGTGCTGGGGTGCTCTCAGCAGCCCTGAACAATGTTTCAGTCACAGCACTGACATCGATGTCCTCCATACTGAGGAGGGCATTTGAGGGTGTGCAGCTTGGGCATAGACCACTGGCACTGAGCAGTATTACCCTGTCTGTTCTCCAGGTTTGTAGTGTAGGGTGGTCAGTTTATCATTCCAGCCTTGCCTGCAGTGGGCACTGTGGGGGTGGCAGGTGCCTTAGCCAAACCCTTGAAGAACAGGGGCGACAGGTGCGAGCCATCCCTTGTGAAGGGGCGTGGCATGCCAAGCATGTCATCCCAGGTATGAGGAATTTGGATACCCTCAGACTGACACCGGTAACCAGGCACATTATCAAGGGTGACCACTTGGAGCCAGTCTAGTGGCATCATACTTGATGAGGGTGGGATACTGCCCAGGGTCAGGGACATGCTGGCCTGGGCTACACAATCTGAGTGGCCCTCTATGTCTCCTTTAATGTATCCCAGGGTGGTATGTCTCCAGTCGTTGACACCAGCATGGGCAATGACTGCGTCATACCTGTACATGCTGCGGAGTGACCTGAGTGCGTGTGTTATGTGGCGGATTCCAGCACCCGGCAGGCAGCCTGCTGTGATCATTCCCTTGTTCAGTCTGGTGGGTGGGACGTCGGTGTGTCTGACAGTGGCATCACCCATTCCAGGTGTGCCTGGCAGTGTGTGTGTTGCCTTTGGGGCTCAGACAGTTTAGCACACTGATGTTGAGAAGTATGTGTTGCATGTCCTATGTCTTGTGGAGGCAGTTGCTTGTGTGTCTGCCTCAGAGGGCTCGTTAGGTTCGTGACATGTTTTAACAGTGCCTCCATGTATGTCTTAGTGTGTTCATGTGTCTGATTAGCATTTGCGATAGCCACAGGTGTCACTGGGTTTGTGGTGTGCATGGTGTCCTTCCCCTCCCGCTTGTTCTTGCCGGTCATGGTTTGAGAGAGCACAGACCCCTGTCCGGCCATATAGTTGCATCTGTCACATGTATTATGTTAATTGGGGGAGGTGCGGCTTGTCCGTGTCCATGAGGCACCGGTAACAGTTGCCGGGACGCCCAGATTCACCATCTGAACAGGAGAGGTTGCTAGCAATTGACCCTTCGACATGCCAGAGAACGTGAATGCATTTGCTGTGTAACCGGGTCAGAAGGCACCTATAGGGAAGTGGGTACACAAGGGGAGTCTAGGCCAGTGTAGTACTCCATTTAGTATACATGTACTTTACCTATGTAGGAATACTATGGGAGCAGGTGCAGAGCTTGTGTGATATAGAGAACAGACAGTAGGGATTGCAAGAAGAGAGGTTATACACATACACCTGCGGAGCACGGAGCTGGATACAGTGTAACGTTGCTTACACGGTACATGACGCACATGTCCACACATATACTGCACCTGACGCCTGTGGTCGGTGCCACAGGCTACGGTGGACAGAGACATCACATACATGGCATGACACAGTACAGGTATGGTGACATCCTGCAGGTGTCGTACGCAGTGTGCTGGCCACTGACCACAGGTGTCACCTGTCAGCTGTGGTGCACGGTGTGCAGCACCCGGATGCTGTACCGGTACAGGAATATGCCCGCATTTGCAGTGTGTACACCTCTATGGCACACACACCATTGTGTGCAGTTGGTGACACCTGTCTGTGTGGTCAGCACCATCACAAGACAATGCACCCACGCGCCATGTCACAGGGGGTGGTCTTGCACAGGTGGCCAGTAAGGCTCACAGGTATGGCATTGACAGGGCTGTACAATGCAGCACCAGTACGGGATGGTCACCCTGTGTGGTCAGTGTCCAGTCACAACACTATATCTGCATACACCCTCACAACAGGCAGCAGACATACACACATGTCGACACACTGACATGGTGGTGGCCACACATGTCTGCACGGAGGGATGATGTGTTGCATGCACTGCACCATCCACATCGATGCACGCCACACTGCGGTAGGTACAGATCTCTACCATGGTGTACAGTGATGAGTGGCACGTGGCACATAGACCCCCCAATCTGTGGCATACATGGGCACACATTCCTGCACACATGTTGGTGCTAGGAATGCCACACCCACTACATGGGATTTTTGCAGGCGTGCAGTGGTATGTGGTGCATCCTGCATACTACCACTGTATCGGGCAGCTGTGCCAATATCTGCACGTGGGAGGTGGTAGGGGTAACAGTGGCAATGTGACATAAGGTCGATCACGCATGGCCGATGGTTATGCATCATGGCAGTGCTGTCTTGTAAAGGCGACATAGCAGACTGTATGCACATGGCAGGGTAGGATGGTGTGTGACACACCTGTGACCAGCACCTGCACACATGCATGTGGACAGGTGTTTAAACACATGGTGTACACACAGACTGCCATGCGTGCTGTTACTATGCCACCATATGACGGCCCCCATGATGGGTATGCATGTGGTAGGGTGTTGCAACTGTGTTACGGACACCGGACACCGGTCATGCAGGGCTGCACCATGCACAGTACACATGCCACATGTATCCCCTGTTGCCATGTGTGTATGCATTGCTACGTTGTGACATGTGTGTCAACATACATGGAACATGGACTGTGGTATGCTATCACAGCTGTCACAGGCAAACTGTACAAGGGTATGTGTCCCAGTGAACACTGCTACACCCTGTAGGGGGTGCATACCACAGACATGTGTCTGCCTTCCCTTCGTGTGTGTATTACCGCGTACGCCTGTGTTACGCATGTGGTACATCACAGGCTTCGTATGTGTCCTGCGTGCAGTCCATGCACACAGCCAGGAAATCACATATGTGACATATGCGGACATTGTTACACTGTGGTACAGCTGCAGTCATGTGTCATATCTCTGTCAGGCCCGTGGTATGTGTGGAGCACACCTGTCCGTGTATACCGGAATGGGTGGACTACGTCACACCTGTGGGATCACCAATAGTACACGTGTACTCTGCACGATGGACGTACACCGCCACATAGTCATCTGGACATATGTCACATGCGGTTGCTGGACCGTGAGGCATACTGCTGCACCGATGACATGGTGCTGGCATAGCAGCCACAGTGTTCAGTACAGTGTGTACATGTTCAGCCTGCACCCGTGACGCCTGTGCTGTCATCTGTGTGTGTACATGTGACTGCATGTGTGTCCACCCTGTGCGTGTGTACGGGTGTACCTGGCCGTGACTTGTGGTGTGTCCACTCCGTCTGCATGCCGGATGGCGCGTAGCACATACTACGTGTGTGAGCATGGCCAGGTTGCTGTTGTGTGGGTGGACACACACGAAGGTCCACATTCTGCCTCCCACGCCGTCGCCCCATGTGTATGCATGTCTGCACTGTGCAGATTCTAAGTGTCTGAGCATGCCCAGTAAGCAGCTGTGTAGATGGACACACAGTACAGTGCACACCGCGCGTGTCAGCATTGCTACCCCGTGTGCATGCCTGTTTCCCCTTCGCAACTGCCACGTCTGTGTCATGGCCGGGTTGCTGTTGTGTGGGTGGACACACGGCTGTCCACATTCTGCCTCCCATGCCGTCGCCCCATGTGTATGCATGTCTGCACTGTGCAGATTCTAAGTGTCTGAGCATGCCCAGTAAGCAGCTGTGTAGATGGACACACAGTACAGTGCACACCGCGCGCGTCTGTGTTGATACTCCGTGTGCATGTCTGCCTCCCCTTCGCAATCGCTAGGTGTGGGAGGCATGGCCAGTACACCATTCGGGGGTACACGCTACAGTCGGCACCGATGTCTGCTACTAGGCATGTAGCCATGGCCAGTGACATCCTGCTTAGCCATGGTGACCATCCAGGTGACTCAGACGTGGTTGTTATGCCACAATGGCTGCCTACATCCTGCACGCCGGATGCCCTCCCATAGGGTATACTATATGTGGTGCATCCCGTATTCATGTCATGATGTACTGCTCCGTAGTTAGGTGGTATTCCCGACTGCAGCACTACCGTGTTACTGTACGGCCACCTTGGGATGGTAACATGCTGTGTGACTGCGCACTCTGTCTTCATTCCCTATCGGCTGCCTTGCCTCTGCAGATGATACCACCCACCTAGGGGTATGCCTCCTGACAGTGCTGTGCTCAGTAATCTCAGTAGCGCATTCTGTAAATGCATCATGCTGTAGTGTGTTCATGTAGGTAGGCATAGGTTCGACTCCCGGCCCTTCCCTGTGTGTGTGTGTGTGTGTGTTTCCAGCTGCCTCTGCAGAAGAATATGCTTTTAGACACTTCGCAACACATACCTTGGCTATTGTCAGCTCTTCCCTTACGGATGATGTCACCCGCCTAGAAGTATGCCTCTGACAGCGCTGTGCTCAGTAATCTCGGTAGCGCGTTCTGTAAATGTATTATGCTGTAGTGTGTTCATGTAGGTAGGTGTAGGTTCGACTCCCGGCCCTTCCCTCTGTGTGTGTGTGTGTGTTTCCAGCTGCCTCTGCAGATGAATATGCTTTTAGACGCTTCGCAACACATACCTTGGCTATTGTCAGCTCTTCCCTTACGGATGATGTCACCCGCCTAGAAGTATGCCTCTGACAGTGCTGTGCTCAGTAATCTCGTAGCGTTCTGTAAATGCATTATGCTGTAGTGTGTTCATGTAGGTAGGCGTAGGGTCGACTCCCGGCCCTTCCCCGTGTGTGTGCGAGGTGTGTGTGTGTGTGTTTCCAGCTGCCTCTGCAGAAGAATATGCTTTTAGACGCTTCGTAACACATACCTTGGCTATTGTCAGCTCTTCCCTTACGGATGATGTCACCCGCCTAGAAGTATGCCTCTGACAGTGCTGTGCTCAGTAATCTCAGTAGCGTGTTCTGTAAATGCATCATGCTGTAGTGTGTTCATGTAAGTAGGTGTAGGTTCAACTCCCGGCCCTTCCCGGTGTGTGTGTGTGTGTGTTTCCAGCTGCCTCTGCAGAAGAATATGATTTTAGATGCTTCGCAACACATACCTTGGTTATTGTCAGCTCTTCCCTTATGGATGATGTCACCCGCCTAGAAGTATGCCTCTGACAGTGCTGTGCTCAGTAATCTCGGTAGCGCATTCTGTAAATGCATCATGCTGTAGTGTGTTTATGTAGGTAGGCGTAGGTTCAACTCCCGGCCCTTCACTGTGTGTGTGTGTGTTTGTGTGTGTTTCCAGCTGCCTCTGCAGATGAATATGCTTTTAGACGCTTCGTAACACATACCTTGGCTGTTGTCAGCTCTTCCCTTACGGATGATGTCACCCACCTAGAAGTATGCCTCTGACAGCGCTGTGCTCAGTAATCTCGGTAGCGCGTTCTGTAAATGCATCATGCTGTAGTGAGTTCATGTAGGTAGGCGTAGGTTCGACTCGGTCCTTCCCGTGTGTGTGTGTGTGTGTGTGTTTCCTGCTGCCTCTGCAGACGAATATGCTTTTAGACGCTTGGCAACACATACCTTGGCTATTGTCAGCTCTTCCCTTACGGATGATGACACCCACCTAGAAGTATGCCTCTGACAGCACTGTGCTCAGTAATCTCGGTAGCGCGTTCTGTAAATGCATCATGCTGTAGTGTGTTCATGTAGGTAGGCGTAGGTTCGACTCCCGGTCCTTCCCCGTGTGTGTGGGGGGTGTGTGTGTTCACAGCTTCCCTAGTAGAGTGTAGTTATTTTAGACGCTTGGCAACACATACCTTGGCTATTGTCAGTTCTTCCCTTATGGATGATGACACCCACCTAGAAGTATGCCTCTGACAGCGCTGTGCTCAGTAATCTTGGTAGCGCGTTCTGTAAATGCATCATGCTTTAGTGTGTTCATGTAGGTAGTCGTAGGTTCGACTCCCGGCCCTTCCCTGCATGTGTGCGAGGTGTGTGTGTGTTTCCAGCTGCCTCTGCAGAAGAATATGCTTTTAGACGCTTCGTAACACATACCTTGGCTGTTGTCAGCTCTTCCCTTATGGATGATGTCACCCGCCTAGAAGTATGCCTCTAACAGCACTGTGCTCAGTAATCTCGGTAGCGCATTCTGTAAATGCATCATGCTGTAGTGAGTTCATGTATGTAGGCATAGGTTCGACTCCTGGTCCTTCCCCGTGTTTGTGGGGGGTGTGTGTGTTCACAGCTTCCCTAGTAGAGTGTAGTTATTTTAGACGCTTGGCAACACATACCTTGGCTATCGGCGGCTATTCCTTTATGGATGTTGTCACCCACCTGGACATGTGCCTCTCACGGTGCTGTGTTCGGTGGTCCATGTAGCACGTTCCATACCTGTGTCACACTGTTGTGCGGTCGGGTATGTGGGAGTGTGGTCAAACACTATGCCTGCCAGATGTGTTTGTGTGTCTATGCTCCCAGCCGCATGGGTTAATAGGGTATGGCTTTAGAGTTTCTGCAGAACACTCATATCCTGCTGCCATCCCTGTGTTTGTGGATGGTGAGACGCATCTCGTGGACTGCCTGTGTGCCTGCTGTGGTTGGCGACCTCCGTAGCGTGTTCCCCACGTGCACCCTGCTATGGTGTGGTGGGGTGGTGCTGTGTACGTTACACTCACAGCCTTGCCACATGTGTCCGTCTGTATCTCTGTCGTTGTATATCTACATACCTATGTTGTGGCCACAGCGCTGCTCTTGCATGGACAGCTGTCTGTCCCATGTGTCGCATATTTGCACGGCTGACACATAGAACTGTGGTACGATGCATATCCACTCATTGTCCATGTAACGTCTGTATTCCAGAACACCCTAGACACATCTGCTGGATATCGTGGCAGACAGCTATCCTTGCTGTACTGACACTGTGCCTGTACACGCCATAAACCTTGTGTATAATTGCCTATTTATGGTGTGTGTATGTCTAACTGTGCTGTATGCATGGTCGTGTGTGTGTCCCGCTATAGCCATCTGTGCATGTGTCGCCACTATGGGTAATCCTTGTGGACCGCTGTTTCATGTGCACTTCTGCACATACCTGCAGACCGTAATACCCCTCCTACGGCAGCGGCCTTAGATCGACTGCTGCCCTAGCCTATAGGGCTCCGTGGCGCACACCACCACAACACATGGTGCCCCCAACCTGGTGTACCTACATGACATACCTACTAGACAGGTGGCCCTACTGGTGCAGCGCCCTAGGCAGCCGCAGGATTGGCGTATGCCTACGGCCGGCTATGAGCACATCACAAGGCAAACATTTACATTCAGTGTTTTACAAAGGCTAGGTTGTAATACCAGGGGGGGACCTCATCAACTATGCTTTAGAATGCGGATTTAGATGGCTTAATAGGTGGAGGGTTGACCACACACCAGGGCTGACTGATGAAACACTGATGAAGCCTCTTTTAGGTTCATAGGTTCATACTAGGCTATCTGCCCCAGGGCATTCATAAGCCTAGCCCATAGTTATGTGGCTTACGCCACCCCTTTAGTTTGAATAAAACTATGCCTATTATTTTGATGTGCCTCTGTCAAGCAGTGACACTGATATAATCCCTGGGGTATATCTGCGATCTGCCATCCATTGGTCAAGATTCCTCTTGAACGAGGCCAGCGAGGTGCTCTGCCTCACATGTACCGGGTGTTTGTTCCACAGCATAGGGAGTCTCTGGGTGATGAATCTGTCCCTCCAGCACGTTCTATTAATAGCCGTGTCAAGGTTTACGTCTCCCGCCCTTGTGGTTCTGAGGGATCTAGATTCTTTGAGGTGAAGCATATTCATCAAATCTGTGTTTGACATGGCCTTATATGTCAGGCACAGGTCACCTCTGAGCAAGTGGTATGAGACTGAATAGAGCTGGAGTTCTTTCAGTCGGGCAGCATAACACATATATTAGAGACCCTTTATCCTTTTGGTGAGGAACCTTTGGGGCCTTTCCTGCTGCTGCAGGTGTCGGGTCACATACATTCCAAATGGGGCATTGTACTCAATCATAGGTCTAATGACTGATGAGTATAGGAGGACGATGACCTCCCTTGATCTAGATGTGAATCCCTTCATGATCAGGTGGGCAATGTAGATGGATTTCCTAACTACTTTAGCAACATGGTTGTCAAACGAAAGGCTACTGTCTACCTGGGTCCCCAGATCCCTGATGACTTCTTCTGTGCTCAGTGGATTGCCACCTAGATGGTAGCTAGGGATAACCTTGCTTTTCCCGAAGGGTATGACTATGCATTTTTTGGCGTTTAACCTTAGGCCATGGCTCTGGCACCAGATATCCGTTTCTGTGAGGCCCTTCTGAAGGATATCTGTGTCAGATGTGTTTTCAACTATGGCGCCCAGTTTGCAGACATCTGCAAACATTGTCAGCCATAACCCTCCTGTGTTTGCTTGTACTTCAGAAAGGTAGATGCCGAACAAGAGTGGACCCAGGACTGAGCCCTGTGGGACACCACTTGTGACAGGCTTTGAGTCTGACATGGCTCCAGCAACTCTGACCCTGTGGGGTCTGTCACTTAGCCAGTTCGCAACCCATCTTACGATGTATGGGTTTACAGTCAAGCTGATGGGTTTTTCGATGATACCTGAGTGGGGTATTGTGTCGGAGGCCTTTTCCAGGTCGAGGTAGGCTGTATGGACTGCCTTTCCCTCATCAATGGCCTTGGTGACTGTCTCGAAAAAGTCAACCATGTTTCAAAGGCATGATCTGCCTTTGACAAAGCCAAACTGGGTTGGGTCCAAAGTCAGCAGGTTCCCTATGTCTTTATTTATGTGTTCCATTATGATCCTCTCCATGGCTTTGCAGATAAGGCTTGTCAAGCTAATGGGACGGTAATTGCCAGGGTCGGTGGAGGCACTGCCCTTGTGAAGTGGGACCACAGTCACCGTGCGCCACTCCTTGGGTACGTATCCTGTGGTGAGGCTAAGATTAAACTGCTGTCCTAACTGCGGGTTTCATTCCTCATTGAGTTCGTGGAGCACACAGCCGGGGACACCATCCAGTCCCATGGATGCTGTGTTCTTTGCCTTGGAGAGAGCTGTTCTCACCTGGGCGTTGGAGATGTTTGGGGGGCTACAATCCCCTGGTATAGATATCTCTCCTTTTGTGGGGGAGGGGGGGAGACGTTTGCACTGAACCTGTCAGCCAGTATGTTGGCAATGTGTGTAGGTTCAGTAATCTTCACATCATTTTGAACTAATTCTGAGCATATCTGGGAGTTTCCTCCTAGGTTTCTAATATAGCTGAGAAAGGCCTTAGGATTGTCTTTTGGTGCCTTGGCGATGTTTCTCTCAAAATCTACCTTTGATGATCTTATGAGGGCTCTTAGTTTTCTACCTATGATGATCAAAGGTGTCTTCCCTTTCAAGGATTCTGCTCTATCTTGTAGTAGCTTCCTCCTTTTGTGTAGAGCTTGTTTATGGCTGGGGTCCACCGGACTGGACGCTTGCCTTTGGTACAAGGAGTCTTAGTTTTGTTTGGGATTGCCTGATCCATGTAGTCCTGTAGGTGCTGGTAGAAGCCATTTGTAAGTGATTCAGCGGTTTGAGTAATGTTTACCACTGGCTCAGGGGCCTTAAAGGAGACCACACTAGTTTTTAGAAGTGTGAAGACGGCTTTTGAGAATTTATTCACTGTGGTCTTTTTTATTTCAGGTGGGGGTGGGATGAGGACCTCCAGCGAGATTAGTTTATGATCTGATCTCACCAGTGAGGGGTATACTTCCGGTGTTGAACATTGTGATCCCATGTTCGTGATGATGAGATCAGGTATGTTATCTCCTCTTGTGGGGATGGTGACTAGTTGTTCCATGGCATTTGAGTTTATGAACACCATGAACATTTGGCCTAGAGTGTTTGGGCTTGAGTAGTGCTCCCAATCTATATTAGGGTAGTTGCAGTCACCTAGTATGATGGTGTTTGGAGATACATTTATCCCCTCCAATGTTTGCACGAAGGCCATGTGAGGTTCCTGAGTTTGAGAGGGTGGCCTGTAACATGCTACAAATTGCAGAGCAGTCTTGCCTATGGTTAATTGCACCTGGATGGTCTCCGATGCATCGTGCATTGTCACCAACCTTGAGGTGTGGGTGTCCTTTATGAATATGGACACCCCCCCCTCCTTTCTTGGTGTTGTCCGGACTTTGGGGCCGGAACGCATGATATGAGGTGAAACCTGATAGTGCTGGGGTGCTCTCAGGAGCCTTGAACCAGGTTTCTGTCACAGCACAGACATCAATGTTCTCCATACTGAGAAGGGCCTCGAGTGCGTGCATCTTGAGATTGAGACCTCTGGCATTGAGCAGCATTACCCTTAGTTTATTTCCTTTTTTGTGTTCTAGGGTGTTATGTTTGGACTTTGAGCCTTGCCTAAAAAAGGCACTATGGGGGTGGCAAGAGCCTTTGCCAATATCCGGATGCCTAGGGTGACAGGTGCAAGCCGTCCCTTGCGAAGCAGCGTGGCTTGTCCAGCATGTCATCCCAGGCAGACAGACATTGGATCCCCTTTGAATGACACCGGGATTTAAGCCACGTAGTAAAGGTGATCATCTTATCACTGTATTGTGGCATCATTCTAGGTGAAGGTAGGATACTGCTCAAGGTCAGGGTCATACCTGCCTGGGCTACATAATCAGGGAGCTACTCAATGTCTCTCTTCATGTAGTCCAAGGAGGTACGTCTCAGGTCGTTGATACCAGCGTGGACGATGACTGAGTCGTACTTGTACCTGCTGTTGAGAGACCTGAGTGCTTGTGCTATGTTGCGGATTCTAGCGCCCGACAAGCAGCTTACTGTGACCTTCTCCTTACTCAGCCTGGTGAGCGGGACGTCAGTGTGTCTGACTATGGAGTCACCCATGACACGTATGTTTGGTGTTGTATTTGGCCTTAAGGGCAGTGACTGCTTTGCACACCGGTTTTGTGGTTTATGTGTTGTTTGTGTGGTGTATTGAGTTTGCAGTTGCTTGGGTGTCTGCTTTGGAGGCCTCTGCTGTTTAGGTAAATGTTTACTCAGAGCCTCCGACTATGTCTTAGTGTGTTTATGTGTTTGATTCAGTGGTGTGGTTGAGTTATGTGAGACTGGTATTGTGGTGTGTGTAGTTGGCTTCTCCTCCTGCCTGGTCTTGCCAGTCCTGTGTTGAGAGAGCTCAGCCTGCAGTCTGGCTAAATAGCTGCATCTCTCACAAGTGTTAGTGTTACGTGGGAGGAGGAGAGGGTTGTCCGTGTACATGAGGCAATTGTAACATTGTCCAGAATTCCCAGATTCACCAACTGGGCAGGGGAGGACGCCAACATCTGACCCTTCGACATACTAGGATGAATTATGAGTTGGTACGAGACAGTACAGTAGTGGGCTTAGCAGGGAGGTGGGCACTCCTGGGGGGTTTTGCTACTGTGAGATTTGTATAATATAGGAGTGCTTGACCTGCAAAGAGAATGCTTATAAGACAAGGGATATGCTTATAAGACATGTGCTGAGCTTTCTGAGAATCAAAAGCTATTTGGAACAAGTGCTGCACCTTTTAGTGAAGGTGTAAACCGTTTAGGTTCCTAACAGAGCAGTTCTAAGGGAAATACTGAAGAACAGACATTCTGGAGCCAGACAGAGTTTAACCCTGTTGGCGCTGCCCGATGCTGCTCTCGTGGCAAATCCGCGCTAAAGCACGTTAAAGCGTGCTTGATAGCAGGGGCTGGAAAGAAGCAGGAATAGACCCACAACGGACAATACAACTACAGTTTCAAGTCAGTAACCACCTCTACGGGGGGCAGGGAAGCTGCTCAATGTTATTCACTGCCACTGATCAACACAGAGACCCTCCTCCAGCCCAAGCCAAATTGGCCTCACAGAAACTTTCAGACTGTTCAGGAACAGCACGCCTGTAACTGAACTTTTTTAACTCTCACACAAGTGGGAAAAAAGCAAGGTTTTCCTTTTTGAGAAGCAGCTGGCTTAACCCCCATAACAGGACTGTAGTTTAGGTACAGATATGCAGTTAACACACATTAGTCCACTCTTTCAGTCGATTACCACTGTATTACATTGATATGACATACATATCTTCTATATATATATATTGTTAGATCTTTGATTGATGAGTATTAGGCATCGTACAATATCATATAATACATGTGTTAATAGGATGTTTTTGGAGATGTTAATATACGTGTGTGTAGTTAACATTGCGTCTATGCTTTATATGCTGTGGTTAAATGTTCATTGTTTGCTGAGAACTTGACCAATGAAAGTGTAGGGGGGATATTTAAAGCCTGGATGCTTTTATGTTATGTGTAAGTCTGACGGAGCCTACGGGTGAAAGCGCTTACATGTCTATGAAGGAACCTTTGTATACCACTTGTGACCTGTCCTGGACGAAGTGTCTACGTTGACTGTTTCATCTACCTATGTGTGTTTTGGATTGTGTGCCATACGGTGACAGCGGTTCTTTGACGTTGATTACGTGTATTCCATGGTCAATTGACATTAATCCTATTAATTCACTGATGGTTGTTCTTTAAAGGGGGAACGCCATAGTTTAACCATCCTATGACCTTCCTAGCTGATGTTGTTATCGTGCCATTGATAATTGTTCCACAGGTCGCCCATTCGTTCCGCGGTATGGAAGCGAGTGATCCCCATTCTTGTGCTGGCAGATTGAGTGCTGCGTACGCCGGTATTCGCACGGCGGTCTGACTTTGTATGGGGAGTGTGTACTGTAGTCCCTATCTGTATTACCTGTGTTATGCCTTACTGCAGCTGTGTAATTCCGCCAGGTTTGCAGTTATGGGTGCCATCTTTGTCGTACGCTTGTCCATCCATGGGAATTGCCTACTGGACACTGGTATAGGGCAGTACACATTTCACACCTGCATTTAGCATTATCCGGTGGATGCTTTGCATTATTACTGGGGAGTAAGGCATGTGCTATACCCACATCCCTCCCACGGGGCGGGACAACGGATTATCTGCCAAACAATACCGTGCCCCATTTCTGCATACCCAGGATCCCATGGCTGCAACCCTCGACGGTACCCATTACACATCCTTCATGTGTGCGGGACTGGGATGTGGACGCATTTCTATGGGCTCGACCATCTGGGGGTTTCTGCTCATATGTCCTGCATTTCATGGACACTTGTCATCAACCTTAAACACGCTGGTGGTGCATATGTCTAGCTGTGCCGTAGTCACGGCTGTTACTCCTTCAGGGTCGCTCGCTCGCATCTCATAGATATTGCATAGGGTTGAATTTTTGGGGTCCTACAATGGACACCAATGTGCATATGTAAAGTGTAGAACTTGTTGGACTGTGTCCATCTGGCCAGTGGTTTTGACTGCTGCTGTATGTTCCCCAATCGCGGATGTCTGTTTGACTACACATATTATGTAGTGCTACGACATCCAGGTTTTCAGACCTGAAACCAACTGGTGTACATCCAAAGATGCAGGTTATCAACTGCTTTAAATAAACCTCAGCAGTCACAATAGGAAATATCCGCCACTGTATTGTCAAAATAACACCACCAGAACATGTAGATCCTATTAATTCATTGCAGGATGTTCTTTATAAGTGGGAACTCCATAGTTTAAACATCCTATGACCTTCCTAGTTGACGTTGTTGGTGTGCCATTAGTATGTGTTCCGCAGGTCGCCCATTTGTTCCGCAGTATGTAAGCGAGTGATCCCCATTTTCTTGCTGGCAGATTGACTGCTGCGTACGCCGGTATTCGCACGGCGGTCTGACTTTGTATGGGGAGTGTCTACTGTAGTCCTTATCTGTATTTCCTGTGTTATGCCTTACTGCAGCTGTGTAATTCCGCCAGGTTTGCAGTTATGGGTGCCATCTTGGTCGTACGTTTGTCCATCCATGGGAATTGCCTACTGGACACTGGTATAGGGCTGTACACATTTCACAGCTGCATTTAGCATTCTCCGGCGGATGATTTGCATTATTAGTGGGGAGTAAGGCATGTGCTATACCCACATCCCTCCCACGGGGCGGGACAACGGATTATCTGCCAACCAACACCGAGCCCCATTTCTGCATACCCACGATCCCATGGCTGCAACCCTCGACGGTGCCCATTACACATCCTTCATGTGTGCGGGAATGGGATGTGGACGCACTTCTATGGACTCGTCAATCTGGGGATTTCTGTTCATATGTCCTGCATTTCATGGACACTTGTCATCAACCTTGAACACGCTGGTGGTGCATATATCTTGCTGTGCCGTAGTCACGGCTGTCACTTCTTCTGGGTCTCACGATCGCAGCCGGTTGACATTGCGTACGGATAAATTTTTGGGTCCTACAATGGACACCAATGTGCATATGTGAAGTGTAGAACATGTTGGACTGTTTCCATCTGGCCAGTGGTTTTGACTGCTGCTGTATGTTCCCCAATCGCGGATGTCTGTTTGACTACCCATATTATGTAGTGCTACGAAAACCAGGATTTACTACAATTAACCCAAATGGTGTTAATCTAATGCTGCAGGTTAGCAACTGCTTTAACTAACCCTCAGAAGTCCCAATAGGAAATATCCGCCACTGTATTGTCAATATAACACAACCGAAACATGTAGAACCTATTAATTCATTGAAGGATGTTCTTTATATGTGGGAACGCCATAGTTTAACCATCCTATGACCTTCCTAGTTGACGTTGTTGGTGTGCCATTAGTATGTGTTCCGCAGGTCGCCCATTTGTTCCGCAGTATGTAAGCGAGTGATCCCCACTTTCTTGCTGGCAGATTGAGTGCTGCGTACGCCGGTATTCGCACGGCGGTCTGACTTTGTATGGGGAGTGTCTACTGTAGTCCCTATCTGTA
This sequence comes from Protopterus annectens, assembly GCF_019279795.1. Taxonomy (NCBI): domain Eukaryota; kingdom Metazoa; phylum Chordata; order Ceratodontiformes; family Protopteridae; genus Protopterus; species Protopterus annectens. Next base: position 805,766,642 of record NC_056736.1, read on the forward strand.
TTTCCTGTGTTATGCCTTACTGCAGCTGTGTAATTCTGCCAGGTTTGCAGTTATGGGTGCCATCTTGGTCGTACGTTTGTCCATCCATGGGAATTGCCTACTGGACACTGGTATAGGGCTGTACACATTTCACAGCTGCATTTAGCATTCTCCGGTGGATGATTTGCATTATTAGTGGGGAGTAAGGCATGTGCTATACCCACATCCCTCCCACGGGGCGGGACAACGGATTATCTGCCAATCAACACCGAGCCCCATTTCTGCATACCCACGATCCCATGGCTGCAACCCTCGACGGTACCCATTACACATCCTTCATGTGTGCGGGAATGGGATGTGGACGCACTTCTATGGACCCGTCAATCTGGGGACTTCTGTTCATATGTCCTGCATTTCATGGACACTTGTCATCAACCTTGAACACGCTGGTGGTGCATATATCTTGCTGTGCCGTAGTCACGGCTGTCAGTTCTTCTGGGTCTCTCGATCGCAGCCGGTTGACATTGCGTACGGATAAATTTTTGGGGTCCTACAATGGACACCAATGTGCATATGTGAAGTGTAGAACATGTTGGACTGTTTCCATCTGGCCAGTGGTTTTGACTGCTGCTGTATGTTCCACAATCGCGGATGTCTGTTTGACTACACATATTATGTAGTGCTACAGAAACCTGTTTATTCTGAAATGAACCCAAATGGTGTAAATCCGATGATGCAGGGTAGCAAATGGTTTAAATACACCTCAGATGTCCCAATGGGTAATACCCGCCACTGTATTGTCAAAACGTAACACCACCAAAACATGTAGATCCTACTGATTCATTGAAGGATGTTCTTTATAAGTGGGAAGGCCATAGTTTAAACATCCTGTGACCTTCCTAGTTGACGTTGTTGGTTTGCCATTAATATGTGTTCCACAGGTCGCCCATATGTTCCGCGGTAATGCAGCGAGTGATCCCCATATTCTTGCTAGCAAATTGGGTGCTGTGTACGCCGATATTCGCACGGCGGTCTGACTTTGTATGGGGAGTGTCTACTGTAGTTCCCATCTGTATTTCCTGTGTTATGCCTTACTGCAGCTGTGTAATTCCACCGGGTTTGCAGGTATGGGTGCCATCTGGGTCGTACGCTTGTCCATCCATGGGAGTTGTCTACTGGACACTGGTATAGGGCTGTACACATTTCACACCTGCATTTAGCATTATCCGGTGGATGCTTTGCATTATTAGTGGGGAGTGAGGCATGTGCTACACCCACATCCCTCCCACGGGGCGGGACAACGGATTATCTGCCAAACAACACCGAGCCCTATTTCTGCATACCCAGGATCCCATGGCTGCAACACTCGATGGTACCCATTACACATCCTTCATGTGTGCGGGACTGGGATGTGGACGCACTTCTATGGACTCGGAACTCTGGGGATTTCTGTCCATATGTCCTGCATTTCATGGACACCTGTCATCAACCTTAAACACGCTGGTGGTGCATATGTCTAGCTGTGCCGTTGTTACGGCTGTCGCTTCTTCTGGTTGAACGATCACAGCTGTATGATATTCCACAAGTATCAATTTTTGGGTCCTACAATGGACACCAATGTGCATATGTAAAGTGTAGAACTTGTTGGACTGTGTCCATCTGTCCGGTGGTTTTGACTGACCTTCCTAGTTGACGTTGTTGGTGTGCCATTAGTATGTGTTCCACAGGTCGCCCATTTGTTCCGCAGCATGGCAGCGAGTAATCCCCATGTTGGTGCTGGCAGATTGAGTGCTGCGTACGCCTAGGGTTGCCACCTTTTCAAATGGCCAAAGTGGGACATTTTTGGTACATACATCAGATTTTACAGGCCGACACATACCCACAGTCAGTACAAAGGATATGACTTAACCTTTTTGCCAAAATAAAAGCTTATTCTTGTAGCATTTTAGTTGCTTATTCTGTTTCTTATAACATTTAGGTATTTTAGACACAGAATAACTGTTTTATGCAACTATTACAAAACATATAGGAAATAATTTTGTCCTAAAATCTCAGGACATTTGCCAATTTTTAAAGTTTTTGTCAGGACACAACTGCCCAAAGAGGGACTGTCCCTCGCAAAGTGGGACAGGTGGTAACCCTACGTACGCCGGTATTCGCACGGCGGTCTGACTTTCTATGGGGAGTGTCTACTGTAGTTCCTATCTGTATTTCCTGTGTCATGCCTTACTACAGCTGTGTAATTCCACCGGGTTTGCAGTTATGGGTGCCATCTTGGTCGTACGTTTGTCCGTCCATGGGAATTGGCTACTGGACACTGGTATAGGGCTGTACACATTTCACAGCTGCATTTGGCATTCTCTGGTGGACGATTTGCATTATTTGTGGGGAGTGAGGCATGTGCTATACCCACATCCCTCCCACGGGGCGGGACAACGGATTATCTGCCAAACAACACCGAGCCCCATTTCTGCATACCCAGGATCCCATGGCTGCAACCCTCAACAGTACCCATTACACATCCTTTATGTTTGCGGGACTGGGATGTGGACGCACGTCTATGGACTTGACAATCTGGGGATTTCTGTTCATATGTCCCGCATTTCATGGACACTTGTCATCAACCTTAAACACGCTGGTGGTGCATAAGTCTAGCTGTGCCGTAGTCACGGCTGTTCATTCCTTTCAGGTCTCTCGTTCGCAGCTGGTAGATGTGGCGTACGGATCAATTTTTGGGGTCCTACAATGGACACCGATGTGCATTTGTAAAGTGTAGAACTTGTTGGACTGTGTCCATCTGGCCAGTGGGTTTAACTGCTGCTGTATATTCCCCAATAGCGGATGACTGTTTGACTACACATATTATGTAGTGCTACGAAAACCAGTTTTGTCTGACATGAACGCAAATGGTGTAGATCCGAGGATGCAGGTTAGCAACTGGTTTAAGTAAACCTCAGAAGTCCCAATGGGAAATATCCGCCACTGTATTGTCAAAACTAATGGCACCAACACATGTAGATCCCACTAATTCATTGAAGGGTGTTCTTTATAACTGGGAACGCCATGGTTTAACCATCCTATGACCTTCCTAGTTGACGTTGTTGGTGTGCCATTAGTATGTATTCCACAGGTCGCCCATTTGTTCCCCAGTATGGCAGCGAGTGATCCCCCTTTTTGTGCTGGCAGATTGAGTGCTGTGTACGCCGGGATTCGCACGGCGGTCTCACTTTCTATGGGGAGTGTGTACTGTAGTCCCTATCTGTATTTCCTGTGTTATGCCTTACTGCAGCTGTGTAATTCCACCAGGTTTGCAGTTATGGGTGCCATCTTGGTCGTACGATTGTCCATCCATGGGAATCGCCTACTGGACACTGGTATAGGGCTGTACACATTTCACACCTGCATTTAGCATTATCCGGTGGATTCTTTGCATTATTAGTGGGGAGTAAGGCATGTGCTACACCCACATCCCTCCCACGGGGCGGGACAACGGATTATCTGCCAAACAACACCGAGCCCCATTTCTGCATACCCAGGATCCCATGGCTGCAACACTCGACGGTACCCATTACACAAACTTCATGTGTGCGGGACTGGGATGTGGACGCACTTCTATGGACTCGGGACTCTGGGAATTTCTGTCCATATGTCCTGCATTTCACGGACACTTGTCATCAACCTTAAACACGCTGGTGGTGCATATGTCTAGCTGTGCCGTACTCACGGCTGTCGCGTCTTCTGGTAGAACGGTGGCGGCTGGATGGATTTCTATACCTATCAATTTTTGGGTCCTACAATGGACACCAATGTTCATATGTCAAGTGTAGAGCTTGTTGGACTGTGTCCATCTGGCCAATGGTTTTGACTGCTGCTGTATGTTCCCCAATCGCGGATGTCTGTTTGACTACCCATATTATGTAGTGCTACGACAACAAGGATTTTCAAACCTGAAAACAAATGGTGTACATCCACAGATGCAGGTTAGCGACTGCTTTCAATAATCCTCAGATATCCCAATAGGAATTATCCGCCACTGTATAGTCAAATTAACACCACCTAACCATGTAGATCCTATTAATTCATTGGAAGAAGTTCTTTATATGTGTGTACGCCATAGTTTAACCATCCTATGACCTTCCTAGTCGACGTTGTTGGTGTGCCATTAGTATGTGTTCCACAGGTCACCCATTTGTTCCGCGGTATGGCTGCGAGTGATCCCCATTTTGGTGCTGGCAGATTGAGTGCTGTGTACTCCGGGATTCGCACGGCGGTCTGACTTTGTATAGGGTGTGTCTACTGTAGTCCCTATCTGTATTTCCTGTGTTATGCCTTACTGCAACTGTGTAATTCCACCAGGTGTGCAGTTGTGGGTGCCATGTTGGTCGTACGCTTGTCCATCCATGAGTATTGCCTACTGGACACAGGTATAGGACTGTACACATTTCACACCTGCATTTAGCATTATCCGGGGGATGCTTTGCATTATTGGTGGGGAGTAAAGCATGTGCTATACCCACATCCCTCCCACGGGTCGGGACAACGGATTATCTGCCAAACAACACCGAGCCCCATTTTTGCATACCCAGAATCCCATGGATGCTACCCTCGACCGTAGCCATTACACCTCCTTCAGGTGTATGGGACTGGGATGTGGACGCACCTATATGGTCTCGCCGATCTGGGGATTTCTGTTCATATGTCCCGCATTTCATGGACACTTGTCATCAGACTTAAACACGCTGGTGGTGCATATGTGTAGCTGTGCCGTACTCATGACTGTCGCTTCTTCTGGTAGAACGAGGACGGCTGGATGGTATCACGTACGGAACAATTTTTGGGTCCTACAATGGACACCAATGTGCATATGTAAAGTGTAGAACTTATTTGACTGTGTCCATGTGGCCAGTGGTTATGACTGCTGCTGTATGTTCCCCAATCGCGGATGTCTGTTTGACTACCCATATTATGTAGTGCTACGAAAACCAGGCTTTTCAATACTGACACCAAATGGTGTACATCCAAAGTTGCAGGTTAACAACTGCTTTCAATAATCCCCGGAAGTCACAATAGGGACGTATCGCCACTTTATTGTCACATTGACACCACCATAACAGGTGGATCACGAGCACTTTCGGGCGATCTTACCGGGCATTATCAAGTGTAATTAGCTGAAACATATAACTACATAAATCATAATACATATTGTAATACTAAAGTTGGTAATATGTTATTTGGACAATAGCTTCTGCTATTGACATACCATGCTGTGGGTGGTGCCGGTTACCATACATATGGCTTTCTCAGAAGCCGACTTCACATTTCTAAACAGTAGTGTGGTCTCCTTTAAAGCCCCTGAGCCAGTGGTGAACATTACTCAAGCCACTTAATCACTTACATATGCCTTCTACCAGCACCTACAGGACTGCATGGATCAGGCAATCCCTTACACAACTGTGAGTCTTTGTACCAATGCCAAGCATCCAGTGTGGTGTACCCCAGCCATACACAAGCCGTACAACGAGAGGAGGCAGCTACTACAAGACAGAGCAGACTCCTTATGAGGTGTGACACACTTGCTCATTATATGTGAAGAACTACAAGCTCTGATGACATCATCTGGGGCAGGTCCGACAGATGTATCACCAAGGACTCGGCAAACAATCATACGGACTTCTTTAGCTATGTTGGACACCTGGGAGGACACTCCCAGATATGCTCTGACTGGGTTCACAATGATGTGAGGTTTACTGAACATACACACATTGCCATCATACTGGCTGACAGGTTCGGTGAAGACATCTGCACCCCGTCCCCCCCACATGGAGAGATGTCTGTACCAGAGGATTGTGGCCCCCGACTGTTCTGTAACGCACAGGTGGGACATGCTCTCTCTGAGGTAGTGAACACAGCATCCATGGGACCAGATGGTGTCCCAGCTGTGTACTCCATGATCTCATTGAGGAATTAGACCCACAGTTAGGACAGCTGTTTAATGTTAACCTCACCTCAGGTTACGTTCCCCAGTTGTGGCGCACGGCGACTGTAGTCCCACGTCACAGGGGCAGTGCCTCCACTGACCCTGGTTACTACTGTACCATTGGCTTGAGAAGCCTTATCTGCAAAGACATGGGGAAGGATCATACTGGAGCTCATAGATGACGACATAGGGGACTTGCATACTTTGCATCCAACCCAGTTTGGCTTGGTCAAAGGCAGATCATGTGTTTAAACTTGGTTGACGTTTTAGGAACAGTCACCAAGGCCATTGGTGAGGGTCACGCAGTCCATACAGCCTACCTCGACCTGGCAAAGGCCTTCAACACAATACCCCCCTGGGCATCATTGATAAACCCATCGGCTTGGATGTGAACCCGTACATCGCAGGATGGGTTGCACACTGGCTAGGTGACACTACCCACATGGGCATACTTGCTGGCACCATGTCAGACTTACTGCCAGTCACAGGCGGTGTCCCACGGGGCTCTGTCCTGGGTCCACTCTTTTTCTGCATCTACATTTCCAAGGTACAAGCAAACACAGGGGGGTTATGGTTGACATTGTTTGCAGATGACTGCGAACTGGGTGCCATAGTGGGATGGACATCTGACACAGATATCTTTCAGAGGGGCCTCACAGATGTGGATATCTGCTGCCAGGGACATGGTCTACAGCTAAATTCCGGGTAATGCATAGTCATACCCTTCGGGTAGAACAAGGTCACCCCTAGCCGCCATATGGGTGGCAATCCACTGAGCACAGAGGGTATTACCAGGGATCTGGGGACCCAGGTTGCCAGTCACCATTCGTTAGACACACACGTTGCTTACGTGGTTCGGTAGAACTTCTACATTGCCCACCTGATCATGCAGGGATTCACATCGAGATCATCTCCTTGTAGTCATCACTCATTAGACCTATGATTGAGTACATTGCCCCATTCAGAAGGTATCTGACCCGACACCTGCAGCAGCTGGGAAGGCCCCATAGGTTCATCGTCAGACGGATGCAGGGTGTCAAGGATTTGTGTTCTGCTGCCTGACTGTAAGGACTCTGGCTCCATTCAGTCACATACCACTTGTTCAGTGGTGACCTGTGCCTGACATACGAGGCCATGTCGACCCATATTTGATGACTATGCTTCACCTAATCGATCTACATCCCTCAGAACCACGGGGGCAGGTGACGTGAACCTTGACACAGTCATTAATAGAATGTGTTGGAGGGACAGATACATCACCCGGACACTCACTATGCTGTGGAACAACATCCCAGTACATGTGAGGCTGAGAACCTTGCTGGCCTTGTTCTAGGGGGATCTTGTCCAATGGATGGGAGATTGCAGATATACCCCAGGGATTACATCATTGTCACTGCTTGACAGAGGTACAGCAATATAATAGGCATTTCATCTCCGGACTGGAGGGTTGGCAAAGGAAACATAACTATGGCCTAGGGTTCTAGCTGCCCTTGGGTACATAGCCTACTATGTACCTATGGACCTATGAACCTATGTTCATATTTTGTCCCATTCACACTTGTCTATCCCCTATCCTCATTCATATGTGTATATTTGTGTGGCACATGATTGAACTATGTATTACCTGCAGGTATGCTGTGTACAGTGCACATACGTCACGGTTGATTACAGTGTATCTGTGTCCCTACCTTTGTGATACTGAGGACTACCACACATCCTTCACGGCATTACATGCATATGTCCATACTATTATTGTTTGGCCTGAGGGGGGTTGTTAGGGCAACGGTTACACGTGTCCCTGTTTGTGCACACATCATGGTGGTCTTTGACCAGCCTCCGTTGCTATCGTGGGTTGGACGTTAGTGTTGGTGTGTGTTTGGGATGTGTTTCCACTGCCGGTACATCTGTGGGGGGTGGGGTTGGCACATGTTCGTCTTTGCAGGGAGCCCCATCCAGGACATTTCTGTCATGCATCAACACATGGCACATGCCATATGTCCTGTGCTATTCCCACAGTCGTGTATGCCTTCCTGCATTACTGCTGCATGTTACTGGCTGTTTCTATCTGGTACACATGGCTATTATGGTGGATAGCTTAGTCTATTCCCATGCTATGACATACCCATTCATCCAGGCATATACATGTTATTCCATCCTTGGCGTTGGCCGTGGGTGTTTGGCCATCCGGCAACGCTATTCTCAATGAGTGATGTCCCACCTTCACCTTCTGTGCCTGTGGCACCCTGTTGGGGTGTCCTGCTTGGTGGGCAGATGTTCCGCCATATGTGTTGTGTTTGACATGTCTGCATAGCTCATCATCAGTACGGTGGCTGAACATACTGCCTTGTCCAGATGTGTACCATTATGGGCACCGTAGCGTGTGCACACCTATGGGGTTTCGACAGGTCCATACCACATGCGGGATGTACACATTCTGCTGACACATTCACATGCAGCCATTTGGATATCTGTACCTGAGGTGGGACGTTAACATGTGGGGTACATATTTGCCCGCGTGGCACCGCCTTGGACAATACTTCTTACTACATTTCAGGTATACCCATTATGTGTAGGTGTGCAGCTGCACAAGGCTGCTGGCTGGATTGGGTGCACGGTCGTACATGGGTGCGGGTTACATGCTATGACGGGGCTGTTGTGTATTACATTTGCATGCATGGATTCTGATTCTGGATATTATGCTTAGGCATGCGCCGTCCTATGTGTATGCGACGGGCACATTGCTGGGTGTACTACATGTTGATATGCACATGTTTGTCTGTGTTTAGGGTATCTGGTTTCCTTCTTGTTGTTATATCAACACAGATACCCGGATGTGTACTCTCACTACTGCTGGTGACCATGCCCATGTGGCTACTTCTATGTAGGTGCGGCATGCTTACATGCTGCGGTACACCTTCACTGGGTATGCCTACTGACAGTGCATTGTGTGACGGACACGGTATTAGTCGTATCCTTTGTTCCTTGCACGGGTACACTTTGGACTTCGTGGGTTAATGTTTGGTTCTCCGTTTTGTGTGTACGGGTACTATGTTGCATAGTCTGCGTACGTTTCATTATCCACGGAACCTGTCTGGTGCGGTTACTATTGCAGGCGGCCTGTGGGAGTCAGCACTTTAGGTTGTTCATTGCCTGCACGCTTGGCCACGCCTACGGGCGCATCCTACTTGGGCTCGCTCACGTGCCCTCCGCACGTGTCTGTGGTGGCGGCGCGCACTCATTACTATGCATATGGCGCTACTACGCCGATTATTCACTGCACTGCCGGCGCAAGCCTTACACCGGCCTTGCGCCGAGCTTCATGAATCCCGGGGATACATTTTATTTATTTATTTATTTTATTTTCAGTTTGATTACCGGGAAAGTCCACTGGGTCAGAATGTGCCCATTTTCAGTGGATGCCTGGGGAGAAAAGCTCCATAAGTAATACAATAATGGTTACATAATGCTAAAGGTAAAATACAAGTATAATATTAATACAGTAAGGAAATGCAAATGCATAAAATGTACATCATAAAACACAGTTAACAGGTAATAGAGAACACAGTTTACAGGTATTTCCATGCAGCACAGCATGATCAACTGTCTGTAAAAGAAAAGATCTAAGGTTCTTGTGTTATTACACTAGTAGGGGGGTGCAGTTTGCATGCAGATGTTCTAATTAAATAAGGTAAATATTTGCTGTGCAGACAATAGAAATACTGTGATATTTACAATATTTACATACTTGGAGTCAGGTGAGAGAATTGCTTAATCAGTGACTGACAGCTTAATCTGTCTTAGGAGAATAGAAATATTAGTTAGAGGGAAGAGTGGAGCAAGGAGTATGAAGAACTCATTGGGGAATTCCCTTAAATTTAGGTTGGGTGTAAGCAGGAACATTTCTGTTTGGATGACAGGTATGAGAAAAGTTGGGTCTTGAACGTTTCTGAATTTGGTATAGTCCTAAGTGAAGGAGGGAGAGAGTTCCATTTCTTGCCTAGAGAGAAAGAGAGTAGAAGCTGTGGATAGGAATTACATTTTGGTGTTCAGATCTCAGAGATCTGTTTGGGATGTATGGGGGAAGGATGTTTGTTAAGTCTGGGCATTTATCTCTGTAAAATATTAATTTGTGAGCGGTGGTTAGTTGTAGATAGTCTAGGTGGTTAGAGAGTTCTAGCCAGTTCAGAGATTGTAGGGTAAGGCAGTGATGAGTAGAGGTTTTGTATTTAGTTGCAAATTTAAAGATCTTATTATAGCAATTTTCAAGTTTGTAGGCATTGGAAGAGGTTAGATTAGTTAGAAGAGGGGCTCCATATAGTAAAGAAGGTAGAAGGTAGGTAGTTGCCAAGGTATGCCTAGAGGAGTTGGAGAGAAAGAGGTTATTCTTATAGAGCATACCTAGCTTTTGGTGGGTTTTCTTTATGTTTTGTTGAATGTGGATATCGAATTTAAGGTGTTCATCTATGGTAATGCCAAGAAGTTTTGCAAAAGGGACCACTTCTATAGCAGTGTTGGTTTGGCTTAGGACTTTGAAAGCATTTTTGTCATAAGAGAAAGCCCTGGAGGGAGGGAAAAGTAGTATTTTAGAATTATTTGAGTTGAGAGAGAGATGGTTTTGGTGCATCTAGTTCTCAGTGGTAGAAAATGCTATTTGGGTTTTAGTCAGTAGCTCAGGAAGGTTAGAGATGGCACAGACTAAAGTTGAGTCATCAGCATATTGGATAACTGTTGTGTCAAGGATGACAGTGTGAAGGTTATTAATGAAGATGTTGAAAAGCATGGGTCCGAGGATGGACCCATGGGGAACGCCGGTGGGTGTTGGTAAGAAGGATGAGGTAGAGTTCTTCCATCTGACAGCTTGAGATCTGTCTGATAGGTAACTGGAGAACCAGGATAGAGTATTAGGGGAGCGATTAAGGTTGGTGAGATGAAAGAGAAGGAGTTTGTAGGAAATGGTGTCAAAAGCTTTAGAGAGATCTAGGAGTACTGTGGATACTAGGAGTCCAGAATCTCGGGCTCGATTGACTGTTTCTAGGAAGGATAGTAGGGCAGTTATGGTGCTGTGGCTGGGAAGGAAGCCATGTTGGATGGGTGTTAGGAGTTGATTCTGGGTTAAGAAAGGCATAAGTTAGTGGTGGACACATTTTTCTAGAATTTTAGATATTGGAGAGAGTAGGGCAATGGGGCGGAAATTGGAAATATTGGTGCTTTTGCCTCCTTTGTGAAGAGGAAGAATGCAGGCTGAGCACCAGCGTTTGGGTCCATATGACTCTTTTAAGGATCTATTTATTAGGATACTGATTGGGAGAGCAATACCATCAGCAGCACATTTGAGGAAGGAGGAGGGTATGTTATCAGGGGCATTGGAGCATGGCTTTAGTTTGGATATGAGACTTTTTATAATAATGGTTCAAACTGGTTTGAGCTGGAAATTAAGGGGACAGTTATTAGGGCTGTTAGGTGGTGAAGAATGAGAGTTGTGTGGATTGTTGTCCGGGAAAGTTTTGGTTAGGTTAGCTATGGATTCTGTAAAGAATGAGTTGAAATGTGAGCTCAGTTCAATGTCAGTTATACTTGGGTCAGGGCAGGGATTATTCCTGGACCCTGGATGGACAAGGGAATTAACTGATTTCCAGAGTTGTTTAGGGTTCTTATTATTGTTGGACTGAAGCTTATTGTAGTAGTTTTTTTTGTCCATGGTGAATAGTTTTTTTTTTACATGGTTGCGGAGTTGGGTGTATTGGAGCAAGGTAGTAGGCATTTTATTCTTCTGGTAAAGCTTCCAGGATTTGTCCCTGTGGTGCATGATTTGTTTTGTTTCTTTTGACAGCCAAGGAGCAGTATTAGCTTTGACTCATTTGTTTCTTAGAGGGGCTAGGGAGTTAAGAGTATTTAGGAAGACAGAGTTGAAATGTTCTACAGCTTTGTCAAGGGGAAGAGTATTTAGGATTTGCCAATTCATTTGTTTAAAAATGTTTAAGAAAGTTGTGGGGTTGAAGTTGCTAAGATTGCGAGTGGGAATGTAATGGTGTTGATATTGGGTGGAGTTAGCTGAGTGATGAATGAAAGCAGGGAGATGGTCACTAAAGGTGTCTGCGATAGTGCCAGAGTGAATTATTTTGTTTGGATGAGTGACTAGGATCCAGTGTATGATGAATCCTGGGGGGTGAATTTTTTTAGGATGGGTGGTTGAGTAGATTACTTGGGTGAAGTTGTAGAGGTTAATGGATAGGGAGGGAGAAGGAGTGTTGATTTTATTCCAATCAATATTAACGTCACCTAGAATGTAAGTTTCATACTTTTTTTTCAGTAGAGGCCCAATAAAGAATATTTTCAAGGATAGAGATGTTGTCGCCTGGGGAGCTATGTAGGGAAATAATGCAGATATTTTTATGTTTATTCAATCATAGGAGACTTGCTGTTAGTTCAGTATTTTTGAATTGTGGAGTTGGGATTTGAAGAGGGATTAAGGAAAGAAGGTTAGAGTAGATTAGAGCAGAGCCACCACCTTTTTTATTTAATTGGTCATTTCTGTGGATATGGAAACCAGGAGGTAAGATTTCGGAGTCCGCGATATGGGGTTTTAGCCAGGTTTCAGAGATGGCTAAGATGTCAGGTTGGTTGTGGTTAATCCAAGCTTGTACTTGGTGTACTTTGTTGTTAAGGCTCTGGACATTGATTGTGAAGAACTTAAGAGTGTTGTGAGAGAAGGCAGAGGAAGAAGGGGATGGGGAAATGGTTATATGTAGTGGGAGAAGTAGGGGGTGGGGGGAAGGAGTTGTTTGTAGTAAGACAAGGGCCGGGTTTAGGATGGATATCTCCGGATAAGGCTAGGACATTACAGGAAATAACTTTTAGCCTTTTGGGTTTGTATAATAGGAAGCTGGTTGGGGCTAGCAGTAGTTTATGAGTAAAAGTTTTAGTTGTGGTGGAGAAGTGTTTGGGATAGAATCGGTACAGTAGGTTAGGTGGAATAACAGAAGAGGATATAGAGTGGAAGTGAGTGCATAAAAGTGGTTGCAGGTGAGTGTAAGGGATAGTTTGAGTAGAAGGTAGGCATGGGGGTGCTTTGGAAGAGTAAGAACTAGCATAGTAAAGAGGAATTAGTAGTACAAGAAGGGAGCAAGGGACACCGACAGTATAGAGGACTGGGGAGGGCATGTTTGGAATGGGGGGTATTGAAGGGAGTAGTATAGTGGAAGTGAACTGGCTATTGAGGATGAAAGGTATCGAAGTAGATGGGGTTATATTAATTTACAAGGAAGAGAGGAGGAGACTAAGAGTAGAGAGGTGTAGGGAATAGTGGAGTGGGAGGAGTAAGAGTGGGTGGGGTGATGAGGAGAGAACTATGATTAGTTAATTGATATGGGTGGGAGGAGTATGGGAAGAATAAATGTAGAGGTGGTGGGGCGGGTGGTATTTGGGGGCAGGGTAGGGGAGCGGAGTGAGCCCGCAGGGCAAACGGAGTGGGTAGAGACAAATGAAGGGAACAGTTCAGGAAGAACAATCAGTAAGAAAGCAGACTACTGAAGGTAAGTCAAAAGTGGGTATGTAAAGAGGTGAGGGAGCCAGTAGTTACAGTTGTAGGACAGTTGGGTGGTTGTAGTAAAAAAAAAAATAAGAGGAAGAATGAGGTTATGCCATGATTAAGTGCTGGAAGCCAGAGGAATGAAAATAATTTTACTATAAGCTGTAGGATAGGCTATAAGGTAGGACAGGATATTGGTGCCACCTAGTGGACATATATTGCATTGCAGCAGAGGTTCCTTCAAGGAAAAGGCTAGGCAGGGAATTGGGAAGGAAATATATTCAGCTAAGGGGAAAGAATAGATGTGTGAAAGGAATACTGGTTACCATATAGGGGGGAGGGGGGAGTGAGGCTGCTGGCTGTCCAGGCTGGGAAGCATTCTTTAAACCACCTGGAAGTGTTAGGTTACTAACGTATTCTTTTATTGCCAGGTTTGGTTAATAACATACATTCTTGCTTCCTTTTCTGTGAGGGTACAGGGATATGAAGGCAGTAGGATGAGACTGCAGGTAGCTTGAAAGGGTCCTTGGTCATCAGGTAGGCAGGTATACAGATATCTATATGTATATACATATATATATATATAGGATCATACTATGCTAACTGCCCTTGTAAACCATTTTACGCCTAGCCAATTATCCCTTGTGAGACTCAAACGCTGCACCTTGAGTTTGTAAGGCAGAAACCTTATCCATTAGGCCTCTCTCCCAACCCCTAGATTAGTACTAAGCTAACTGCTCTTGTGAGCCATTTTAAGCCTAGCCAATTATCCCTTGTGAGACTCAAACCCTGCATCTTGTGTTTGTAAGGCAAACACCTTAACCAAACATATAGCTAGGATATTCATTGATGTATTTATTTAATTCACATCTGTTAACCGGGTAAGTCTGGCTGAGCTTTCGGCTCATTTACAGCAGAGACCCAGGGAGAAAAGCTCCTCAGGACTAGAAAACAATTTATTAAATAGTAGTAAATAGCAGATAAATATATATCTAGATCTATATATAGATATGATACAGCAGTTAAGAATTACATATGTACACAGGTTGTGCCAGTGGGGGTGAGGGGTCCAATCAACAAATGTGTAGCACGTAGCATCAACCCCCCCCCCCAGCTTGACAGGTGAAATATACAAACACACAATACAAGTAAACATACCACTGCTTCCCAGACCACAGGCAGGGTACCAGTGGGAGAGACCTGGCAAGTCTAATCATGAAACAAAGGCATCAATGTCCCTTGTGGGACACCCCAAAAACTGATGATGATTGGAGTCAGTCCCTGTGACAATTTATTTAACCAGGCCGTGCACGTACACGGAGCAGTAGGTTGGGCAAGCCTGATGACCCATGGGTGGAGACAATGTACAACATGGGTCCCGAGACGTGGAGAGTGGGCAGTGTGTAGTGTTGTGGTTAGACCCCACCTGCACCCACAGTAAGGATGAGTACTGTAGAGGAAGGGCAGGTAGGGGAACTATGGGTATGCAATTATGGGCCTAGGCGTGCAGGTGTTGGCTGGCGCAGATGTATTCGGACTGACCTGGGGATGTAAGTAATATTGCGAATTGGGCAGAGCATCTGCCCATACCTCTCAACCTCTAACAGCAAAACCACCAGACAGAACCTAAACCATTCAGGGGACAAATAGTGAATGAAATTACATATTCCACTTACAACCTTAGAAAACTGATAGAATAATAGGTTATGCATTAGCATGACTTGTCTGAAGGATGTGGAGTCTTAAACCCAAATACTTGTCTTTATTTAATGACTTCAGTTCCCAGGTATTTGCCAGACAGGTGCAGATTGTAAGAGGAACACACCAATATTATGAAACAAACTCTGGACAGTCTGCGGATTCTTTACAGCCGACAGGTATGCTTTCGCCTAATGGGCAGCCATTCCCGATATGGGTCCCACCACAGCACAGTCCAGTTTACATGGCAAAGTACAGTATCACCATATGTGTTTTGCATAACCCACTACACAGTACTTATGAACACATGGTTGCAACACCCCACTGTACATATGTAAGCCAATCTAATTGGCATCATAAGGTAGTATTGTAGTCCTCACCCCCACCCAGGGGTGTAAGTGTCCAACGCAAACACCAAATGCAGTGTATATGCACAGCTGTTGTCATAGACAACATGGACAGCTGTGGACCTTCCCTGCAGCCATCCTGCACATCCCTGCATAATTCCCCTACTAACTCCCCCTTTGTGCTCCATGCACACAATGTACCTATCAGCCCCTGTTCCATTTCTATTAATGTTTACAGTTACACATAGGTGACACCTTCTTCCCCCACTATATTGCCAGTATCTGGAACCCCAACCCACATGTAGTATCACAGCTGTCCCACAGGACACATGTAACCAACACATGAAGGAACACCACAAGCACACCTGGAGCAGCACAGGTTCACCACCTTGCAAACCCCCCCACCTCACACTCTATAAAACTACATCAACTAGAGATACCGACGCCTCTTGTCCTGCCTTGCATACCAATCTCATCATCCAACAAACCTTCCCTATTGCTACCCATCCAATTATACCTACAGGCTACTATACAGTTACAATGTCTCCCCCACTACCTACCTACCTGCTCCTTAGCTATTCCCCTCTACTGTACAACACAGGTATGGAATAACTACACCTACCCCGAATACCTGCATGCAAGGGAGCCCGCAGGATTTTTTGCAGGGGGGTGCAAACCCAAGCCCCGCCCATGCAGCCCCACCCCTCTGTTGCCCCCGCCCACTTAGCCCCACCCCCGCCCACGCAGCTATTCCAGTGTCCCATTACTTGGCTATTTCTCCCCATTTGTCAGACACTGTTCAAATCTCTCAGTGTGCATACTGTTTTATGCTTTATTTCTACAATTATTACAGATATCTGGATTTAATTTACAGCTTTTATTTCAAATTTTATAGCACAAACACTGATAGACATTGACTAAACCTAAACAAAGCAATAGTCTTACAATGAAAACAGACTTAGCATTAAAACTTCTCTACCTTTGATAGGCTCCTTGCACACATTTTAGAGCCATGCAAAAGTTCTTTGATTCACCTTCCTGACTGTTAAATTATACTACATAATAATTGAATTACATCCCTTGTATAATACAGCACCACTTGTTAGATAGTGTGTTTTAAATTTATAGTTCTGAGCATTTTTCCTTTAAGCAATGAAACAAAAATGAACCAATAATGACAACCTTCCCAATTCAGAACATTTCAACCATAAAGGGCCACTCAAACTTCTGTCATACAATCCACCAATATCAATCAATATGCAGAATCTCTGCAGAAGTATAAATCATCTGAATAATTCCACATTAAAGAGATATGAAACCAATGAAGCGGTTGTTGCTAGAAAAAAAACTTTATTTCAGTGTTTCATTTACAAATTCAGTGTCTGTTGCCCTTGAAGAATAAATTGCCTGTGCTTCATTAAAATTAATGGTAAGTTGGTATATTGCAATAGGGAATGAGTGGCAGGCTGAAAAACAGGTTCATAGTTATTGGGTGTCATCCAAAGGAGGACATACTAAGAACTGCAGTACCATACCCCCCTTAAAATACAAATATACATGCTGTATGAATAGAACCTACAGCCCTTTGCATCAAGATACAAGTATGCTACCTGCTGTGCTAACACTGCTTTAAAATTCTATACCACAATAATGATACCATTTGCTAAACAAAACAGTTGCACATTTTAAGCAGACTTAGCATGAGCAGCAGTAACCTTTGCTTCCCTTGAAGCTCACAATTCCTTGAAAATGCACTTGAAAATAAATTTCACCTGCTAGGGCATTTCTCTCTCTGAAACACACACACACACACACACACACACACCTCAACTTTAGTGCAAGAAATACATAAATAGATTTTTCAAAGTTACAACATCTGTAAACTCTGTGACCATGGTGTGTGTTTGTTTTGACAAAACGTATAAAGGAAGTTACAACAACTGTAAACTGTGTGACCATGATGTGTGTGTGTGTTTTGGCAGAAAGGTATAAAGGAACTCATGGCTATGTATATAGTTGAATATCTCTGTACTGCAGTACTCCCTACCATGATGCTGCTTTAATAGTGTGTTTGCATTCAGAAACTTTTACAGTTTTTATACTGAATTTTATAGCTACATGAATTAGAAAATAACCAATTTCCTTTTCAGAGCCTAAGCTAAACAGTCCACTCCTTACAAGCACTGCTTCCCCTGGAAAACTTCTATATATGCATCACAGAGACCTAGTTCAAGACCGATGACAGCACTCCTTTAATGCAGGATTTCAATACCTGCCACAAGTTCAGGCCTATCACCTGAGATGAAAAGGTGATGGTGTCTACATATTCTTAAACATTTCATCATCTCCAGACTTGCTAGGTGAGATAATGACGTGGAATTCCTCTGCATCCAACTTAGCATTAACAAAACTCCTTACTGTGTCATAACTAACTATAGGTCCCCTTTGTACCCCATCAGTCCATATCTCCTACCTAATATGGTGTCCCTATGCATTAAACCAACACCATTATTCTAGGAGACTTCAATCACGTTTTCTTCCAAAATTGCCATTTTGAGGAATGATTATTAGGGAGAGCAACACTGAGCCAAAATTGGGGACAATGGAGAGGTTTGGATATTCCTAATTCTACAAAGCGATTTGCACATACCTCTCAACCTCTTAATGCAGGAAATCACAAGGCCAAATATATTGGGGGAAACATACAAACGCTACTAAAATTGCTCTTGTATAAACTTAAGACAGTTGATAGAACGGGTCTTGCATTAGCATGCATTCTTCTGAAGGCTATGACATCAGAAACTCAATGTCTGTCATTTAGTGACTTCATTGTATGAGGAACAAACCAAAAATAAGAAGTAAATATCTATTCATTCTGCAAAATATGGATAACTGAGAGGTATAGTTCAACCTGGGCTGTCTGAGTTTGCTACCCCCCCCCCCACAAAATCATGGTCGAATGGAGCCTCCCCCCTGCAGCCATTCCAATGTCCCATTCCTTGGTTATTTTGCCCCATTTACCATAAACACTGTAATGTGCATACTGCTTTACTTCTGATGATTTAGATTTCATTTGAAAGTTTTATTTTGCATTTTACAGCACAAACCCTAATAGATATCTGTTAAACAAAGCAATGCAGTCTCACAATGAAAATAGACTTAACATTAAAACGTCTCTGCCCTTGAAACTCACATGCATTAAAACAGCATTGAAACCCACATTCAAAGAAAATACATTTTGCCAGTGGCAGATAAATATTAACTCTGGGCTGTCTTCAAAATTGTAGGCCCCTTGAACATGAAACATACACATGCTCTTTGATACACCTTCCTGACTGTATTACATTATATTCCTTGTACAATATAGTATAGTAGTTAGAGGGCATTTTAAGTGCATTGTTTTGAACATTTTCTAGTAAACAATGAAACAAAATGCATACACCAATGACAAAACTGCCCAATTCAGAACATTTCCATCATAAAAAGTCTACTCAACCTTCTATAGTCCACCAGTATCAGTAAATATGCACAATCTCTGAAGTAGTAAAATCCACATTAAAGAAATCTGTAACTAATAAAGAGGTTGCTGCTAGCAAACAACTTTATATGTCATTGTTTCATCTACAAATAAAGTGCCTGTTGCCCTTGAAGAATAAATTGCCTTTGTTGCATGCATTAAAACACGATAAGCTAGTAATACCAATAGGAATGGATAGCAAACTGATAACAGGTTCATAGTTACTAGGTATCTTTGCCAAAAGGACTGCAGCATCCACCCCTTTACAACACAGTACAGTATCAGCAATGCATCTACCTACTGTGGGAGTAGAACCCACAGCCTTCAGCATCAAAAGCAAGTACACTACCTGTTGTGTTATTAACGATACAAGCAGACTAAGCATAAGCAGCACTAAACTTTTGCTCCCCTGCAGCTGTCAGCTCCTTGTAAAATCTACTCGACACTCAGCTGTATCTCTGAACTTTGCAGCACAAGAAATCTGGAAAAGACAAAATTTATTGGGGACAAAAGGCCAAAACCCAGGGACACATTTTAAACATTGCTTGTATAATGTTGGAAAGTTGCTAGAATAAAATGCTGCATTACCACCATACATTTCACTGCCACGCCTTGAACCCAGGGACCCTGTGCAAAACAGTCAGAGCAACATACCACTATGCCAAATCAGCTGTTTTGTGAAAGAGGAAGACTGAAACTTAAATGGCTACCATTTAGTGAATTCAGTTCTCACCATAGCACAGCTGTCAACCTCTTAGCACAAAAGACCTGAACAAAGCCAATAATGGGCACAAAACACCTGAACAAAACCAATAATGGGTGAATACAGCCCCCAAACATTCAGTGAATTCAGTTCTCACCACAGCTCTCAATCTCTTAGCAAAACACCCGACAAAGCCAGTAATGGGGAATACAGCCCCAACCTTATTCAGCAAATTCAGTTCTTACCATAGCTCTCAACCTTAGCACAAAACCTGGATGAAGCCAATAATGGGGGGAATACAGTCCCAAAGATAGGGATAAATTTCAAATATACATCTTATACACTTAGAAAATTGCTAGAATAAAAAGCTTGTGTTACCATGCACTTTTGAAGAATATGAAGTCTGATATTCAAATGAGTGTCATTTTTTTAACATTTGTTAACCAGAAAAGTCTGACTTGGAACAAAAGCTAATATTTAGCAGAGGCCCAGGGAGAAACTCCAAACAGACATGTTTTTGTAAGATGGGAGGAAACAAAAACAGGTAGGCCATACAGATTCCACACAGAAGGTAAGGCACCCCAGCAAAGAATCAAACCAGAGAACATGTAGCTGTCAGGCAACAATGCTACCACTGGCTTTGCAAGTACACAAATACAGAAACTACAGATTTTATGAGGAACAGAACAAGTATGAGGGAAAAACCTGCAACATTACGCATGCACACCTCTCACTCTGAAATCCCACACACCTCTCACTCTGAAATCCCACACACCTCTCACTCTGAAATCCCACACACCTCTCACTCTGAAATCCCACACACCTCTCACTCTGAAATCCCACACACCTCTCACTCTGAAATCCCACACACCTCTCACTCTGAAATCCCACACACCTCTCACTCTGAAATCCCACACACCTCTCACTCTGAAATCCCACACACCTCTCACTCTGAAATCCCACACACCTCTCACTCTGAAATCCCACACACCTCTCACTCTGAAATCCCCCCACACACACACACACCTCTCACTCTGAACCCCCCCCCACACACACACACCTCTCACTCTGAACCCCCCCCACACACACACACACACACACAGCAAGGGGTCTACTTCACATCACTGAAATCCTATTTCACTAACTTTCAATTCACTGAGACCAAATCACCTAATTTTCAAAATACTGAAATTTTATTTCACTGAATCTCATTTCACTGAATTGTAAGCCATATACTTGATGTGGGTTTCCATTCACCTTTGACTTGTTTGTGATAAAAAGAATTTCTGTAACTTACAGTGCTGACTGTCAGAATACCAACAGTCCTGTAGAAAGTGGTGTTGTACTGTTTTTAAATGTGGGTATGTCTCTTTGCATTTGTATGGGACGTATCTAAAGTAATATGGTGAATGTTTTGTGTGTTCCCAGCAGTAGCGGCAGCGCGTAGAGTACTGTAAGGCAAATAAAAGGTATATGCCCTTTTTCCCCACTGTAGTGTGATCCTGGAGTTAGTATATATAGTTAGGGGGGTGGGGACAGAGGCCCCACATTGGGGGTGTGGGGATGTAGCCCCCACTTAGTTTGGTTTTATATTGTCTGGTTTCTGTTAAGAGGGTAAGTAGTTTCTAAGTTCTGGAAAGAGGTAGTCATTAGTGTTGTGTGTGTTTGTCTATGGTTTCCCATTTAGTGTGTTGAAATTTAGCATTGTAAGCTTTTGGTGAAATGAGATTCGGTGAAATGAGTTGTCAGTATTTTGAAATTTAGGTGATTTGGTCTAGGTGAAATGAAAGTCGGTGAAATGGGATTTCAGTGATGTGACGAGACCCAGGGAGAGAAAGAGAGAGAGAGAGGTCCGTGATTTTTTTGTTGGCTATGCTATTTATTGAATGGCACAGTTAATGATGCCCATTTTATCAGCTATAAATAGCAAAGAGTAAGCACCACACATTGCAGATTGTCCACATTGCAAAACTTGATGGACAGCAAGCTAGATGCAACCAGAAATGTAAGGTGTTTACCTCACAGAGAAGGAAGGAGGTACAGTTAGTTGAATGTCTATGTATATAATTCGAGAAACTTTGCAAGATAAATAAATGCTGGGCATGTAAACATAAACTCTCAGACAAATGTAAAGGATGAACAGTTAAGATAACAACACCAGCAGGTGAGCAATTGAGTAAGTCAGTGTTATATCAGCATGGGTATTAGCTCCACTGAATAAAAATACATTGCCTGTGCCAATTTGCACTTCAGATGCATAGTTTCTTGGGGAAACCATGTCTCGTGGTAGATGATATGATAGCTTCCTCATCCCTGAAAGCATGATTGCACTGCCATCTTAAAAGGCTATGCTCCAGAGAGTTAATCGGTTAAGGAAACATATAATAACTAATGTGGTAAATGATATAAGTCTAACAAATTTAAATATTGAGGACTATCCATCTAAGTGTAGGTTGTTTCAGATAAAAAGGTATACAGAGAATACCAGTGTTACAAGGGTGTTAGTATTTTCAACAAAACAAGGTCTCACTGATTTAAGTATTTCTACCATCTGGCTTAAGGTCAGTACATTTCTTATGAAAGGACACATTTGTAGACAGCTTTACAGTGTTCCTGGCTTTGTCACTTACTGCGGTAGTAGAAGGACAATCCCACTAATATACTGTTTAATGTCCATAAAATCCTTAAGAGCATATGACTAGTTGTGCAAAGGATATTCAGTAAGCATTTTAAATGCGTTCTGTATTATTTCAAAGTAGAGGCAATTACAAATATTAAATGTTACATTTTAATGGTGCCATTTCCAAAGCATTTATTTCATTTTACACAAAATGTGTGGGGAAAGTGCACTAATTAATGCTTTCCCGTCTGCATTGTAACTCAAACAAATTTCACCTTGAAGTAAAATAAATCAGTAACATTAGCATTTCTGATTTTTGTGATGTGATAGAAACTTTCTACAGTATTCAAGAAACATTCCCTACTGAGAGCCAAGACCTGATACAGTATTTCTAACACTGCTATGCCCTTGGGTAAACTGAGAAAAGTTATGTACAGAAGCATGACCACAGCAAGATTTCCACCACTATACCTGGTCACATTTTGGAATGTGTGCACACTAAACCATTGATTTTACCAAAACTCAGAAACTGGTAGAAGCTTGGCACAGCAGGCAATAGTATCTCCCTGGATGAAGAGTTTCTGATCTAAAGTCCATTATATCTGTTACAATAAGGGAAATAATAGTGTAATGGAGGTATGATTGTATATTCCTACAAACTGTCCATCTCCTGAAAAAGAAGAAACTGCGGAACCATACCAAGCAATGTCAGCATATATTTGGCAATAAGGGCACCATTTAAAGCAAGGTGTATGAATTCATAGCCTTAGATCAATTTTTAAAATTCTGACCAAAACAGATTTTTCCCAGCCCAGAATGCTGTTATCAAAAGAGTAGATGAAAACACTAATCTTTCAGCCATAGAAACTATGCCACACACTACAACACTTTACCACCTGTTTAATCTAAGTTTGAAAATAAGGGAAAACTACTGAATTCTAAAATAGTTTTAGTAAAAAAAACTTTGCATCTCAACCTAATAAAAATGAGAGAAAACAGAACACAACACTCTCAGTAATTAACTGAAAATGAACTACAGGTACATCACAATGCACCACTTTCTCATTTTTTAAATAGATATATTTTTTTGGCTGGAAGTATATTATAAAGCTAGATAACTACTGTTGCTTCTTAACCCATCTTAATGTTGGAAGCAGCAGTCTGTAAATGCAGGCAGCTGTGAGAACATAACTTGGTCATGCAGACAGTCTATATAACACAGTTGAATCACTTTACACAACACACTTGTCAAACCAAGAAAAAAGCAGGCCTTTCCCATATCACTACTCATACTAGGGAAAGCATAGTTTGGAGTAAATGTTGCATACCTTTATTTACCAACTGTCATTCTAGCTAAGAAAACAATTATTGTAAAGTGATCATCAGCTAACACTGACCACAATTAAATATGTACATCTGCTGTTTAGAAAACATTACACTTTACAGGTTTCTATAGCAAATGCCTCAGTCATAGAGTATCTAACATTCTTATTTACTTGCAGAGAATAATCGTTATTCAAGCAATTATAGCTGATTTCTAATTCGATTTATTAAGCAGCTATTGAAATTATTTTCAACAGTAACAGTTTAAAATCAATGGCAATAATTGTATCTATGAGAAAAATAGAAAAAAATACATTGCTGTTTTGAATGTACAAGATTAATTAAAAGTGTTCTTATATTTTAAAGAGCTGCTAATGCAAGTTGTTTGAGACCCAAAAACAAAAGACAGTTGTATTAGACAGTTTTACTTAATGGCTGTATTTAGGATTTGGAGTTAGTTCCCATTACCTTTACCTACCGATTTCATTCTTACATACATGCATACACACTTCTATCTACTTCTTACATCCACAGACTCCGAGTCCTACCTACCTAGTTCTTACACACACACACACATATCACCTAAACTCACACACCTACCTTTCACTTCTACATTTATCTGCACTAACGTCCTCTCTTGAATTAAAATGTCCAGTAGGCGAAAGAAAAGGACATAAACCATCAGCCACAAGCACAGACACAGATGACAAACAGGTCGCAAACACCTGTTGCGTCGCGACTGGACAGGATGCAAAGGGCGTTCTTAAAGAGGAACGCCTTTAAAAAAAACTTTTTTTATTTAAATTAATTTCCCGGCCAGCCGGTTCCAGGGGGGTGCAAGTGCACCCCCTTGCACCTGCCTGCGGGCGCCCTTGCCTGCATGTAACCTATCCAGACATATGAAACAAGAATCTAACTTCACCTTAAACTGACCTTTGGCAACAGTCATACCTGACATGTAAACCTGATCTAAGCATGGCTAATACTGACATTTTAACATAAACTAAACATGGAGAATGGGGAACGTAGCTATGTTACGTCTGTTACCCTCCATGAATGTGGGCACCCCAGTATTAATTGGAATAAGTAGCTGGGGTCAGTGTGGAGCTCTACACCACAGGCCACCACTGACAACGGACAAGCATACAGTCCAATTGACAAATGTGAACAAAACGCATGACGTTGCTCGTGTGTATGCGGGAGCAATTGAGTGTAAGCCAGTTTGGCCGCCGGTATGCGATTACTACACTGGTGAAGCAATGTAGAGGCTACCTCAGTGCAAGATGCCACAACCAGAGGTCAGTAATGCTGTGCTTCACACAAACCAGCGCATACCCACCTACAAATGTTCTACAGTGCCTTAGTCACTCTGTAGCCAACAGCTGTTGTTGTGGCCATTAACAAAATAATCAGCACTGCCAGGTTGCAAATCCCTGACCCTGCACAGTATAGTCGGCGTGAGTTCCACTAAGCCATGGCGGATACACATTCAGTTGCTGTGCTCACAAACACATCATCCAGCACAGTCATCCAACAGTATAGGAAATGTATATAAGTGTGTAGATTAATACCAGGAAACGTGTCCATTGCTCAACCACAGTATTATGAGAAGTCTATGTGTAGCACAGAACAATGCCTGTCCAATCATATTGTGAAAACAGTAGTCCTGCATAATACCGAAGGGAATAATGATATACAGTGCACACTGTGGGGGCGTGTGAGCATGCTTCATGCACAGTATGTCACACCTGGGACGTTGGTTCCGTGGAACTGGGAGATGAGGCTGGCCAGGTGTGTGAGCAAACCGCTGCTACACAATACCCTGGCAGGATGCTACTAGTGGGAGAAACACTATAGACCAGCTAGGTCTACTCTTGACACAACAACAGGTCTGTCCCTGGCGGGATGAACCAACAGTTGTGGGTCACATCGATGTCACCAGCAGTATCGGAGGAGGATCAAGGGAAGGCTGGACTAAATGGATGAAGAGCCTGCAGACGCTTGGGTGGGGACAGTATACTGGAGGTGTATCAAGACGTGCAGAGAGGGAAATGTGTGGAGGTGTGGTATGGCAGGGCTAGCAACTGGGGAATGGATGGATGCTGTGTGCATGGAGCTTGGGGGCTGGGGGAAGGGAACATCGGTATGTCATTATGGTAGACATATGAAAATGCAGCAGAACAGCAATAGTGTAGTGGCCAGAGCATCTGCCTAATGCCCACGCATATCAGGGTTGAGTCCTACTGCAGCACATCCTATTTTCCATGTGAAATCCATATGTTAACATCATTGTGCTGTATAATCTACTAAATAACATTTATATTTGCACAGGAATACTGCCTGAAATGCGCATGTGAAGTGTCATAATGACTAAGGCACTAGTAAGCATGTGTAAGAGCATAACAGCAGTAGTATGCATGGATAAGCAGATGTAAGTGTGTACATGTATTTGCACGGGGTAAGCATTGCCTACATAGATTGAGCTAAGTAGATGCTAGCTGAGTGTAAGGAAATGCAACCAGAGGTTTGCATTGTTTAGGTCTGCGCAAACGCGTGCACACCCACGTACAACTGCTCAAATGTCCATAACTCACAATGTATCTGATAGCGGGTGTTCTGCCCTGAAACAAAATATACAGCTTCTGCAAGGGCCACACCCGAGACCCTGCACATTATACACTATGTGATTTACCAGTAAACCATGGCAGATGTACATAACCACTCATTTCACATACATATCATCCAGCACAATCAGTCAACAAAACAGGAAATGTAGTAATAATGCACCACACAACCTCTTAATGCATGTATCCCGGACATAGTGTGCCATAATGTGGGTACATATAAGGATATCTGTCATATCTTGCTCTAATACAGTTAAAACATTGCAAGTTACATGGTTATATGTAGTAGAACACATATATTGAATGAGATGACACGTCTGAAACATATACGTGTTAGCACAAATGACTGACCTCAGTCCTAAGGTCATCCATGTCAATTGCCAAGAGAATGAGGTACAGGCCACACATATAGGCCGAACATGCATGGACATATGGACAGATATACATCTGTAAATGTAGACAGATAGACAGCTATAGGTATATATATATATACATATATATATATATATATATATATATATATATATATATATATATATATAGGTGTGAC
The DNA here is from genome assembly GCF_019279795.1 of Protopterus annectens. Classification (NCBI taxonomy): domain Eukaryota; kingdom Metazoa; phylum Chordata; order Ceratodontiformes; family Protopteridae; genus Protopterus; species Protopterus annectens. The sequence goes on from NC_056736.1 coordinate 805,793,508, forward strand.
TCACAAATAACCATATAACAGCAATCGCACATAGATAGATTAATATGTTTAATATGTTCAGTGTATAAATACATATATATATATATATATATATATATATATATATATATATATATACATACACACACACACACACACACACACATATATATATATATATATATATATTTCTACATACATGCAAATATATATGAATACATATACATAGCTAGAGCTATATCAATGTCCAGTTCTATCCCTCTATATATGGGGGTTTCACAAATATACTTATGCAGATATACACATATATATATATATTTATATATATATATATATATATATATATATATATATATATATATATATATATATACAGATAGACATGTGTATATGATTTCCACATGGGGATGGACTACTGGCCCACTCCGTACTACATAACAGACCATCATGAGCACAGTTAATGGAGGTGGGGGCATAAATGAGGGACACCTGGGAATTACTGCTATGTAACCCCCCCCAGCCCTAATGGATATGCTGTGCAATCCATTATCCAGCACATGCAGTATTTGACGGCAGGACCCACCACAACACAGCTACAGTGCTCCAACAGTAATCCAAGTCACCTGTCCATGTCAGGGCAATATCTGTAACATATCATGCAGATAGGCCATTGTACTGCAGATAATGAACTATGTTGAAAGGGGTACACATTACAACAATACAGATATGCACACACATCCATACATTGACAATCATGTGCAGGTATATATATAAATTGATATATATATAAATTGATATCTATATATATATATATATATATATATATATATATATATATATATATATATATATAAAAGATATATGGGATATATGGGTACATACACATATACACAGACAAATGGTATTAGTAGCCATACCTATGTAGAAGTAGTGTGGACGTACTGGGTGCAATGCATATCCCCAGCCACAAGCACTGTAACTGGTACCTGTGACGTGATGTGTGGCAACTAGCCCCCCCAAAGGGGATACATGCATTGCACATATACCCACTCGCAATTCAAAGGACATGTCACGACACACAGGTATGTATACACAGACAACCTTTATTTGTGTACCATACGATAATGTATGCCATTACTGACAGCGCATAGATGTTGATGTATATAACTAGTGATGGATGCAAGGCCCACAAAAAACAGTAGATGCAGATAGTGCAGATATATAACATACTATGGTGTCCAGGCCAAGCCCTTCAATTCATACACCAGTAGACAAAGGATTTGCCTGCACAATATGTGACAATCAGCAATATCAGATGTAGTTGGGCAGCCACCAATTACACCCTGTTGTGAAGCTCTAGGGGGACATTCATTACCTGTGGTAATGTCAATGTATCTGTCACATGTATGCACCCTGACTAACAAATGTTGTAGGAGTCCATGTTATGACTGGGATGATAGCAGGAATGCTAGCAGTAATTAATGATAGGCCATTATCTAACAATCCATAACCATATCACGGCAGGACAAAGCCTGCCATATATGTGGAGGACAAAAGCAGGAACACAGGGCCATACTCTAAATATTGATGTTACGCACCCTGGAACATGCTGGTGTTACAGGATGTGTTGCAACATACCATTATGCAGGAATAAGACATCAGGGACACAAATGGATATAGCCATGTACTGCTAGCACACAACACACACACACACTGCCAGTGTAATATCCGACACAGGACCTGTGTGTTGGACAGACAACATATGATAGGCACACCTCTGTCCAGCTAGAGGATAGGCCCACAACAGTGAGCTATGCAGACAGACTGCAGTCCAAAGTAAACTAGTATGTACATACACACACACACACACACACACACACACACACACACACACACACACACACACTGTAACACCAGTACTATGCAAAGCATTACACCACTCTACTTACAGTCTGTCTGTATGTGGCTGCCATGAGTGTGCAGGTTCTCCTGTAAGAGGTATTGCTACTTGCTGTCTGTAACATTGATGCTCACTCACAGGAAAGATATCCATTACACAGGAAATGTACAGGGAATATGCACACATGATGTAGGGATTCATAGTGGGTAGTTGACATGACAGTGGTAATTGGAAGTACTACACATCTGTACTCAGATATATCTATGTCTATCTGGATAAATGCATATCCATATAGTCCCACCATATGTCCTGGACATGGAGTGTAGCTCTACTCCAGCCACTATAGTCCCAATGTTGTAGTGCAAGGGGATGTCTGGTATGTATAGCTGGTATATTAACAGACATTTGTTACTGTCATTGGGACTGTTGTCACAGACATGGTGTGTGTGCGGAAGGTGACATCTGCTCATAACTTGTGCCATTGGCTACTGACAGAAATCCTAATGTTATCATGGTACAGTACCTGTCTATATAGCAGGCTCTACAGCCATGTCACAGCACATGGTAGGATACACCTGTGTGACAGTGCATAACCATAACCAATGTGTGCACAGCCACAGCCACATATGGTACACTAGCATAATAGTACAGTATATGGACTATCTGTCCTACACCATCCTCATATGTGCCATTCACGGAATGACCCTACATATACTGGGCTGCTACACAGTCTGGTCTGATGGCTGTCTGTGGTATGGGACATATGTGTGTATGGCCGTACAAACATGTAAGGTAAAATGGTACCATACAGTGGGGCAGCATGTAACATCAAATAGAATGGGAGCTAGAACAATGACATCTACCACAATCTGTACACAGGCCATAGTAGATATTAATTATACACACAAAGCCGACATTCACGATCACTACACAGACCTCAGTACTGTACAAACATCCACAGAATGTCCAGGTCATGGCATTAAATGCAACCCCTTCTGTACATGACATGTGTATCACTCTGATATCACATATGATGACACTATTTACGGTGTACAGCACATGTGCACCACTTCATGCACGACATATGTACAAAGGTTGACAGAAGTGTGGCTGACAGCACATACACAGGGCCAGTATAGACATGTTCCTGTGATACACTAATTAATCTACCATTGTAATGGGGTTTGTTGCAACATATGTCCAATGAGGGATACGTAGTCAGTAACTGTCACGGCCTTCACCATCAACAGATTGCAATCCTCATACTATCTTCAGCATTCCACAAATAGATGCATCATGGCTAACACATGAAACCAAAGACACAACACTGCCCTGTCTGCAGATGACCCTGCAGATGGGGATTCCTGATATACATGGAACTGACATGGCTGATATTGTGACATGTACGACAGGCATATCCAGACAAATACTGTTAATCCAACATTACTCCATATGCAGTATAGCAGCACTTACAGTCTGTAGTCACGTCAGGCACATCCCCCTCCTGTTTGTTGCCCTCTTTCCACAGTGTATGTTGTTAGAGGGAAATCCCCAACCCATCTGAAATGCTGTTTACCAAATGACAGTTCTAGCTCCTGCTCACAGTGACAGACAAGGGCCAACACCAGCAGGATGTTCCTAGGTATTGGAGTGCATTTCCATGGAACTGGCTATGGGAATGTTACCGCACCTGTTCCACATGCAGTCGGCTAGGGAAGGGTTGTAATTCATGCAGAGGCCATCAGCTGATCATGAGCATCACTTAAAATACACATGCTGCTGCCTAAGCAATGCAGGTGTGGGCCTCCACATCCGCCAGAGAGAGAGTGGGGGAGGCAGACAGAGGTGAATACATGTCAGGGAGGGGTGGGAGGGTAAAACTGATCCATGTTTGTGTCACACACCCACCAGCACAGGGTATCGAACCCTCAACAGCTATGTAGTGCTATCACAGTTCGATGCTGTTATTGGATGCACCACATGAGTTATCTGGTAGGGAGCACTCAGAATATATATGTGATGGCAAGTGACATCTGCAACAGGGTTACGGTAGATATACAGAAGGTGACATACACGTGCTTGTCTGAATGAACAGGTGCCAGCGTCAGCACAGGCGCTCTCACACAGGGACACACACACATTAACACACTTGGCAAGGTCAGGAGTGCAACTCATCACTAGTGGGATTGCCACAACACATCAATGTGCACGGAACACATGCACCACACGGGTCATACGGAGGTTGTATGGGCAGTTAGTATGAGGGGGTGTCAGATATCAGGTGGCATGCTTCACTGTGGGCTGGGGAGTAGTGCATGTGAATGTGGACATTTGCACCATACAACACACACACAAACACACAGGGTGCCAGTTCGGACATGCATGGGTGCATGTCTGCATGGGTGTGTGGTGGCCAACAGTGCCAGCAGGCTATACAAGGATAGGCAATGGGTATACATTGGCATCAGGCCACATGACAATGGTCTGCATTGTGGCACAGGCCCGTAGCTTCTGCATTTGCCCACACAGGTGGGTATTGCATCCTTCATCCAGTCACCTGTCTGACTATTGTTTGTGGCCAATGCTGTGCATCACTTGCCATGTATGTGTTCTCTAGTCCATGACATGGATGGTGTCTAGAATGTGCACACCTCCCACATGCATGTACAGTGACATGTGGAACTGTATCTGGGGTGTCTGGCCCATGCTGTGAACACAGCTTATCATCAGATGTGGCAGTCTTGCCCACCTGTGGCAGGGACTGGTACTAGTCACCAGATTTACCCTGCACCTACACTGATAGCATGCTAACAGCATTTCCTGATGTTAGTGTCATCTTTCAATACAGGGCATGTTGTCAGGCATGGTATGTCCATTGTGAGTCACATGTGAAGGCACAGTGGTGTTGCTAACCGTGATTGGCTGGCCTTGATGTTACATGTATGGGTATGGCTTTGCACCCTAGCCTCTCAGCTATTTTCATCTGTTATCCCTTTATGGTTGACATTGTGATATATAGTAGGGCCACCATAAATGAAATTAGCAAAACCCCTCCACATTGCCCACACTCACAACCACCTCTACACAAGATATGAGTTACAACCACACACACAGACACACACACACACACACACACACACACACACACACACACACATACACACACACCTGTCATGTCTGAGAGTAGAACCCCTACCTAACTAGTTTACTACACTACAGCACTACCCAGTTATAGTGCGCACCACAGACATTACTGAAGTCCATTTTCCCCAAAGGTGTATTTCACAATTCATGACATCAGCAGGACTACCAAAGTAGGGCATTTGTAATATACGGCAAGTGAGTTGCCTATAATGCATTGCTCCATACACAGATAGTGAAACACACACAGTGAAACACACACAAAACATCCGGAACTGGCATGGGTGGAGATGGAACACTACCACCATTCTACATCACACTACAGCAGTACGCAGTTACAGGACGCACTACGGCGATTACTGGGCTATCACTTTCCCAGAGATGTATTACTAGGTGAATGACATCAGCAGCCTTGCCAAAGTAGAGTATTTGTATTGTATGGAGTGTGAGTAGCCTAAAAAGCATTGTTCTCTATTCAGTCCGACACACACACACACAGTTGCCAGGTCTGGGGTTCGAACACTTACTTAACTAGTATATCACACTGCAGCAGTACGCAGTTACAGAACACGCTACGGCGATTACTTGGCTATTACTTTCCCAGAGGTGTATTACTAGGTGAGTGACATCAGCAGCCTTGCCAAAGTAGAGTACTTCTATTGTATGGAGTGTGAGTAGCCTAAAAAGCATTGCTCTCTACTCAGTCAGACACACACACAAACACACACAGTTGCCAAGTCTTGGGTTCGAACACTTACCTAACTAGTTTATCACACTACAGCAGTATGCATTTACAGAACATACAATGGCGATTACTTGTCTATTCCTTTCCCAGAGGTGTACTTCTAGGTTAGTGACATCAGCAGCCTTGTCAAAGTTAAATATATGTATTGTACGGAGTGTGAGTAGCCTAACAAGCATTTCCCTCTACACATTCAGAGACAGACAGGCACGCACACAAACACAAACTCACACAATTGACAGGTCTGGGGTTATACTACTACCTAACTACTTTGTCACTACAGCAGTATGCAGTTATGAGACTCGACATGCATATTACAGAGCTATAGCTTTCCCAAAGGTGTAATTTACATTGGATGACCTCAGTAGGCTTGTCATACTACTGCTAATGGGAGGGCAGTATGTGCACGGGCCATACCCCATTCATATAGGGGTTGACATGCCACATGCAGGCACACACAAGGTCATATGTCACAGGTGCGTGTATACAGCTACTAGATGGCTACTTCCTTGTACAGTCTTGTTGCACAGCTGGCACAAGCACCACATAGTTTGTCATGCTGACAGGTATTGGTGGCTAGTATCTGCAGTGGGTTACATCCATACCTCATGTGTTGGGGGCCCTTTGGCTGTGTGCCGGTTGGGACAGGCCCTCATGGCTCCTTGTCAAGGACACCCTCTTCCACACATCTATGCTCGTGTACCTGTGGCTTATTATAGTGTGTTGTCCTTACATATTTGTCTGTATTCCTAGCCATTGTGTGTGCAAGGCAGGAGTACTGCATACTGACATGTGTCCGCACTGAGAACTGCAACATCCAGATATGTCTGGTCCACTGGTGTTTGCAGACATGGCCATCATGTGTTTAAGTGTGTGAGCATGCCCAGTATGACCTCTCAGTGTGTTGTTGACTGACATTGCCTTCATTCCTCTGTGTGTGAGCATGCCCAGTATGACCTCTCAGTATGTTGTTGACTGACATTGACTTCATTCCTCTAAGTGTGTGAGCATGCTCAGTATGGCCATATGTGTTGCATGTGTTGATCACGTCCAGGTAGTTTGTACTCCGGTGCTGACCTTTGTGTTGTACACCAACAGGTAGCATGCTGTGTCTGCAGGGTATCCATCGGTCATTTGCCATTGACTGTTGCTAAATTTCTGCTTAGTGTGGGGGGGCACATGACTGTTTCTACTGTTCTACACATGAGTCGGGGTGGCACACCTGACTGTTACTCTAAGTGTATGTTGTATGTGGGGGCACATCTGACACTTGTACACATTTGCTAGGACTGTATTGGTATGTCAGGTACTCCATTTCAGTCTGTAGTCTTACCTATCCTGCTGTCTTGAGACTTACAAGTGTACTACAGATTCTAGCTTTGTTTACCTACATATTAGTTTCTGACTTCCTAGCCTTCACAACTTACATCCGACTGCCTGGCCTGCTGCGGTCTGTCTGTGTAGGCCTGGCAGAGGGTTACCCATGGGGCACATTCAGAGGCCATAGTACAGCATTTGTTTGTGTTAGTCTTCACCTGTCCTGCTGGCTGAGACTGTTGTTGGGTATGTGATCCTTCCTGACTGGCATGTGTGGCTCTTATGGACACCCATGTTGCTCAGGCCATTTCCTGCAGTGGGTTTTGTCACCCTGTGTAGTACTGGCTACTATGGTGACTCCAGTATGTGTTACAGATCTCATAATGCCACTATGGGTGTCTACTGTCTGCTGCCTTGACATCCGGCCACCCAATTCCCTTGCATGTTAACATCAATACCATGGCTACAGGTAAAAACACATTCTACTCCATTTGGCAATTGGTAGGTTGATTGACTTACCTTGAGGGTGTGCCAGACATGAGGTTGGTGCTGGAGGGCTCCCTATGTTGGATGCACATAGTACACTCCCTTTACATGGTTGGGCACAAGTAGTGTGATGTTTGGCATCCCTTTTACTGTCTGTGTGAGTCAGAGAGAGGTGTCATTCCCTGGGCCCCTATTGTGTCAGTGCATATGCTATGCGTTGCCTCTTTACCAAGGCCAGGGCATACTGTGCATGCCCCCTTCTACCTACTGGGGCAGGCTCAGGTTATTCCTCCTCCAAGTCACTCTGTATCTTTACAGGCCTTGGCATTGGTGGGAGGGTGTGTGGTCCTGCCCCATGCTGTTCCTGCTGCAGCTGTTTCTACAGGATTATATTGTGTAGCATAGCACATACCATATCAATTTGGATACATGTAGCTGGTGAATACTGCAGGGCTCTACCAGATGTGTCCAGACACCAGAACCGTGACCTGAGCATCCCAAACACATGCTCTATTATATGTCTGGCCTGCACGTGTGCCTCATTATGACGTTGTTGTTCATGTGTGTGTGCATTTCTGATGGGTGTCATCAGCCATGACTCCAATGAGTACCCAGCATCCTCCACCAGGTGACTGTAGGGGATGTCAACATTGGCAAATCTGTAGTATAGCTGCGTCAGTTGCCATATGTGTGAATCAACATAGCTTCCAGAGCAGCCAGCACACACATTCAGTATAATGCCCTGGGCATCACATATGACCTGGCAGTTGATGAAGGGGATGCCCCTGCGGTTGATGTAGACCCTACCTTGCTCAGCGGGTGATGCTTTGATGCATATGTGCGTGCAGTCTATAGCACCCACTACCCCAGGGTAGTTAGCTATTTGGTGGAAGTGACGCATATTGTGGGTCAACACCTCACGTGTATTGAGGAAATATACGTGCTCACTGGCGTGTGCTGACATGGCATCCAGGAACTGGTGGAATAGTCTGGATGCTGATGCCAGTGAGATGCCCATGTTATCCCCAGTTGTGGTTTTGGAGGTACCTGTGGCTAGTAATCTTAGGCCTACACATACCTTGGTATCCACTGGGATGGGCTCCCCTCGGCCAGTGAGGTGTGTCAGGTGGGGCCTGCACAGCTCAACAATTTCCTGTAGGAGGTCTCTGTCCACCCTATATCACTCCACTATCTCCAGCTCTTGTAGCCCCTGGTAGGTTACCCTGGGTCTGTACACTCTTCTCTGTCTCCTCACTGTGGGTTGTTTGGCACCATTGACATCCTCACCACCCTCAGCCTCTTGCACATGTTGTTCTATGTTGCCTGCTGCAGCCCTTCTCATTTTGTTGGTTTGTTATTAAAATGTCCCCGCTTGTAAAGACCAGTGGTGTAGAGTGTGGAAAAACCAGGGGGATAGGTGTTTGCTTACTTTATAGTGCTGTTCTGGGCTGGGCTGGTCTGCTGCCTGTGTAATTAGTTGATTCTGATACATTTCACCTGGCAGCTCAGCTAGTTCTCCTTGATTGCCTTCCTACTGCTGTTTTCCCTTCCCATTGCCTCCCTGTTTAAGCCTGTGTGCGCGCCGTGCAGACAGAGTTCTCATATGTGCACAGAGCTGCTATTTCTTGGTTTAACTTCCTATTTCTTCCTGTGAAACCTGGTGCACAGCGCGCACACCCGCTTACACTTTGTAAGGAGTGCTAGGCAGTTTGGACACACCTCTAGCTTAGCTGTGCTAAGCTAGGAGCAGTCCCCCATATAGATATGGTTAGCAGACACTACAGTAGCATAAGCAAGGATATACTAAGAAATGGGGGGGGGTTATGATTTATCATGACCTTACAGATGTGAAGGAAGAAAGAATATACAGTGGCAATGGAGTACATACATCAGAAATTTCATAAGACTTGTTCCTCTTTAACTTGTTGATCCTTTTAGAGTCAATATGGCTTGCACTGAGTGCTTTGTTAGCTACATTAAAAAAATCTGGCTTCCTGTTGTAATTAGACCCATAACTGTGAATCCCAGTAATATGAAAACATAATACTGGATCCAAAGGAGAATGTGTGGATGCCCACAATCTCTGCTTTCTTTTAAAGTAGCTTTTTTCAGGAAGCAAGTCCTCTACACTCCTTACATTCAAGATCACCATATCTCAGGCAAATAGGTATACTCCAAAATGCAGCAGTCTCAGACTTAACATGTATAAGTCCCCATTTCTGTGCATTAAGCCTAACTGCTCCGGATCTCTTACTTACATGTCTCAGAATTTAAAACTGTTACTTAAAAATCTATATATTGGTGATCTAGACAACTTAAGTGTGGCAGAGGTTACCTAAAAGGAATACTGGACTAAAACTAGTCTACAGTTCAGTACCTGATATAGATGGCATAGAGAAGCTGCCCTCCTGTAGGCTCAAAGAACTATTCTGTTAACATGTGAACCCAGAGTAGGCAGGTGGTATCTATCTGTGAGACATAGCAGAGCAGATGGGCTTTACACTATGTATAACTGTTATAAGGAGTAACATAGAAAAGTTAAGTAGAAATTAGGCAGGGAAATAAGTCTCAGTACATCATGGGAATGGGGATTCCCTTAGCTAAAGGGCAGAAAAAGACAAAGTGTAAAAGTACTAGCCCTTATTTTAAGTCATACACTTAAGGAGTCACCCACCAACCCACTGAAAATTTACAGACTTTTCAACTTCAGCTTTTGTATTGTGCTTTAATCAGTCTTGCAAAAAAGGACCTCTTTTGCAAACTCTATAAAAATAAACTCATAGTAGAATGCCAACATTTATCTGAATCCAAGAACATACAGCATCAGAAGAATTTCATCATAGAATTAATTCATGGTGGAAAATACAAAGCTATAGCTGTAAAAAAACAATTGTATGACTGTTCACAAAAGTGCAAACAATATATATTTTGAGAGGACTTGTTTAAAGTTCATACCTGGATAAGGAAGATACAGATACTAATGTGCAAAACAGGAACTTGAACAATAAATAAACATGTTTTAACTATAAGTTGTTATCAGGAAGAATTAAACTGATCTAGAAAAAAACATTTGTAAGTAGCAATTTAAAACAATAAAACAGATAATTAATGAATAATATGGCATTTCTAAGAAATTAAAACAACAATCACAACTATAAATATATGAAGGTGTCACTAAGATGAAGAACAAAGTGAAAATAGCTATGAAGTTGTAAAACTTGAGTGGTTACATTTTTTAAATACAGACACCTGTAATAGCAGTCCATTTAGTCTTCTTTTGCATACAAAGAAATTCATCTGATGAGTTGTGGAAAACAAAAGTGTGAATGCTGAATAACCCTCAGGGCACTTTTGCACACTCTTCCACCTTTTAACAATTTGAAAAATAAGTGGAAAGATAAAGAAGCAATCCTTCCAGGAACACGTTCACAACTACCCCATCCTTTGCCATCCTTCAACAGTGGCCAAAATCCAAATGAAATTACTACCAAAGTAAACAAATGAGGTACTGAAAATGCCAATGTTACGTCACAGTGTCACCCCGGAGACTCGGTTCTTCAAATAATTAACAACATGAAGGTCCAAATGAGCCTAATTTAACCTGGTATGAAACTATGGCCTGTACAGAATTTTTCTGGCTGTATCAAGCTCCAAAATGATACATTACAAGAAACTCCTGCAAATGGAGATTTGCTGTAGGTGTTAAGTAGAAAAACAAAAAATGAAACAGCTTTGGCAGAATCTTTGGCAGAATCTGGCAGAATCCTTGGCCAAATAAGCCCTGCAATGTCACAACAGTGGACTCAGACAGAGGGGAGCTCAGCATGTAGAGAAATCTCCATCTCTCATTGACCTAAAGGACCCTTTGGCTAGGTCAGCATGCCCAGAGAATATAGGTAGAACAATGAGTGTATGACTGTATACAAGTCTTCATGTTCAAATACCAGTTAAAGAACTCCAGATTTCTATGAAAACATTTACCTCTTTCCTGAGCAATGGTGGCCTCAGAGATGATTGTCGTGTTAGGAGTGCTATTCTTATTATAGGAGTTTGAAGCTTGTCCTCCCATATGCATAAAATGATAGTTTCAGACAAATGTGAGTGTGTGACTTTTGATAGTTATTTGATGCTTTTGCAGAGGTGTGATTATTAAGTGAAGGCTAGAACACGTGACTCAGCAGCATACCTCTAAAGCTCTAATTATAAGAAATCTGGACAAAGCGTAAAACAATGGGGGGGGGGGGAGCAAAGGCCCTAAAATATGAACATATTTTAAATACTGATCTAATAACATAGAAAGTTGCTAGAATAACAGGAGTTGTGTTATCATGCATTTTGTGAAAGATTTTGGTCTGAAACTGAAATCTATGTCATTATTTACTGGCTTCAATCCTCAGTGATTTGACAGAAAACCACATATTTTATGAGGAACAAACTAAAAATATGAGGCAAAAATCTGGATAGTCTGCATAAATCTGGACATTTGAGAGGTATGCCCAGCAAGCTTCAACACATCCTTTACAAATGCACTGCAGTTCATAATGATGTAACCTACGCTTGAAAAGAATGCACTAATAAGTACCAATACAAGCTCCTTCTGTTTACATCAGCGTTTGTCAAGCATTCTAATTCATGGCTTGGCTGTCCTGCACAGCTTGCACTCACTATGCTCTGATTAGCCGAAACCTGATCTGAGCTTTATCCTGTAATTAAGCAATAGGCCCCATTCCATTGGTTTTCTCAGTGAGGCAATGCTAACACCACGGATTCACTGCCTGGAATAATGTACTTACAAAGCATCTTCTCATTAAAAACGCCAGAAGAGGAGAATAATAATTACAGCACAGAATGAGAGGAGATGGAATTAGGGAAAGAAAAGTAATTTTTGGAAGAAAACAACTCTGTGAGATATACTCATCTTGGTTAATTTGCATGTTTGAATTCAGCAGGAGGTGTTCTCATATGGTGTTACAGTGCTGCTGTCCTATGACTGACTAAGTTCATTAGTGAGGTATAATATGTGTGATGTGCTCTGAGTTTAATAAATCTCACTAACAGTATTGGATTTCTTGTTTTAATTGTTCATTCATCAGTAAAAAAAGACATTGCCTAATTTAAATAAAGCACATCGGAGAGAGGTAGACCAGTTTTAATAAGCAAACACCATGACTTTTAGCCGCAATCATAATTCCCGGCTGTTGTACACAACTACTAAATAATATCACTGGTTTATTTCCTTTGTGTTATAGTAAAGCTTTAAAAGGTCACGTATGCTATATATTTTCTCTTAAAATCACTGAGTGCATAATGGCTTCTGCTATTCTGAACAGAACTCATTAAACAAATTCATAAATCAACAAAACAGGCTGCTGCATTACTTTAATTATCATTTGCACTCAGACGGTTGCTTCCTATATTGTAATTGTTTACTGTGTTCCCTCAACTGCACAAGAGAGCCTTAGAAAGACTCTTATTTCAAATGCTATACTTAATTCTTGTAATATTATTTGCAATTAGAGATAATACACATTGGACGTTTTATCAAAATGAATTGCAGTGGAAGGATGAAAGCTTAAAAGTGTACCTGTAAAGAGGTGCATATTTTCCTCTTCATACTTCAGCAACTTCAGTGGGGAATACAACTGCAATGTTACCCCCTTATTGTCTCTTCAGAAGCAGCTATACAATATAAGCACAGTCACTTTCTAAATTGTCTGCTTAATGTAACTTGCTGCTGGCCACACTCGAACACGCACACACACACACGCATGCACACACACGCACACACACACACACACACACACACACACACACACACACACACACACACACACACACACAATATATGAAGAAAAAATGTTGTACAAATCTCACAGCATGCAAACATCACTAGCTATAAAAATGGCATGTTTTTCCCTTTTTTTCCTGAGCTTGTCACTATAGCTTTGGTGGCATTTCTATATCTTGTGGGATTTGGCTTTATTGGCCTGAATACACCAGTAAAGACTTAAAAAGTGAAAAAGTAAAATCTTGAGCATTCGGAAGCCATATAGTTGAAACCCTTGCATGTTCTTAAAGGGTCAGTTGCATATATCCCATGGGCCTTCCTTGCTGAATATTTAAGGTAGCACACAGTGAAGACTCTAGCTTCACTGCTTCATCCTTGGAGTTTACACTGAATGGTATATCTGTGTGATCTTTTGGATGATTACATGTGAATAACTGTTACATTCATTTCAAATTTGTATTTATTTTACTTGTAAAATCCCTGCCAAACACTAACAACTTTAAAGTCTGAAGACTATAGTACCACTCACCGACACTGGGAAGCAAAATATAATTACCATGTCTGCAGCCTTTCACATAAATTAATCAATGTCATTCCAATGTTTTAAGATTAAGCAAAACAGCTACTTATTCTGCTCATGTTCTTCATATTGATCACTGCTGCAGTAGTCTTAGATCTATGGGTTATATCCTGCTAAGGAAATAACAGTCCACCTGCTTGCAAACCTTCAAGGCACATACCATGAACCCAAACCATTAGACAGCTGAACATATGCTGACTAAAAAGTAAGTCTGAGTATGAAGACCTTCAGAACTTTTATGTGCCGAAGAGTACTCTCTGCTGAGTCTTTTGAGGATCAATGGTAAGTCTGTGCTTTTCTTTGCTAGACAGGTAAGTTTCCTTTGGTAAAACCTTCCGTTTTCTTATATTTGCCAATGTTGTATTACTTTTCTATTCAAGAAAGTTAAATTAAAGCTATGAGTGTTGTGTTTTCATGGACTGTGTTGAGGTTGCAATATATTGTTAAATGGAGCACTATTTTTCTTTTTCTGTCAGTTTTAAAGTAGTGAAAACTAACCAATAGTGTTTTTTCTGTGGAAAAATTGAGTTGAATTTCTGATTCTGGGGCTGCCGCAGTTCTCAAAAGTGCTTTTTACTGTTTTTTTTTTCTATCAAAAAAGTAATGTATGTGGACTGGTAATTTTACTTGCATTTGTTGCTTGTCTTCCCTGGGAAACGGGCACCATTTTCAGCTTGAATATGTAACAGACTGTCAGTCTCATGGTCAGTACTTCTTCCAGCCACAAAGAAAAAAAGTTAAGCAAAGTTAAACAATCAGCCTTTGCAACCACAGCAGGCTTGCAGTTTGCCTCAGTCACAGGTGGGTGACTGCTGTGGCCATTCGTTGTACCTTAGACCACCCATCTTTTACACTGAATCCCTCTGGTATATCATCTACAGCCACTATGGGCCAGAGGTTAGCCACATTCTCTGTGGCTGTTATGATCCCCTCAGTTCACAAGGAAAAGCCACTCTTGTCTGTCTATGGAGAGGGAACAGGGAAGGTTTCCATCCCTGGGGAAGTAGCAGCTGCCATTAATAACACAGTTGGCTGTATTTTTCCTGTCAAAAAGAAACAGAAATCCAAACATGTATCTACTCCTCCTCAAAATTTCTTTGTAGAGGAGTAGTTTACTGGGACTGGCTCAGGGATTAATTCAGGCTTTTGATCCTTCTTGTAGAATAGTTTCTGGTAAATGAAAGAGGGATACCTCTTTTCTTGAAGAGATTCAAGATTGTGAATCTGAATAGGAAAATGCAGAGATAGACTAAGGGTTTTATCCTCAGAGTTCTGATTCAGACTCATAGAATAATACAGTTTCTGATTCTTCCTATGGGGGGGGGGTCTCTTTCTGTGAGACTATTGCTAGAATGTTTTCAGTGGGAGAGGAGAAAACTGAACTTTCTCACTCCCCCAGAAAATAGTACGAGTTGCTACAGACAGATTTTAATTCCTCCTGTCCTGTCTGCTTTAGAGGATGTGCATCATACTGCCTGCAATTTTTCTGATAGTCTGCTAGCTAAACCTATAAAGGCAGATATGATGTATACATTTTTGCAGTCTTTTAAAATTGTATACACTGTTCCCAAAACTGACCCAGCAGCTATAGCTTTATTTGATTCCA
Organism: Protopterus annectens; assembly: GCF_019279795.1. Lineage (NCBI taxonomy): Eukaryota > Metazoa > Chordata > Ceratodontiformes > Protopteridae > Protopterus > Protopterus annectens. The sequence goes on from NC_056736.1 coordinate 805,809,047, forward strand.
CTGGTAAGGACTTACTTATTTGCGATCCTTCTCTTTCTAATAAGCATGGGAAAATTATTGCCAGGTATGGGAAAAAGTATATACTTCTGCAACTTCGGTTGTCAGAATGTAGAAGTATCAGGCTCATATGTTAAAGATTGTGGAAGTATGAAGACTGTTTTATGTACAATTTCTTCTTATGAAGAAAAAACTACTTTACATAAATTTATTTCTTCTCTTGCACTGGTCAATACGCATTTTTTACAGTGCGTGTGTATGACTCTGTTGATACTCCTTCCAGGGCTATGGTCACTGGTACTGCTTAAGGAAGTTTGCTTGGCTGCATTCTCAGAACCTACCAGTCGATTAAAAAATTAAATTTTAAATTTTCCCTCAGATAGGGATTTAGTGTTTGGCAAATCTGATGCAGAGGTGCTCAAAAGTGTTATGAAAGAGAAAAGCTAATCCATGGAATTTCTAAGATTTTTCAGCCTTCTATTTCCAATTTTTCCAAAGGATTTTTCTTTATCGTCATCCAATTTTGAAAAAAAAAAAAAAAACAGAATATCAGTCTAAACGGATTTCAGGTAAACAGACATTTAAGAAGATGTGGCAAGGGCATTCCAAAAAGATGTCTCAAACCACCGAAAACCAAATACGGTCCAACAAGTCTGAATGATTATTCAAGAGACCTTGTGAGTCACTGTCACCCTGGCCACTCTTCTGTTCTCTTCCAGAAAGTTTCAACCTCTATTTTTCTCTTTGGAACAGAATGCTTCAGACAAATGTGTTCTGAAAATCATTCATCAGGGTTACAGAAAGCAGCATGAGGCAATGGGAAAATGGGGTTGTATTTACATGGATGGATCTATGTATTCTTCATCTTGCAGATCAGACTTTTTTTTTTCCACTTGTTCTTCGTCATATGCTGTCCCATAGAGTGTTGAAGAAACTGCTTGAAACCACCACGATGTAATCCAAAAGGCATTTATTGTGAAATAAAACAGGAACAAGCGCTTTCACACAAACAAGTTGTGCTTCATCAGGTTGTCCCATAGAGTGATAGAACCAGTTCCTCCATCCAGGTGTGGAAGGGGTTTTAGTCAAGGATTTTCCTAGTTGCAAAGAAAATTTCTGGCTCTTCCTTTCCAAATCCTGTTTGTGATAGTGCACAAACTCAAAATCATGTAACTTTACAACCCGTTACCTCTTCTTCCTCTTCAAGTTTCCTGGAGAAACAAGACTTAAAAGGTGCTTATCATCACATCTCTATTCATTGAGACTTCAGAAGCTTTTTATAGTTTTGTACTTCTGGATCACATTATCAGTTCTTTACCTTACTCTTTGGACTATCCACTGTACCAAGAGTGTTGACAAAGTGCCTCTCTCCATTTGCAGCTCATTGCAGGCTATAGGGTATCCACATTTTTCCATATTTACACAATTTGCTTATCTTTACCGATTTTTTTTTCAAAATATCACGAGTCTCTCTCTTGGGTGACAGATCATTTGCGCAAGCTGGGATTCCAAGAAAACATTCAAAAGTCTTTCTTGACTCCTGCACATAGAACTGTGTTATTGGGATGTCATCTACACACCTCAGTTCAATAGGCTTTTTTTTTCCACTGGAAAAAATAATCATGCCACAGTTGTTTGTCCATATCACACAAACAATCAAAGGTCACATCCATCCCTTATTAATAGGCTTGGGTCTGAATGAAGAGATGATAAAATCAGCAAGCAAAGGAAAGTAGTGTTGCTGAAATTAAACTCACCCTCAAGTCTTGGTGAGTTTCTTCCCGTGATGGATTCTGTTTTTACAAAATTTCACCAAGACAACACTGATATATAGACTATATTTTTACATAGCATATGCCATGCACAGACGTAGGTTAAAAACATAAAAAAAAAAAGAACAATCGGGTGAACAAGCCTCAGGATAAAAAAGTGCCCAATCCTGGTATATACACTGGAACCAGGACCTAAACAATTATAGTAAAGAATCCTCAAATCACAAAATTATTCCTACAATGGGGTAAGTCCATGTGAAGGGGAAAATGCTCCCCCGTTGTAGAAGGAAGTAGTAGTCTATAAAAACAGCAAAAAAAATGACAGATGAAAAAAGATCCATAACGGTTATAGAGGGGACTTTTGAGGAAAAGAAGGGCATTATACATTGTTACTATTATACAAGATAGAAATAGTCAAAACTATTAAGAGAGGAATTATAGGAAAAAATATTTCCAAAAGAAAACTGTCAAAAGCTTCAAATGCAAATCAGTATTCATTAACTCAACATGTCTATAAAAGAGATTATATAGACCAAGAAACTTTGGGATGTTTGGAAAAAGAAGTGACTGAGGAAGTGTGAAAATATAAATAACAAAACTTAGAGATGTTTGAAATGTAAAAAAAAAGAAACACAGACTTAGGAAAGAAAGAGAGAAGGAGATCTGATATAGTATCACAATATAAAAACAAAACAAAATAAAAAAAAATATGATGACAAAGGGTGGGTGTAGAACAGCAGAATAGTAAAAGAGAAGTTAAACAAATTGAAGCTGAAGTTATTGAATACCTACAAAGTGAAGGATTTAGTGTAGAAAGTCTAATACAGGTTATGTCACAGCATGATGGAACATTGAGTCCCCAAAATAAGGAGAAACAGGTGGAATGGAGGACGCGTGAAGAAGAAATATCCACAGCAAAACTAATCAATACAAAAAAAAAAACAACACTGAAGATATTTGAAGAGAAACACAAGCAAACGCATCTGGATATGGAATACTTCATAATGCAAAAAATAAGAAACAAAGTGGGAATGTAGAAAGAGGATTAGTAATGAAGAAGTTAAAGAAATAGAAATGGAAGTTATGGATTATATGTGAAGTGTAGGATTTAGTGTAGAAAATCCAACTCAGGTAGTGTCACAGCATGATGGAAAAATGAGACCCCAAATTATGGAGAAACTGCTGTAACAGGAAGCATCTGATCACTTGCCACATTAAGAGACTCAGGGGCCTTCAGTAGAAAACCAGTACAAAATTTCAGCTGGAGTTGCACATCAAGAGAAGGAACAGGAAACAGTGGCAATCCTGACACAATCAATGTTGTGGAGAGATAGGCCAGTTTATAGAGCACTGGATGACACAGGATGCAACTGAAGAGAATATGCCACAGGAAGATGTTCTGGAACTTCCTGTAGAATGCCTACAGGAAACAAAGAATAACGAATGTGTCCTCAGTTTAGAAGAAAGTGATCTACGGGATGAGCTGCTTGATTTAATTGAGATGGATAGACATAATAAGATTGATGAAAGAAATAGATTACAGAAAGTCAGTAAGATACAAAAGGTTACAAGTCTGATAAAAAACACAGTAATCAAGGCTATTGACAGAAATTCATATGATAGATGCAAATATGACATACTACTGTGCAGTTATATTAATAACAGATAAAGTCTTACCACAAAAACACAGGACAATAAGGGAAAGGAAAGGAAGAAATCAAATGCCATCATGGAAGTATCAAATAAGGAAAACTAAATAATGCAATTAAGACAAGAAGTGTCACTGTTAGGAGCACATAGAAGAGGAAACAGATCAACAAAATGTTTGGAAAGATAGACATAGTAAAGGCAACATGCAGTATGAGAACAGACCAGGATCCTTTGCATACTATTGCAAATAATTAACTAAAGATATCAGTAAATGCAGAAAAACTTAGAATATGCTTAATGGATAGAAAAAGTGAAAAAAGTAAGAAATATAAATGCTTAGATAAGAAGTAGGCTGAAGTAAAGGCCAGAGAAATTGAAACAAAATTGAGAAAATTTCCTAAATGGAAAACACTAGGCCCAGATGCAGTTCCTATTATGTGGCTAAAAGTATTAACATCTTCACATGGAGATTTAGCCCTAAGAATCATTACTTATATATGTATCCTGAACAGACACTAACCTGGTTAGCAACAGGAAAAATGATGCTCCTTCTTAAGAGTGAACCTGCAAGCAAGTTATCCTTAAAATGATAGACAAATAGCATGCTTCTGACAATGCATAAACTCTATACAGGCATTGATGCTGAAAGTTTATAGTCCTTTAAATAAAATTCAATCATGGCAATGGACAAGAAGGTAACAAGAGTAACTTGTATGGAACAAAGGATCATTGAGAATTGTAAAAAGGGGAAGAATCTAAGCATGACATTGATAGATTACAAAAAAGCATTTGACAGCATCCCATGTTCATGGATAAAGGAGTGCTTACAGATGTATAAGATACATCATACATTAATCAATTACATTACAGTGACCATGAAACAGTGGCAAACCACTATGCAGCTAAGTCATGGTAAAGGACAAATGGTTATCCAAGGAACAGAAATTCAAATGAAGATATTCTAGGGTGATTCTTTGTCACTGCTGCATTTTTTGTCTTGCCTTTAACCCATTAACCTGTTTACTTAATAGACTAAGTCATGGTTACAATTTGGCTCCCAGAAAACAACAATGTGCAAAGATGTCTGATCTTCTTTTTGTGGATGATTTAAAACTGTTTATTTCATCTGATTTGGAGCTGAAAACACAACTGCAAGTGGTCAAAACTTTTTCAGATGATATAACAATGCCATTTGGTTTTGATAAAAGTGCAAAAGCAACAATTAAGTCAGGAAAGCTGTAGCGCCAAGAAAAAAATTGGTCTGGGACAGGAACATGATGTTAAAGAACATGAGCAGGAGGGAGTGTATAAATATTTAGGAACTGATGAAGGGTCAACAATAAAACATGAATAAATGTGAACAAAGCTCAATAAGAAATATTTTAGAAGACAAAAATTAATACTGAAAACAGCCTTGACATCTAGGTACAAAATCTATGCTATAAACGAATTTGCTCTTCCTGTTCTAACTTACACTTTTGGGGTGACTGACGCAACAAGATAGTGGATTTGTTGGACAGGAAAACAAAAAGATGTTTCACACATCAAATGATATATAAAAAATATTGTATAGCAAGATTATATATTCCTCGTTTTGAAGGATGTGCGGGAATCCTCAAAATTGATTACATTTATAGAACTGCAATTGTAGGACTGCATACATATTTGCTGACTTCAATAGATCCAAACACAGTGAAAGTTTGAAAACATGAAGAGAACAAGTCTAAGATGACTTCCCTTCTTAATTTAGTAGAATCATATCAGCAACCAATAAGAATGGAAATCAAACCAAAAACAGATAAAGATCAGGCAGCAAGTGAATGTGTCAAAAAACAAACAAACAAAAAAGAACATAACGGTGTGAAAGTAGCTGACTCCAAGTCAGACTGCTAACCAGTCAGGAGTGGAGTCCCACAGGGTTTGGTCCTGGGTTCTCTCTTGTTTGGTATTTTACTTCTCTGAAGTTCAGGCCAGCATGAAGGGACTCTGGGTGACAAAGTTCGCAGATTGTTGCAAGCTGGGAGCTATTATTAACTCCCCAAGTGATGTTGACATCCAACAGAAAGACCTCACTGAGACCAACAACTGGTGTCAGAACCATGGCCTTAAGCTCAATGCCAAAAAATGTGTTGTCTTCCCCTTTGGAAAAAACCCAGTTCCTATGAATAACCACATCGATGGTAGTCCACTGAACACAGAAGGTGTTATAAGAGATCTGGGAACACAGGTTGACAGCAACCTCTCTTTTGACCACCACATTGCCACTGTGGTCAGAAACTCCTTCTATGTGGCACATTTCATTACTAAGAGTTTTGCATCCAGGAAGAAAGAGGTCATTGTCTCCCTCTAATCTTCCCTCATTAATAATTGAATACAATAATTGAGTACAATGCCCCATTTGGCAAGTACCTCACTAGATACCTGCAACAACTGGAGAGGCCGCAAAAGTACCTCACAAAGGGGATCCTAGGCCTTAAACATTTGTCCTATGTGGACAGACTAAAAAAACTCCAACTATTCTCTGTCTCGTATTGCCTGCTTAGAGGCAATCTCTGCTTGACTTACAAATCCATGTCAGATCCAGCTCTGTTAGAAATGCTACATCTAAAGAAATCCCAATCCCTCGGCACCACATGCTCCACAGACCTCAACCTCATTACTACAATCAACAGAACATGTTGAAGGGATAGGTTCATAACCCAGGGACTGTCCATGCTATGGAATAGACTTCCCATACATGTTAAGCAGTGCACCTCACTGACCCTTTTCAAGATAAATTTGATGAGTGGATGGGAAATAGAAAATTCACCCTGGTGATCACTCCAGTAGCTTTTCTTGACAGAGGCACTGGGAACTAAGGTTGGGTGGTAGGATGCCAGTGTAATCCTATGGGTTAGGCTTGTAAAGGCTCTAGGGCTATTTGCCTAGAATACAACTATGAACCTATGAACCTTTAAGTAGAAGGGTCAGCTGTGAAGATAAGACATGAGGAATAGGCATAAATATATTTAGAAGTATAGAAAACTCTTGAAACAACCTGATGTGAATCAATGGAATGGCTAAGGAGAGGAGAATTTAAACAGAAAGATGAAATGTTAATATCGGTGGCACAGGATAGTGGGCTATATACACAGTGGTTTACAAAGTCCTTTGAGCATGTGGGAGAAATAGACAAATGTAGGTTCTGTAAAACCAAACTGCAATAAGTCCCATATTTTGTTCTTGGGTATGATATATTAATGGCAGAGGGTCTATATACTGAACGGTGTAATAATGTGGCAAGACAGATGCACTGGGGAATGTGCAAACAATATAATAATGAACTAGCTGAGAAGCATTGGAAACATGAGCCACAAATGCAGTTTGGGACAAACTAAGTTGTCCCGGTCCCTTGAGTAAGGGAGTAAAGGGGTGTGGGGAGGGTATAGTGGTAGAAAGGAAGGTAAGGATTGCAGTTGGTTAGGATAGTGGGTTTGTGGTAGTGAAAGGGTTAAGGAGAGAGGGAGATGTAAAAGGAAATGAGGTAGGAGTAGGTGGGACTTCTGACAGTACTAAGGGTTTGGGATTAGAGGAAGTAGGCACATTTGGTGTGAGTTGGTGGAGTGATAACTAGCTTATGTCCAGATGACCTGTAGGTATCATGGATGAAAGTAGGCCTTGGATGGTGGGGAGAGAAGGGGTTAGGTGGTCTTGGTCAGTTCCCCCTTTGGTGTTTCTTGGGATTAGGTAAAGGGGGGGGGCTGGAGTCTGGGAAGATAGTTTGAGCTTACTGATAGGAAAGGGTGATAGAGTATTGTGTGTGTGGGTGAATGGTCCGTGGGGTGGATAACAAAAAAAATAAATAAATAAATAATATAGAATAATGTAGCTTTAGAAGAGGATAGGAATAGTGCTAGGCTTACCTGGGTGGGTGAAGTTTTCCTTGATCCTGTCATCCGCCAGTCCCCTGGGGATTCATTGGGCCTTGTTTGTGGGGCCATGCGGTCATGGGACATCCTTGGGGGGAAGTTGGGCCTGTCCTTAGCTCTGTCGGGTAGCAGGCCATCAGTGCCATGCGGTCGGGGTACAGTTCAAAAAAAAAACAGTAAGACGTTCTCTCGGTGGTCATGGTAGGCAAGGGGGGGGGTCCATTGGTGCAATCCGGTCCTGATTAGGTTGGGGGGTAGCTGTAGATCATCCCCTTGTGCTCCCTGGAGGGTTTGTGGGCCGGTTGTGTTCGTTCCTGGGGTATATGTTCTCTTAGTGGTCATGAGTGGCAGTTTTCATTGGGGTATAGTGGCAGATCAGCTCCCCGATGATTCAGCATGTTCCTGGCTCCATTTTCTTGGTGGTAGTGGTGGCATTTGTGGTTCACGCTCCTTGGGGGGTTCGTGGGTCCATCTGCTCTCCGGTTCCCTTTCAAGATGGCATTGCGGTTGTCCGGGTGTCCCTCAGTGTATAGTAGCTTATCCCTGGTGGGTTCATGGGTCTAGCATGTTTCTGGCTCCATTTTTGTTAGTGGTAGTGGTGGTGTTTGTAGTTCACGCTCCCTGGGGGGTTCGTGGCTGTCCGTTTGCCTCTCCGGTTCCCCTTCAGAATGGTGTCACAGTTGTTTTGTGCACCTTATCCCTGGAGGGTTTGTGGGCCGATGTGTCAGTGTTTCTTCTCTGGTGTTCGCAGCTTGAGTTCGAGGGGTCCGTCATCTTCTTTGTCAGTGGTATAGTGGCGGTTGTCGGTCCATGATCCCTGGTGGGTTTGTGGGTGTCGGTCAGTCTGCTTTTCCTTCAGGATGGCGCCAAGGATGGTCAGGTGTCCCTCTGTTCCAGTTTTCGGTGGTGGTGGTGGTGATATGGCTTCTCCATCCTCCCTGTTGGTGTAGTGGGTTGCTACTGCCGGTCTTTCGGCTGTTAGGTCCTAGTGCCAGGTCGCGCATGTGCACTGTGTGGAAGAACCGTTACTTAGATAGAGGATTGTGCTGGGAGGGAAGGTAAGTGTGTTTAGCTTTGTTTGTGCGAATGGTGAGGGGATTGGGTGGCTGAGGGATAGGGAGATAGTTAGAGGGACTTAATTATTTTTTTTTCTCTCTCATAGATACATAGGGGGATGGATATTGATAGGGGATATGCTAGGGTAGGATGGTGTACTAATGGTAGGAGGTGGATGACAGGAGGGGTGAGAGGTGATGGTGGGCAGGCAGAGATAAGTTAAGGTGCGGGGCAAAGCAATAACAGGGGTTTGTGGGGATTAGGCCAGTTGGGCTTATAGAATAGTGCTAATATTTTGTTTCTGTTTTTCAGATGGCCAAATTACCACAGCTGAGGCAGAGGTGGCAAGCAACTGTGGCCCAGGCGGAGGAGTTGTTCCAGGAGGCAACAACATCAGAGGTGGTGCAGGAACCTGAGCAGACCCCAGGTCGAAAGAGGCGATGCACAGTGGTGAGAACCCCAGCTGGGGGGAAAAAGCAGCAGGCATCACAGCAGGGGATGGCAGTGGAGACTCCAGTTCCCAGCACATTGCAAGACAAAGGTGCAGGTAATGGTTTTATTACAACAGCATTGTCAGGGGAGCTAGGGGTTGAGGATGCTGGGGTGGGGAGGGATGACGACTTGGCAGTTGGAGATCTCAGGGGTGGTGTACAAGGGATAGTTTGGGCTTGGGCTCAGAGGTAGGCTCTGATTTTGGGCTGTGGCCTGGGGATTGGTTGGCTACCCAGTCCTTGGGGCAGGGGACAGGAGCAGTTATTCTTACTCCTCATATTTCGGGTCCGGTTAAAGAAAAAATTTGGAAAGGGGAGTATGTGGATTTGTTTGAGCTGATTGATGTGGAAGGGGTCCAATGGCTAGTGGAAGCAGAGTTCTCTAACAGTAAGGACTTGCTAGCAGCCTTAGCAGCATTGGGAAGGCAGAGGGCAGGTAAGCTTCACCCTAGGACATGGGATAATTGGGTGGTTGGCTTTATTTATTTTATGGCAGTGCAGCTGGAGAAGGACAGGTCCTTGGCTCTGCCGCTGTTAGGCTATTTCCTTACCATTCATGAGGCGCAGCAGTTAAGCCGGGTAATGCGTGGCTCTGGTATGATCAGCGTTTCCACAAAAGGAAGGCTGTGGACCAGTCACTTCGTTCGGAGGTGCGTCACCCAGATCTATGGTTGGCTACAATGATGGATAGTTGCGTGGGCTCTAACAGAAGGTTGAGTAGACTGGAAACAGTGGGTGTGTGTTGGTCATTTAATAGTGGCTCCTGTTCATGGGTGGGGTGCAAATTTACCCATGTTTGTTCGAGATGTGGAGGGGGTCATTCGGCCACTAGCTGTGGTCGTCAGGATTTGTCCTGAAATTCCAATGTGATGAGTCGTGAAGGTGGTTTTGGTGAGCAAGGCTTTCAGCCGGCCCGGGGGAGGGGTAATTTTCGTGGGTCCCAGGGATTTGGACTTGGGTTCTTTAGAGGCAATAGAGGGAGGGCTGCCGTTCCCTATTAAGGTGGAGATTCTCCGGGATAAGCTTCATCGGTTTCCTGGCTTGGCCATCAAAGAGGAGATAATACAGGGTTTTCAAAAGGGGTTTCATATTAAGTCCACAGTGGGAAGGGCTGGGGGCGGTTGCAAGAATTTACGATCTGTTCAAGGTAAAGAGGACATTTTGGAGGCTTTATTGGAGAAAGAGAGTAGGGCAGGGTGGTTATTGGGTCCTTTTGATAGTCCACCTTTTAGTACTTACAGGATGTCACCTTTGGAGTTGGTGCCGTAGAAGCAAGAAGGGGAATTCAGAGTGATACATCACTTGTCTTATCCGAAAGGGAATTCAGTAAATGATTGTATTGCAGAAGAGGAGGTTAGGATGCATTATGCTTCTTTAGATGATGCAGTAAAAGTAATTAGGGAATTTAGGGAGCCATGGTTGGTTAAGGTCGACATTGAGTCGGCTTTTCGATTGTTGCCTATTAGGAGGGAGGATTGGCCACTACTGGGGATGCGGGTAGGAGATAAGTACTACTTTGATAAAGCTATGCCTATGGGTTGTTCAGTGGCATGTGCGACTTTTGAGAAGTTCAGTACAGTACTGTATTGGATTTGGCAGCAAAAAGCGGGGACGCAAAAGGCAGTGCATTATCTAGATGATTTTCTGTTGGTGGGCGAAGGAAGGGTAGGAGCACAGGAGGGTTTGCGGGAGTTTACGGTCACGTGTGAGGAGTTAGGGGTACCATTAGCTCAGCATAAGATGGAGGGTCCGGCAAGGACATTAGAATTTCTTGGACTAACAGTTGATGTGGAGCGGGGATTGTTTTGTTTACCAGAGAATAAAATAGAGAGGCTTAGGTCGGTGATACGTTCAGTGTTGGGTAACGATACGATTCAGATTCGTTCAGTTATGGAGTTGCTGGGGCTTTTGAATTTTGCCTGATGAGCGGTACACCCAGGGCAAGATTTTTGTAGGTCACTGGCGTACTTGCCAAAAGGGGGTAGGAGCAAACACCATTGGATTAGGGTAACCCAATTGGTGCGGGAGGACTTGGGGTTTTGCAACAATTTAATGGGCAGGAGGAACTTCAGTTGTTTACAGATGCAGCTGGGGGTGCTGGCATGGGGGCCTATTTTAGAGGTTGGTGGTTTGTGGCTGAATGGCCTCTGGATTGAGAGGAGGTTTTTGAAGCGGGATGTGGCCTTTTTGGAATTGATGCCTATATGGGTAGCTTCAGTGGTGTGGAGGGAGCAATTGTCAGACAATATGGCTGTAGTGTGGGTATTGCAAAAGAAGACAGCTAAGTCAGGCTTGTTATTGTTGGTATTACGTAAATTGGTTTTGCAGAGCTTTCTAATAATTTTTTCTTTTACAGGATTGCATGTGCCTGGTGTAAGGAATGAGATTGCTGATAGTTTGTCCTGATTCCAGTTTGGTTGGTTCCATGTGTGGAGGAGGTGACAGAAATGAATCTTGGGTCGATGTAGCCATTTCTGATTTTGATCAGTTTATTTTGCAGCTGCCAGAGGAGGAAGGGATATGGTCAGAGGAATTACTACTGTTGTATGTAGCTCATGCTTGGGGGTTAGGCAGGGCTTTGCAGACGGTTATGGTGGATTTGGCGGCAATTAGTATTTTTGCTAAGGTAGCGAGGTTGCAGGATTTCACTAAGTCTTGGACATTAGGGTGTATGTTAAGGGGATGGGGTAGAATGGTTGTGGTTATATTGAAAGTTTTGTTGAAAGGGTTAGGTTTGTTGCCAAATATGTACATGGGAGTTGTTATGTTGGAAGGATGTCATTATAGGAAGAATCATTGTGTTTGTCCAGTAATATGGGCAAAAGAATTGTGGATCAGTTAATTTTTGTTCAATGGATGGGAAGGGTAGGTTCATACTTTTGGTGAGGGATTTGTGGTGGAGAGGTTTGCAGCTCATTCATTCAGGATAGGTAGTTCCATTGAATTCATTAAAAGATTATATTAGATAAGTTGTGGTCTGATATTAATTTTTCTTCTTTTCTTTTACATCCACTGGGCGGACATTATGTTAAATTGTGTGGTCAGAGTTGGTTGTGTGAATCAAAGGTTGGCTAGGCAATTAAGGATTTTGGGGATGCATACTATTGACCATAGAGATTTTGGGGATGGAGAGTAGTCTTGGTATATGATGTGGATCTGGATATTTTTAATTTGCATCTGAAACTCCTGGGATCAGGCTGGTGGAGGAGAAGAGGGGCAGGATTGTCCTCTTCTGTTCCCTCTCTAAAGAAGGTGTGTTGGTTTATGGTTTTGGTATGGTGTGAGGTGAGTAGGTATGCTGCCTCTTTATGTGGATGAGTAGGTACACTGCCCAGGTGGTAAGGGTATCAAGGTGAGTTGGTACGTTGCCTTGAGGTAAAGTTCATCCAGGGTGATTGGTGATGCTGTCCAGAGATCATCGTTGTTGAAAAAGTTAATTAATGTTGTTTTTTGTGTACATAGTTCATTGTATAATACATTTTAATAAAGGTCATTGAATGTCTTTTTGTGTGTAGTGTAGTTATTTAAGGGGGGACAGGACAAATGCAGTTTGGGACAAACTAAGTTGTCCCGGTCCCTCGAGTAAGGGAGTAAAGGGGTGTGGAGAGGGTATAGTGGCAGAAAGGAAGGTAAGGATTGCAGTTGGTTAGGATAGTGGGTTTGTGGTGGTGAAAGGGTTAAGGAGAGAGGAAGATGTAAAAGGAAGTGAGGTAGGAGTAGGTGGGACTTCTGACAGTACTAAGGTTTTGGATTGAAGGAAGTAGGCACATTTGGTGTGAGTTGGTGGCCCTCCCACCCTCCTCTTTTATATATGGATGGTGGAGGTGGGCAATTTGAGGTGGAGAAGAGGGACAGGATTGTCCTCTTCTGTTCCCCATCTAAAGAAGGTGTATTGGTTTATGGTTTTGGTATGGTGTGAAGTGAGTAGGTATGCTGCCTCTTTATGTGGGTGAGTAGGTACGCTGCCCCAGTGGAGAAGGTATCAAGGTGAGTTAGTACACTGCCTTGAGGTAAAGTTCATCCAGGGTGAGTGGTGATGCTGCCCAGAGATCATTGTTGTTGAAGAAGTAAATTAATGTTGGTTTCTGTGTACATAGTTCATTGTATAATACATTTTAATAAATGTCGTCAAATGTCTTTTTCTGTGTAGTGTAGTTATTTAAGGGGGGGCGGGACAAAGCATTATAGTGAATGATAAAGTTTATATCACATGGGATCACCCATTACCAACAGTTCAAAAAATAGATGTGAGAAAAAACTATATAGCAGTCCATGATTATAAGACAAAAGTAGCATTGATCATTTAAACTGCTACACCCATTGATTGCAGTAACATACCATAGTTTGCAAGTCAAAATGAGGGCAATGTGGAAGGAAGGATACCCAGACAGTTTCAATAGTAGTAGTAGCAATGTGTCTCATAAAAAAGAATTTGCAGCCATATTTAGATAAGCTGGCAATACATGTAAATCGATATTTATTGCAGAAGGAATCAATTCAGGGTACATTGTTGGTACCGCTACCAGCACTCTTGGTTAACATCAAAGATTGAAACAATACTAATTTTGTGAAAATATAATCATACTTTGACTTAGGAACGGGATCCATTCCCTTCATCATACTGGAAACCGAAAAGAATTCTAGAAATTAAACTGGGAAAAAAAATATCTCTACCGCAGTTGCTTGTCCGTACCACTCAAACAAACTTTCAAAGGTCACATTCCTCTCATTAATAATTAGAGATGATCATGATGGCATGACTTCCAAAATGACTATTTTTTTGTGCAAGCTAATTACTTCTTGAGAATTGTTGATTATTCTATGAAACTGATATTATTCTAACAAAAAACACTACATATGAGATAGATATACACAAGTTTAGAGACCTCAAGATAGCACAGTTCATGTATCATTGCATGATTTTTTACTTTTTTTCCAAAATAGGGAAATTGTACAGACATAAACTGAATCAGAGCATTAGAGATTATTCAGTTTATAAACACAGTATTTAAAAACTTCCTGTCATGGATGTATGGCTCAGAATTATTTAGACTCTTAAAATTGGACAGGATAGTACTAAGTATATTTTCTTTACTTTCAAATTGATAAAATAATGTCTGAAACTTAAAACAGCTGGAATTTCCCAGAATTTTGGAAACATATGTAAATAATGATTATAGGGCATATATATTCCCTTTTAATGTAAGAGATATGCTGCAACATTCTACATATAGACTTGAAAAGGTGATCTTTTGAATTCATTGCTGGTAGGCCTGTCCAGTAATATTTAGTTTCTTATGAAATTCCAGCTTACTCTATTATAATTCAGAAGAACATTTTTGAACACGTATACATCTACGTGGCATTTCTTCTTGCCAATATGAAGTTATGTCAAAATCAGAGATTATTAATGCAGATAGCTTGCGTTAAAATTAAGCTGATAATTTTAAATTACTGGAATCAGCATATACATTTATTTCATTTTTTTAACAACTACATTCTGTTTTCTCTGCCACTATCAGAAATTATAGCAGTTTTTTTTACCTGTAGTGATTGATGTGGCAGGGTTCATACATTTAGTTTGTTTTATTTATTTATTTATTTTTATATTTTTTTACTGGGGTAGTGCATTGTACAATATTGCCAGTTTCAGGGTCAGCCTGGGTGAAATACTAAACATTTCACAAACAAAGGTTCTTAAGTTAAAAATTAAACTGTCCATCAGGTGGGCCATTTGCTGCCTAGCCACCTGATTCCACACTGAATTTACAAAGACATGAATTAATATCAGCTCCCCAACAGGAAGAATTACTTTGAACCTAGTTATGTTCCCTTTCTGTAAGTGTTGGGATGTACTTTTGAATGCCTGTCAAGTTGTCCAAGTGACAATTAAAATAGACAGGGATCTACTATGCTTCACATTTAGTGGGAGTATATTCCATAAAAGAGGAATTCTTTGTGACAGATTTCTATATATCTAGCAGATCCTATTTAAATTCAGGCAGAAGTTCAAATCTCTTGAGGAGCTGTTTAACGTGTACATTTTGCAGATGTAAAGGAGGCTATGTATGCTAGGCAAAAGTCCCCTCTCAAAGTTGATAGGACATGTAAAATATTAAGTGACTTTAATAGCTCAGGATACGTCAAGGTGGACATGTTCATGTATGATTTAGTAAGGAAATTCTATGGTGTCTTGAGCTGGGTCATGTGCTTAAATAAGTACATACCAAAAGCAGCATTATACTGTATAACCAGTCTGCCAAGAGAGAAAGTGATGGGGATGACTTCTTTGGATCTAGCAGATATACTGATAGTAATTATTCTGGCTATATGAAAGGATTTCCTTACACTGTGGTAATCTGGCCATCAAAGGATTGTTAGTGAAAATGCCTGAGTCCCTAAAGATGGAGTCATATTTTCTTTTGTGGGTGTTGCCTATGTGGTAGTTGCACGGGTGCACAAATTTGCTAAAGTACACAATGTTTCATTTCTTGGCATTTAGTTTCATGGAATGGACTAATAACCACGTGTTAGAGCACATTAGTCTCCCCTAGTGAAGCTGGTGGATAACTGGAGTGTTTGTTACAGTTCCCAGTTTGCAATCATCCACAGTCTTTGTCAGCCATATTGACATATAGCCTTGGTATCAGCCTTGATATCAGAATAATTAGATGTCAAAGAGGAGCAGTTCAACTACAGATCCCAGGGGGAGGGTATTCCAGACTGATAACTACTCTTTCGGTTGAGTGTGTGCTCCAACACAGATTTGGCTCTCTAGGTGAACTAGCTTTCTATCCAGCAGGTAACATAGGGGTTTACATTTAGTTTGATTTGCTTATCAATGATGGCAGAATGTGGAATGGTATCTAAGGCTATGACCAAGTCCAGATACATAGATTGAAACAATTTGCTTAACTCCTTTGCCTTGGTGACTTGTCCAGAAAAGTCCACCAGGTTTAGCAAGCAGGACATGACTAAGAAATCAAAACTGATTTAGGTCCAGAGTTTGATGACTGCTTGCTTATATCTTTATTATTTTTTTCCAATATTATGTATTGCATTACCTTACAGATTAAGCTGATGAACCTTATGAATCTAAAGTTTCCTGAATTAGTAGTGCCTGCTCCTTTGTGGATTGGGATGACTACAGCTGTTCTACATTCCTCTGGGATGTATATATTGGAAATACTGAGAATGAATAGACTTAATAATTAATCAGTTAGAGAAAGCTTGCTGATGACATGAAGACAGCTTAGCAGTGGTGTAGAAAGGGCAGGGGAAGATGCAATCACCCCAGGTGCTGTCTTGTACAGCACACAATTCATGCTAAATAAATAAAAAAATATATTTTTATAAATATCTTTTTTTTATTACTCCCCTTTAAGGGAATCAGGAGAAATGGCAAACTTGGCTTACATAGTTGTCCAGGAATCGACAGTGTACCTCCTATTCCCTTTTCATGTCATCTTGCATAGGAATTGGCTCATCCCATATGTTATGTAATCTCAGGAAGTAGCTGTCGTGAAACACACAGTTTGCAAGTCCAAAGCTAAACAAGTCTGAGGCAACTTATTCTAACATATGGTGTGAATGCTGTTAAGTGGATGCTAACATCATTACAGTGCAACTTAAGGTAACAACCACAAAATCTCATGTATCCTAACTTTCAAATGAAACTTCACCACCCTACATTACCTTACGCATGTGTGTTAACCCTATCCCTAACCTCACATAGACCCCTAACCGTACCCTTGTTCCTAACCCTAACCTCATATAGTATGTTACTAAAAACCCTTTCTTTAACAGTACCACTAAACACAAACTGTAGTTTAACTGAAAATGGTGGTTCATTTGTTGCTGTTGTTTAATACAAAACCCACTTCAATGCAAAAAAAAAAGTTTACTTTCTTGGAGATACCACACAGATACAAACATTTTCAAGTTATTTCTACAAATGCACTGCTCCACAATTCTGCCCAGATGTCTACTGCTATGCATGGGGCCACTAGAGTGCTGTATGATGATCATCTGATTTGCAGCTTGAAATGGTTGCACAGACCTCCAATTTCAACAAATTAATGTAGGGATAAAAATTAATAAATTGGTATTGTTGCTATTGCAGCATTTTAAAAACTAGAATTCTCAACTTAATGATAGTCCCTGATCTCTAACATAAGCATGTTACCACAAACATATAACATTGCAAAGATATGACATAAGCTGAGGACAAATCATGGAAGGAACTTCCCTACCTAAGTCATAGCACCATACTATCTGACATTCTAAACCAGCACTTGGTCCGTACAGAAATCAATGCAGAAAGCATAGAGTCCTACATTTCCTAATTCCTGCTGATCAGCAATTTAGGTGCCTTTTGGCAGTACCCACCAACAACATATCTACAAAAGAAAAACGACTCACTATTTAAATTGTTTTTGTGGCTAGGATGAACTGTGTATGTTAGACAGTGCAATGCATGTTCCTCTGGTACAAAACAAGCACTGTCCATCTACCATAGACAACTAAAAGTGTTTACCTAGTGTAAGGATCTAAACCTCATCTGTGACATAAACAAAACATGTTGGAGGGATAGATATGTGTCTCAGAGATTAAGCCTTCTCTAGAGCAGACCCCCCCCCCATTCAT